>NW_004567112.1:6377122-6406274 GCF_000260355.1 Condylura cristata | reverse complement strand
TTTCTTTCTTTCTTTCTAAGTAGGAAGTTTGGACTAGAGAACATTGCCAAAGATCTGAACGGCAAAATGCATCTCCAGTTGGTTTGGGTCCTTCTGGAGGTGAACAACACACACTTCTTTTTTCCTTCCACTTTTCTTTTTTAAAGAAGGCAATTCAGGGACTTTGTTAAATTGACTGTGGGGACTGGCTGGAACTTGACAGCCATTTATAAGAGTTTTTTTCTGAGAGAAGTTGTGTTCTCAGATCCATGTAATCAACCTAAAAGTACATTGTAGAAGCAAGCACATTCATAAATGGGAGACTTCCTGTTTCAATCTATATTAAGCCATGCTGAGTAAGCAGAGATTTGAAGAATGAAGAGGTGAAGAGTGAAGACTGACTGTATAGGCCGATTAAAGTTTTCAGTGATTTTTTTGCCTCCCAAAGTACCTTCAAGATGAGATTTGTAGAAGCCCAGGGTTGAACAGGAAGAAAACCTCTGATAGTATCAAAATTCTCCTTCCTTCAGCAACATAGAAGAGATCTCCACACAAGGGGTTCTAGGACTGCCCCCCAACCCCTGCTCCAGACTGTTCCCAATTGGCCCCCGGTTGTCCACAGTTTCTGTATCCACTGATGGAAATCTATTAATTCCAGGTTCACATATGGGAAATACCTTCACAAAATAAGGGAACAAATGATGTCTTTTGCTTAAGGTTCCTGACTGGTATCTTCTGGCACAAAGTTTGTGTTGATTATTTCTATAGGACTAGTGAAAGAAATGTTGGTATGTGGATGAATATTTCCAGAAACATCAAGGTTCCCTTGTGATTGCAAATAATCCACCATGCCTGGGTTGAGAGCATTTTGTCTTGGGAGACAGTGAAGCAACTTCACACATTTCACCCACGCACATAACACAGGTTTATTCTCTGTGTGGACAACAATGAACATCCTTGAAAGGAGTTCATTTGTCTTCTCATCAGTGAGAGGAAATAGTTCAATAATAAAGGGAAGTAATTTACTTCCCCTCTTTAAATGTGATTGGACTAAAAAAAAAAACTACTCTTCCTTTCTTAACCAAAATCAAAATCAGTTTGTTTTTTGGCTGCAAACAGGGGACATAGATATCACAGATGGAGAGTTCTGTAGATGCTCTTATATACTTGTAAATTTCTAAATTTCTTTAGAACAGAGTTGCTGTTAAATTGGACACTCAGTTAAATTGGAATTTCGTACTATGTCACTATCTGATATTCCACAGTGCTTAGAAAACAGATTTGCACATGGTAGTTTCCCCCAAAATAGTTTATTGAACTGATTAGAAATCATTACAACCTATAAATTTATTAATTTAGCAAATATTTACATAATACTAGGTGCTATGCACTCAGAGTGCTTTACAAATAATACCTTATTTAATAGACAGTTGAGTCATGAATATAAAAAAATGAGATAATTGTTTCTCCTTAGAATTTTAGGTCTCTATGGTATTTTTATTCATAGGGTCAACTCAATAATCTGAAATTTGATGGCTACCAGAGAAAATTTTATATGTTGAATTTTTCTTGGATTATGAAAGTAGTCCATATTCAGAAAAAAATCAGGAAAATACAGAGAACAGAAAAGACAATTAAATCACCCTTCACCAAGCTAGCACCCATTAGCATTTTCCATTAGACATATCCTTCAAATACCTTTGAAATAACTAGTTGTATTTTCTGCTCATTCTGTCAAAATGGCACCCAAAGCCCCTAATTGTCCGTGCACGGTCCTATTTTACAATCTTCACTACTACAAATTGCCTCATTCGTTTTGCTTTTATTTCTTCTCTATCTACTGCTACTACCACTGGGCCTTCTCCCTTGCCCCCATGCCCAGGCCATGGTCAATATCCAACAAATGCTTATTAATAATAATATTATTAATATTCTTCATCTGTGATGTGTAAGCTCACTGTGATCGAGTCAGCTTGATACTGTACAGCAGCAGTATTTTTAGTGTCATTGAGATGTCTAAAGTATTTTTCCTTGAGATTTCTTAGGCTCCATATTGAAAAGCATTAGAATTTTGGTTAAAGTTTGATGATGACCATATCTAAAAATAAAATTCTGTCCAGATGAAAGTAGCTATCATAATACTGCAAAATGCTTTCAAAATGCCAGTGAGGTCTTGTTCATTTAGGATTTTAACGGATTAATCCTTCCCCTCCTGAGACTATCATAGGCAAAAACTTGACAATGCAAATCTTAAGTGAGAACATATTTAACAAGGTCAATAGAAAGTGTCATCCTCACAAGTCCTATAAAACCAAAGTTTTGATATTTTCCCAAATGATTATGTGAAAGAGCAGTATTGTTAGGTATGAAAATTTCAATGTCAAAGGAATACAAAGGACAAAGGGGAAATAAAAACTGGGATCTGGGAAGATTCCTTATCACCACCCTGGGACACACTGAGACACAAAGAGGGACTACTTGGGTGTATAGGCTTTTTTTCTTTAAAGTGAATTAAATCTCTTTGCAGATATTATTACCACACCTACCCATGAATCAGGTAAGTAAGACACTTATAGTTCTTATACTACCGAGTTGGAAACTAATCATATAAGAAGTATTTTTTAAGCATCTATTGTTTGTCCTATTCTTTACTAAGAAAAATGGACCTAATAGAGAGTTTTATAGAAAGAATTTGGAAGGTGAAATGGAAACCTTTCAAGCAATGAGAAAAAAAGAGAGCAAGACCAATGCATTTGCATTCATTTCTGATGATGTCACCGTTTAGGGATGGGAGACAGGGAGAGGTGGCCAGGAGGTCACAGTGGTCATCGCAACATCACTCTCCCGTCACCTGGGCCGAATGCTTACAGGGACAGCTTTTCCAAACACCCTGCATGTACTCACTTAATCCTCACGACCACTCTATGAAGACAGGCCCATTATAATCCCCATTTTTTTCAGGTAAGAAGACGGTGGCCTACAGAATTAAAATAGCTGCCCAGGTGTCCAAGATTGGGGAGGAAGTAACACAAGTTAGTTGTGAAACTGCCATGGAAATTGGGATTGGAAAGAAGCCAGTTTAGGGGAAAAGATACAACTAAGTGGCATAAGGAGAAAGCCAGAAGCATAAGAACACCCCAATTATGAAGAAGTTTGAGTCTTAGTTTGGGCTGAGTCCTACCAGGTAGCAGTTCTTAAGTCTTCGGATTCAGGACCCCTTTCTACTGCTAACAATTTTTGAGAACCCCAAAAATCATCTATTATACAGGTTCTATTTATCAGTATTTAACCCATAGAAATTAAAATGGAGAAATTTTGAAAACATTCAAAAAAATGTAATACTAACCTATTAAATGACAATAACCAATTCATTACATACAATGTAAGTAGCACTTGTATGAAAAATAACTGTATATTTTTTAACGCCATAAGAAGACATGGTGAAATACTGTAGTATTATCTTAATAATATGATGATGGTGGAAGGACCCACAGAGGCTGGAAGCAGGGAGAATGAGAGAATTGGCAATATTTAAAAGAAGAGGAGGTAGAAACAGGGGTTAGCAGAGGAAGAGAGAGACAGTAAATGGAGAAATCATTTCAAAGGAAGCAAAAGCAAGGTTGGTAATGGACTGGATAAAGAGGATGAAGGGGAGGCAAGAGTCAAAGATGACTTCAAGGTTTCAGCCTGTGATGTTAAACGGCTCGTCCGTGGTCATTTTTATGTGGTTTACTTTTATCATTTGGATACACAAATAGGATTTTCTCACATCTAGCTTTTGTGACTCCCCAATTCAGATTTGCCATTGAAATGACCTGCTATCTCTCCACACCCTGTTAGTGAACAGGTAGTATTTTGATGGCTGTTACATGATCAGAGAAACCCCAGATCTCGGTGGCGGGTGGAGCGCGACTCTGTGTCAATCCTAGTTTTAATTAATCGTTTCCTAATATACAAAATCAGGTTGGCAATGTGGTAACTGAAGAGCCTGTTGTTCCTGCCACCTTGTTTCCTGCCACCTTGTTGGTTTGGAAATCATTAGCCCTTTACATTTGTATTATTTATGACATTGAAATGTATTTCCCTGTTTTTCCATCTTTCTTTTGAAGTCACACATTAAACCTCCTTAAAAATATTTATGTGTGTTTAGTTAACAAAAGCTCCTGTAAGTTGAATCCATGCTGGGAGAAGGTTCAGGTAAGCTCTCTATATAAGCTTACAGACAATTGTGTAAATCTTCAGCCATTAAAGAGAAAGGAGAAAAAAGCCACCCTCATTACATTGCTGTCATTTACTCTTCATCTCCTGTCCTCTTTAGCAGCATTAAGATGGGATGTAAATTTGCCAGTTAATGCTGTTAGAAAATGGATGGTTCAAGAAGGGCAGGAATTAGAGATCAGTATTAGGTGCAGATAAGCTCCTTTTCCTCCGCAGTGGCGGCTGTTTAACATTCATGGGAAAATCATCATCAAACAGCGTTATCACAGCTCTGTTGATGGCTGAGGAACTTCATCACTATGATAATTTTTTTTATAGCTGTGAGCCAAAAAGCTTCCTTTTATTTCTGCTGTCTAGAGCTGTGATAGAAGCTTGTTTGTATGGGAAGGATACAGCCAACCCTGGGCTCCTCGGCCGGGTTGATTTCCTCCTACCTCGTCCCCGCCCAACCCCCAAGTTCATGTTGCCCTAAACAGCCCTACTGATAAATATATATATATATATATATATATATATATATATATATATAAAATGGAAGTCCTCCAACAATCCTTCAAAGCATAACAGATATTTTTATGATCAGTAATTCAAAGTTTGACAAGTGATGCCACTCTGTAATGAAACTGTCATCCATTTTATTGTGAGCAAAATGCTAACTTGATAAATGGAAACGTGGAGAGGAGGCGTGGAGGGCGGAGGCAGGCCGGAGGCGGGGAAGTGAATGTCTGCCTCTGAGTACCTGGGAAGCCAACGATTCAGCACCAAACTCTCCCTCAATAGCCTGGTTCTCATCCTCTGGCTAGGTGGAAGAACGACCCCTCCTGCGTCTCCGGCTGAATCGACCCGATGGGTCTCCTGTTGCCCCTTTTTGGCCCAGTGTTATTTTTGTTTTTAGACGTTTGGGGACAGCACGGGTTGTGTTTTCCTAGACTTCCTGGATTTGCCTTCGAACACACAATCTTGGCACACGCCACCCCGCCCCCACGTGTCTGCACACCTTCAGGTCCGTGGAAGATAAAAGTGGGCGTTGTCCGTCAGGTGCCGGCTCAAGTGCAGGCTTCCTGCTAGGTAGATAAAGAAATGGTTCAATGCAAATTTAAATTTATTAAGGCGCTCAAGCTTATGCTTCTTTGCAGCTTTGACCTCATTTTGGGAGGCTTAACACTTCTAAGTGACTTCCTCCTTCTTGGATGCAACTGAAATTCCAGTGCTGAAAAGCAGTTTTATGGTCTGCACATGAGTACTGTCCATTAAATGGTTGGGATCTCAATCCAGGGTTGATTTAGCTACTTCAATCATTCCCTTGCAATCCCAGTTCCTTCCCTTTCTTCCCTGAGAGCAGACTTCCAGCCCTGCCGGGAAGGGCTGAGGATGCTTGGAGTTTAGAGATAAGGACTTTTGTCTCCCGGGCTCGGTAGAGAAGCCCAAACTCAGTCCCAGAAGATGAAACTTTGAATCCAGTTTGGATCCTGGAGGTGAAAGGCGAGCACATTTATCATTCAAGTGCCTCTATTTAAACATGAGTTTAAAGGAGATATAGGGGGGTGCAGGGAGGTGCTATTCCCAGAGGCCAGTGGCAGGCGGGGGAGGCCGCCTGGCAGTTCCCTCAAGATCAGAGGACCCCCCACCATCCCGACAAGGCTTCCGTCACTTCTGACTCCTCATACTCAAGAGCCAGAGGATGTGCCCCCATCCCAAGATCTTCTCTTCCTTGTTTGTGGAAGAAAAAAACTTTTCACAAGCAGATTTCATCTTATACCAATGATGCGTTGAAGTCCTGTGAACTTCTCTTGGTGAACAATGAGTCACAGGGACAGCTGCTAGAAAGCCACGGGGTCCTTCTGATCTTCTTCATGAGGCCCCTGAGGCACACAACCTCTACACCTGGCTTCAGGGGCCGGGGCGCCTCTGGCCTTGCTCAGCGGTCACCCAGAAGAACCCCTCTCTCCACAGGTGTTATCACGTCCAAGGGAATTTCCGGTCCTTCTCTCCACTCATGGAGACTGCTGGGCACCTAAAACCACTCCCCCTTGCCTATTGTCTGTCTCTCTCCATCTGAATGGGTGCACCCTGAAGACAGACATGGTGCTCTGTTTTCTTTCTCCCTTCTTCCACCGGGTTCTTGTTGCCTAGAGCAGAGCCTGAATATGACAGCTGCTTAAGAAATGCTTTGGGTAACTACTGGATTCTCACCTGGAGTTGAAGCCTGTAAACGCTTCTGGGTAGTTAGCACCAAGCTCAAACCAGCCAGTACAGAGAGGCCAAGGACAGCAGGGGTAGGACAGGACAGCAAGTGGCCAAGAGAGTCCCTCTGCCCCACGGCTACGAGAAAGACAAATGTTCAGTCCTGCAGTTCGACCGTAACAAGCGGGGTCGAGGTGGAGGGAAGAGTTGCAATCGGGTAGAGGTTGCCTTGGGATGGGGAGTCATCTTGCTACCAGAAATTACAGGAAATGAAGCTTACTGCTAGTGGCCCTTTCTATTTTTTTTTTTAAGATTTGTTTATTTTATGCATACAGAACTGGGGTACAGGCCAGAGGTGCAGGGCTGGGAGAGGATTCACCAGAGACAGAGTAGGGAGCGGAACAGGCAGATGGACAAAGTATACTGCTGAGGGGAGCAGCAGGTGGAGCAGGAGAGGTCTGCTGTACCATGTGAGTCACTACCCTGGTTGGGGATTGAACTTGTGCTGAAGCAGCTGTGGCTAGCTAGCTTCACAGTGCTGTGACCTGTTGTGCCACCAGGGAGGGCCCCGGTGGCCTTTCTAGCCCTTTCTTTCTGCGGCAATGCAGATCAGCAATTCTCCGTATCAGTTATGAAGACTGTATGACAAGTCTAGGCCCTGTGATCGGAGCAGAGGAAAGGGATTCACCTGGGCCATAGAGCAAGGGGGAGCAGTGGCTTTGCAAAGCCCAGCAGATTGGCCATTTCCCAGAAAGGTCAGGCCACCATTCTGCCTGGGAGTTTGTGACCCACTTACAGGGGGCTGGCTACATTTAGCAACCACTGAAATCACACATTCCCTAATATAGCTCATTTTACACTGACAACTACAAGGCGGGGCTTTGAGTTCGTGAGAACAAAAGACAATGATGATAATTTCCTTTGGTTCTTTTGCCAAGCCAGCAGCAATCTCCAGCTTTCGTTTCCACCCGTAAATCCACCCATCTATCTCATGATCTTGAATTAACCTTATTTTTTTTCCTGGGAATAAAAAAAATTAATTAACCTTTTAGAAACTAGAATGCATTACGGAGATATCTTGTATTTGCAGTATGTAGGGTGTGACTCAGTTGTTAATTAATGTATTTTTTACCTAATTTTGTCTTTGGAGCTAAGAATGATCTCACAAGAATTTCATTTTAACTTCATTGGACATGTGAAGATTTCTAGCAGAGGTCAGTTTTGATGCAAACCCAAGAATATAGGAATCTTTCTATGTTCGGGTTTCTTCTGGCTAGCTGGATATTGGGACTCTTCTGAAAAGTATGAAAATTACTTTACCACATTTGAATTCATGCTGAGTCAAAAAATGAGACTAATGAGCTGATTCCCTCCGACATGGCATGGGAGAGTCCTCTCTGAATCACTTTATTAGCCCTTGAATCTGATCAATAGCAGATGGTCTGTGACCCAGGAACCTCACTGGGGTCCTGAGGAAACAGCTGACTGACTCACCCAGTCAACCAGGATGTCCCCTTATCCAGGAGAGACTGGCCAGGAGGGGCGGGTGGCGCCAGCTAACCTGCAGCCAGCCAGACAGCGCATCTGATCCCCTGACGAGGTGTCTTCTTTCTTTAGAAAGATCAGCTTCTAACGACTGGTCGTTTGTTGATGTCATTATAGAATTTGGGGTACATCTTCACACCTCCACATGTGCACATGTCTCACTCGCCCTCCCCAGAGGTACTATGCATTCTTTAGGGGGAGCAGGACACTCAGAAATGGCAGGAACCCAGCTTTGGGGCTCTCCGCAGGATCTTGAACCAACCCTTTGTTCTGCCCCTCACTCTAAGGAGTGTAAACAAAACAAGGTGGGTGATGCCTGGGTCAGCACAGCAGAGCTCCTCCCTCCACCCCACAGACACGCAAGTATGAGCCTAAAGAAAACCTTCTGGGAGTCTTGGTACAGGGGTGGGTTTGTTCTGGTTCATTAATATCCTCTCACGCCAAATCCACCCAACACAATTTTGAGTGAGGTGATGAGGCAGCTGAAGGCCCCAGTGAGGCTCAGCCCCCATGGCTGGTATCCAGTCAACTAGCCAGAGATCCCAGAACACAGGCCTGACGGACACACACAGCTCCCCGACCTGGCCAGCTGGCTCCCGCATGGCTACCTGCTGGACCCAGCGAGGGGCACTGTCGTTCATGGAGGCCCAGCGGCTGTGACAGGCACACTTATCTGTCACCTGCAACAATTCACAGAGCAGATTCTCCGTTTCCTTTGTTACACTATGAATATTCTGCAGCTTCTCCGGTTTTATTAAGAAGCCTTTCCCTTGGTTTCTCTTTGTTCTTCTCATCTAATCTCTTAATGGAAGTTGCTAATTAAATTCCTATAGCCATTTTTTTACAGTGTTTTGAATAGCAAAGTCTGTCAGCTGCAGAAAGTGTATATTCTTATCAACACGCCTGTTGCCTGGAGGAGCGAAGGCCTCGCTGACAGATGGCTGCCGAGGAAGGCTCACATCTGCAGCACCTGTCAGTGGGAGGCACCGGGTGAGGCAGCCTGAGACCAGCCTCGCTCAGAAACTGGATCCAGGTTGCTGGAGAGTTTCTGTCAAGTTCAAGTGGGGTTCGGCAACTGTCAGCCAGCGCTGGGGCCTGCGCCTGCCTGTGAGATCCTGGGACACCATCCCGTGAGTGGTCACACCCACACACCCAGCCCCCAAGGAAGGGGTGTCAAATCTCTCCAGGAAATTCATAAAGCAGGGGAGAGCCCACCCATGTGCCTGTACCCCCCTTTTTTGGCACAAGACACCATGTTTACCATTAAGCTGTCTGGTAGGGGGCTTCAGAGACCTCATGAACCAGGAGGCATAGTCCTTTCTGCTCCATTTACACAGCAATGAGAGGTGCACGTGCTCCCCCAAAACAGCCTCCTTTACCCCCACACAGAGTCAGTGGCACAATAGTCAGTCGGTGGTGAATGGTTCGTTGAAGGGATCTACTGACACAGATATCACCGCCAAATCAGTTCCTTGAAGGAGATGCTTGTCTTTGATCAAGAGTCAGTATCTGGGCCCTCCCTGGTGGCGCAGCGGGTTAAAGCACAGCACAAAGCAGCTTAAGCCACTTCCCCAAGAGTTCGATCCCGGCCTGCCCCGAGGTGACCACATGGCGCGGCAGACCTCTCCTGACCCGCCCGCTGCTCCCCTCAGCAGTGTACTTCGTGGATCTGCCTGTTCTGCTCCCCACTCTGTCTCTGGTGAATCCTCTCACCCTCCGCATCTCTGACCTGTACCCCAGTTCTATATGAATAAATAAATCTTAAAAAAAAAAAAAGTTGGTATCTGCCTGAAGCAAAGTTTCACTTAATCTCTCACAGAGACTGTTTCTGTGCATAGCAGTATCCTGTCCTGGGCAGGGGACTCAGGGTGGTGCTCACTGCTCATCTCCAGAGAGCAGGCTCCTCACATAGCTCCCTCCTCTCACCCCAAACAAACTGAGTGTGAGAGTGTGTGTAAGAGAGAGAAAGACAGAGCGAAGGATGCAAAATAAGAGCCTGGCAGGGATCCTGAGGAATTTCTGAAAGTCAACAGAGAGTATCAAACCATAGGAGAAATAAACCCACACAGCAGAAATGCAGCATAAGATGTGGGGAACGGGCTCCTGATCCAGGGACATGCCAGGGGAGTCGGAGAGCAGAGGACACAGAGCGAAGGGAAGTGTCCCTGCAGAAGTCGCCCGTGTTTCAAAATTTAGCTCACAATTTTACCTGCTTAAAAGAAATGCTCTCGTGCACCAAGACGAGCAAATGAGGAGGGATCTTGCCACCTGGTTCACAGCGGTAAAAACAAGATGGCTGCCGCTGATGGGGAGAAGGTGGCTGTGAAATTGTGGGGTTTGCTATATTCTGACTGAAAATTCTCCAAAAGACAATGTTAAAGGGAAGAAGCAAGTTGTAGGAAAACACAGCGTGAGATGAAAGATTAGGACACATGGTGGACAGATGACGGGTGGACAGGCAGATGATGGCTACTTAGGTAGTTGATAGGTGGAGGGATGGTTGGCTAGACGGAGGGGGAAGGTGTACTCAAAGGTCTGGAGAAAGACTTGCAGGTGGCTATCAGCATTTCCCTTTGGGACAGAGGTGAGGGGGGCGTTCACATTTTTCCACATCCTTAGATAACGCCTGAGACGCTTACTAATATGTCCTGTATTGGGGGGGGGAGGCTTCTGTGTCACATGCTCCCCCAGCTCAACTCTCCTCTCTGAAGCCACCTCCTCAAGCAAGAGCCTGGCTTCCTCCCTGCCCGTGCACCTGGGAAGAGGTAAGGCACCTGACATGGTGGCCAAGGACCCTCACTCTGATGGCCAAGGAGCCTCACTCTGATGGGGTGCAGGCCCTCCACCCGGCTGCCGAAGCCCCTCTCTCTTCCAAGTTCTGTGTTACCACCATGCTCTGGGGAAGCCAGAGATAAACATGGGCTTGTGGAGATAAAGCAGGCAGGAAAATAAGACCTGCAGTTCAGTGTGGGTGCTCGCAGAGGGTGATCTCAAGATGAGCTCCGTGGGAGGCACGGCCCTAGTCTCCATCACTGAGAGCTCCCCCGGTGGAGAGCCTGCACCCCACCACACGTGAGGGCCCTTGGCCGCCATGTTGGGTGCCTCACCTCTTCCTAGGTGTGCAGGCAGGAAGGAAGTTAGCCTTTTGCTTGAGGAGGGGGAGCCAATTTAGGGGAGTAGCACCCCTCCCCCAACTAATTAGTCTCTCATAGTTTCCCTTCTTCCAAATCAAATCGGAGAGCTGAGAGGATGGGCAAAATCTGTGGAAAAGTAAGAAAAGCCTCTCTGGACTTTGCTGGCCCCCAGCACGCCTTCATGATTTCCACCCAGGGGCCCACTGCTCTAGGCAGGTCACCACACAGAGCTGCATCCCTTCCTTCATCCTTTTCCTTGTCTTCCACAGTCCATGGCTAATCAACCCTGCCCAGAAAACTTCCCTTCCTGAAAATGCACAAGTGGACCAGCCATTCCTCACAGATCTGAGTCAAGTGGATCATGTGGCCTCGTTTCCATGAGGGCATCGCAGGGAAAGGCCTCTCCTGGAGGGGGGCTCATCCCTGCAAAAAGGTACCCTGACTTCCCGTGTGTCCTACGGATGCTCTTTCTTGAGTCAAAAACTGACAACAAGAAGCGCTGTGGGGCCCTTTGTGTGGCGTGGCCTGTGTGGCCTGTGTGGCGGGCGTAGCCTGTAGACAGCTAGTGTCTGTGCCCCTCAATGAAAACCATCCAGTCCCTTGGTCCTGCCAGTGACTTCATAACGGTCAGCACAAACTGGGTGGCTTAAAATGGCTGACATATTTCCTCTCCCAAATCTGGAAGCCCAAAGTCCCAAGTCAAGGCATCGAGATGGTGCTTTCTCGCTGAGGCCGCTCGTCACCACGCTGGGACAGAAGCCGTCCACGTCTTCCAGCCTCTGGCTGCTTCCCTCCTGCTTCGGCCTTGTCCTAACGTTGCCTTTGCCTCGGCGTCTGTTGTCTCCTTTTCTGAGGACACTTGTCCTCTGAATTTAAGAACTTGAGTGACTCAGGATACATTTGAAGATCCTTAACTTTGTTATATCTGTAAAGACCCTTTCCAAATAAAGTCAGTCATGGGTTCTGGGGTTAGGGTGCGGGTATATCTTTGGGGAGACCTAACTCAACCCGTGACAGAGGCTTAGCCGGTGTCCTTGGTATTCACAAGACCTTTGTTTGCCTCTATCTCCCCACCAGATTTAGGACCAGTCTAAGACCTCACACCTGGCTTCCCGCCTGACCAGGATGTTATTTCATTTAGAAGGAGGACAAGAGGGGTAATAAAATGGTGTGGTTTTAGAGATGAGAGTATTTCTTGGTCAAAAAAATCTAGTTCCTTGTCCAAGGCCACAGCTGGTGGCTGAGCTGGGACTCAAATCTGAGGGGTTTTCCCACTACCTCATACTGTGAGGTATAAGACTCTTAAGTATTTATGTTTGACCTTGGTTATAGGTTGAGTATTAGGCCGATAGATGGCAGCTGCTTTGAAGAGGAAATATTAAAGTAGGTATCACTCATCTTGAATGACTTATCCAGTAGAAGACTTAGAAACTGCGCTGTCCTTGGGGAAAGCATAACTCTAACTCCTTCCCTTCCTTCTTTCTAACCTCCTTCCCTCCCTCCTGCATTTCTTTCTCCCCTCCTTACAGGACTCCTTAGTACTTTCTCTCCTCTTCCATTAAAATGAGTCCACCCCTCTTTCAGTTCAGTTTTGGTGTAGCAAATTGTGCTTTGCTCCAAAGAAAAAACTACCCCCAAGCTGATCCAGTTGGTTCACGTGAAGTGCTATCAAGGCCTCTAGTTCAGCCTGGTACACTGAGGAGTAGGGTGGCACACTTCAAAGACTGGGCAGTACTTTTTCTTGGGACCTGAATTGGGAAAGAAGACAGGGCAGGGAGAGGTCCCTCCGCCTGGCTTACAAGGTCTGGCTTGATAGGGCAGCTGGTGCCTGTGAATCTGTCCTGCAATACACACCTTGAGCAGTTGTAAAGTCATTCAGACAATGGTCAAACTTGGGACGTTCCCAGCTCATGAATATTGCAGATAGCCCATTTTCTTCACCTTCAGCTGAATCTGATACTTTTGAATAGGCGGTGAGGTGTTCAGGACTTTATCTGAGCCAGAGCCGCTCAGCTGAAAGGAGGCGTGAATGGATGAGGGAGTCATTCAAAAAATGCTTTTATTTGGTTTCAAAAACACCTTCTTTGTTTTGATGCGCTCAGAACATCAGCTATTTGAAGTCTGGCTCCACGAGAGTTTTTATCTCCAAAGCAAGAAAAATATGGTAATTTTAAATAAATAAGGCACCACTACAAAATGTATTTGTTTTTAAAGCAAAACAAAACCGTTCCCAAGAGCTGTGCGTGGTTTGAACATGGGTAAGAAGACAGAAGTCTAAGCCAATGGAGGGGGCAGGAACAGTCCAGCCTGTTCTTTGTTCTTGATGAAAATATTCACATCTGTCCAACCAAATTAACATATATTATCACAAATGTGTCACTCTCCAATTTCCTGGGCTCGGCTTATCACTCACCATTCTTCTTTTGCTCATGACTGTCTTTCTGAACACAAAACAACGTTATTCACACCAATAAGTGTAACCGGCACAATGGGAGAAAGCCGTGGAAGGAACTTATCGGGGTGACCTCTTGCTCCTGACTTTTCTTTTCTTCGCCTCTCTCAAGAAGGAGCCAAGGTGTAGATGCTGCATAACTGTGCCCCGTTTCTGTGCCCTGCACCCCCCTGTCCTCTGCAATCCCTTTGTGCTCCAGGGAAATTCAGCAGCCAGGTACAATCTACCTCCTGGCTTTATTCTGCAGTTGAAAACAGTGTATCTTGCTTAAAAAGAAATACCCCATTCCTTCTGTTATCTTGATTCATTTGCGATTTCAATGGCTAAGTGGCAAGCTGCAGGAGATGTTCTCTTGATCCTTAAAACATAGATTAAATAAAATATTAACTTAAAGCTCCATTTAAAAGCAGAGCTCCTTCGGAGATTTTGATCAGATCTGAAAGATCGCTCATAAGAGTGGAGATGATTGTATTTCATACACCCCCACACCTCGGGTTGAACATGAGTAATAAACACCCTGATAGGTACCAATGAGAAACACACATTGGGGTCTAGAAGGAAAGGGAGAGAAATGTCTCAGCCCACTCTGGATGTAGACCAGGAAAACAGCCTCCAGGAAAGAGTCGTATGATACCCAAATCGAGGGCTCAGAATGAACACCAGAAAGAGGGGAGTGAGGGCTAAGTGTTCTGTCTAAAGCTAGTGAGATACGAAGGTGTTACTTTTAGATTTGCCATTTAATGTAACTCACTGAAAATACATTTTCTGACTTAAGTAAAAACTGAGTCCTTCAACATAATATCAGGGGAGATATGGGAATGGGTGAGTTCCACCTTTCAAACAATTCTTTTGTGTTCTTGAGTAGCAAATACTGTTTACATGGGTTGCTGAATAACGTCTGAATTACAGTGACAGTAAGTGCTTGAGCTTTGTCATTACTGTAATATGAAAATTTAGATTTAAAACAACTGACTTATCTTCATCTGTTGTTTGTATTTCTTACAAGCTTTTCTGTAAGTTCTTTTTTTAAAGGTTTATTTATTTATGCATATTGAACTGGGGTGCAGGCCAGAGGTGCAGGGGGTGAGAGGATTCACCAGAGACAGAGTGGGGAGCAGAACAGGCAGATTGACTGAAACACACTGCTGAGGGGAGCAGTGGGCAAGACAGGAGAGGTCTGTGGGTCACCTTGTGGGTCAACTCCATGGCTGGGGACCAAACTCATACTGTAGTGGCTGCAATAGCTTAATAATGCTTTAACCCTCTGAGCCAACAGGGAGGGCCTGTAAGTTCATTTTTAAATGGGCTTATCACCCAGTCCCATAGACTGGAAAGTCCAAAATACATTTTAACAATGAATTAACATAGATACACTGGTAGCCCCAAACTCATTTGAATAATGACTACCAAAAGCCTACAATTTGTTCAGCTTAACGAAACATAGACTTTGAGATGCATTGGATTTTTTTTTTTTATTTTGGTTTTGGTTTAAACAAACTTTACCTCTTTCCCTAGCATCTTAGCAATATAAGCTTAACATGGTCAGAGGCAAGCCCAGCCTTTCTGAGAGAAATTCAAGATTTCATCACCTGGCTAGGATATTTAGTTTCCATTTCTGTCTTTGTCAGAAATTGGCTTATAATTTCTCTGATAGGCAGAAAGAGTAGGTAAGTTATCGCTTCTTCTGTCACCCAGATCTACATTTAGATGGCTCAAAATTTCAAAGTTGGCCATGCCCAGATACTTGCTAAACCCATGGTGAGTTCATGTTTCTTAACTCTCCCTGGCATCACCAAGCAGGAGTTTTCTAGCAGTGTTAAAATCAAGTTGCCTATGTTAAAACATCAGTGTTGGGCCCTCTGTGGTGGTGCAGCGGATTGAAGCACAGCACTAAGAAGCTAAAGCCACGTCAGCATGAGTTCGATACCCGCCTGCCCCAGAGGTGACACATGGCCCGGCAGACCTCTCCTGGCCCACGCGCTGCTCCCCTCAGCAGTGTACTTGTCAGTCAGCCTGTTCTTCTCCTCACTCTGTCGCTGGTGAGTCCTCTCACCACCCCTGAACCCCTGGCCTGTACCCCAGTTCTGTATGCATAAAAAATAAATCTTAAAAAAAAAAATCAGTGTCCTCCCATTTCTCACCTAAGCTTGAAAGGGGACAAATAGGTGTGGGGATGTGTTTTTGAGGCTACGATGCTTGAAAGAAGGCATGGAGCCTTTTCTGGAAAAGACTTGGGTGTGAGCCTCCTTCTGAAATAAGACTTTGGAAAAAACAAAAAGAAAAACACTAACCTACTCTGATTAAACTCACAAAGAGCCTACAGTACTCCACATTATCTTTAAAAAAAAACAAAAAACAAAAGCCCAGAACACAGCCCTCAGCCTTCCCAGCCAAGTCGACAGACATTAAAGTACATTAGCACTATCATTTGTATGTCTATAAATATCAATAAAGTATGTGATTTGGCTCTACGGACACACAAAGGAGGACTATCCTTTTCAGGAAATTTCACAGAGACACTCTCCAACAAAAGTTCAGTAATTTAATCTTTGAAAAGCTCAATAATGCTAAGTTCAAAATTGCAGGTTTTAAACTAATGTGCCTGATAAGTGATGATGGCAGGCCTAAAGCGACCCATTATTAGGTAACCCAACCCTCCCGGTCCGGGTGATCTGTAACCGAGAAGAGTCTCCCTCAAACAGAACCAAGGCGCTCACATCTACATTCATCTCTGAAGTCAAAAAGAGGCATTCTTCCTGGGCTTTATCTGTTTCCAAATGTCTGTCTCCACAAGGAGTGATTTCGCACTCTGAGGCGGCTATGCAAATGACCCTATCTCTGTGGGTTCCGTGGGGACCCCATCCTGCCTGCACCCCGCCCAGCCAGCACTTTGCGTGCCACAGACTTGGAGACCTTGAGGCTGATGACAGGGTCTGTGCCACTGCTGCTCCAGGACCCCAAAGCCTGGGCGGCTGGGGCTCATGTGCGTATGTGCTTTCAGGGGCAGGGTGGGGGAGGATGCTGCTCGAGTGGGGGTGCTCAGCTGGGGGGCACTCAGCTGAGGTGCTTTGCTGTCACCTTGCCTCCCACCTTGCCACAGCACCGGCTTCCTCTAGCCCTGTCCTAATGTTCACAGGCAGAGTTCAGGGTGCCCCCCTCTTTTAGATTGACTGGCTCAGGGCCACTTTTCGCTGCTAGTGTTTTGAAACCTCTATCACTTTCCTCCCTCGAAGACCTTATTTCCAGGTCTGAAAATCAACTCTGTCCCCAAACCACTCATTATTCAGTAACCCAGCAGGGGACAGCTGAAAAGGTAAAATTTCCTCAAGATGACCAATTTTCCCTGCCTCCCTCCCGACTGCAGCGATCCCAGCCACTCTGGCCACTATGGTTTTACTTGGCAGAATGTTGCATGTGCTCATTTGGATTTAAACATTCCCCTTTTAAAGAGTATGTCTTTACACCTGAATGGAGAACAGCCCCATGGGAAGCGGACAGGTGGGTATCTCAGAACAGGGCGACTTCTTCGTCCCCCAACAATCCTGACGGTTCTGGAAACACCTCTTTTCGTGATAGCATCTATTGACTTACAAGCATTTGCATGTTAGAGCTTTCAAGCCCAACAAAATTAAGTTAATAAGTAGATATTTGGCAAATGCTTTCAAGGCAAGTGTGTAATGTCCCTGCAGGGCATGACAGTGGCCTGTTGAGTGGAACGTTGGTTTTCTTTCACCAACCTATCAACCTGGGATTGTTCCCAAGAGACATCCTAGGAGGGAAGAAATGGATCAAAACAAGGATTCTCTCTTTAAAAAGGAGCTATAATTGGCCCTCCCTGGTGGCGCAGCGGGTTAAAGCACTGCACTGAGAAGCTAAAGCCACTTCCGCATGAGTTCGATTCCCGCCTGCCCCAGAGGTGACCACATGGTGTGGCAGACCTCTCCTGACCCGCCCGCTGCTCCCCTCAGCAGTGTACTTCGTCGATCTGCCTGTTCTGCTCCCCACTCTGTCTATGGTGAAGCCTCTTGCTGCCCCTGAGCCTCTGGCCTGTACCCCAGTTCTGAATGCACAAATAAATAAATCTTTAAAAAAAAAAAAGGAGCTATAATCATATTTTTATGAGCAACGGATGGCCCCACTGTCTCTTGAAGTTGTGGCTATGAAACAGAAAGTCTCCAAGACGCAGCCAGTTTTTCCTACTTACAGTGACCATCCAAAGAAGACACAGTGCATTACTTAAACATTTGGATACAGCCATCTCCTAGAGATACTAGAATAGTTTAACAATCAGTCATTTCTCTATGTTAAAGTTATTGTGGATATCAAATAAGCACCACCAATTTTTAAAAGAAACTGCTTTATTAAGGTTTTAAGCAAATTCTAAAAGTATCCAGAACAAAATTTACCTAAATTCAGGTATTTGCTGTGCTGACCGTGAACCCTGGGTCTCTGGGCTAACACCCCCTAATCCTTCTGGAGAAAATATCTGACATGGAGATGAACACATGTTGAATCTTGTAAGATACAGCTGGGGGTGTTGCCCAAATCTGAAATTTTAGCTTCTCGATGTTAACTGTTTCTTTCCATTAATAATGGAGCAGAGATAGGGACTTTGAGTCAATGGCTTTTGGGTAGGGGCCCAAAGTTGGCATTTCCAATCAACTCTCAAGGGAATCTGCTGCCCAGCACTTTGCAAGCCGCTGCCCAAAGTCAAGTGAAGTTATATTTACTTGATTGTGTGTAAAATCAAATAATTCCGTTCATTCAAAAAAAAAAAAAAAAACCCTTTGGTGCCTTCAGAAATAGACTGACCGGATTGAATTGACTAACAGGTTTTTATTGTGTGCCAATAAAAATGTTGACAGGGAGTGAAGATTTAGTTCTGTGACCAACAGAGCATTTGAATACTTCAGCGCAACCACTCAAGTAGTGAAGCCAGACAGACATGATTCCTATATTGCTGTCCTTTCTAGCTCTGCGACTCTTGGGCAAGCCAGTGAATGTCTCCAAATCTCACTCCCCAGATCTGTGAAATAGGACTAATAACACAAACCCAATGAGTTGGTGTGAGACTCGTATATATGAAATCCCTATTTAATGCACCTAGCATAATTTGAATATATTATCATCTATTTATTTCAAAGATTCAATTCAGTAAAATTCCAGTAACTATAGAGAACTATAGATAACCCAAAGGAGGCTGCTGAGTTTGTTATAAAAATGGAACCCTCGATATGGAATATTACAAGATCATGTAAGGCTTAATTAGTTATATAGAGAGTTGTATATGGAATATAATTGATTTTCCAATTAGAAGCTTTTCTAAACTCCTTTCTGCCTCTACGCTGGTTGAAATTCCTTGGAACTCCTCTGAATGAAGTAATTTGTCCCTCCAAATAACTTCATTGTTGTGTTAGGGTCATACATTGCTTTGGAGTCACTGACATCAAACCTTCTTGTTAGTTAAAGAAGGTAATGGAGAGCATATTGGGTAAGTTGAGATTCTAGAATATGACCCCAATTATGTATATATAATTCCCATTGTGAATTAGGCTTTTTTTTTTTTTTTGGTAACTTCCTCACCCCCCTCAAAAAATCTAAAGTCCAGAAAAAAAGACTATAATAAGTGATTTAATTTGCCCTTAGTATATTGATAATGAAAGATATTTCATAAGGACTTGAGAAGCTGGAAAATGCTGTCAGCTGAAATATGTGCTTTGTTCAGCAGTGGATGGTTACGCTACCATGGAGGAAGGGGTACGGATGTGCCTCTTCCTTGAAATTCGGGGTCTAGATCAGCTGCAAAGTCTAACACTCTACATGGCGCCTTGCCCATGCTGAGGGTCCAGTCCATTGACCTCACTGCTAGGACTGAGTGGCCTTCATAATGCCTGGTCCAAATGTCCAGGCAAGAAGCCCCAGCTCCCTGCTTATACAGAGGGGGCTGCCAAGGGAAGAGCTTGTCTCAAAAGGAGGTGAGGGGGGATTTCTTAATGGTGGCTGTTGATATTTGGAGTCAGATGATTCTTAGTTGTAGAAGTTGTTGTTGAGCAGTACTCACCGATTCTACTCACAAGATGCTGGTGCATCCCCTCCCCAAATTAGACACTGCTAAGTGTCCCCCAGAAGGCAAAATCCACCATTTTCCCTCGCTGCAGAGTCACAGTTTTTCAGGCTAGCCCTGGGCTTAAATAACAGTGAGATATTTTCTCCCACCTGTTCCCTGTTATTTTTGGGGTGCCAATAACCAGTGACGGTGAGTCTGGCCATTCACTCTTCCTATGCCCTCCTCCTTCGGCAGGCGAGGCTGGGAGATTTCTTCACTCCTACAGTCATAGGGGATAGACTTCTATCCACTATGTCAGATAGAAACATATTCATGGTAGAGTTTTTAGAGTTATTCCATTGGGAGGTATGTTTATATTCAATAAGTTTTGACAACAGATTCCTAAAGGACTCATGCTTCTACCAAAGACGGTCAAAGTAGACCTAACCTCTTCAGGTGATCAGAGAATCACTATTTGGGTTCCTTGAATTCCTCGATTTGCTGGAAGTCAATAGAGAATCTCACCAAGCCCCTAGAGGTGAAGCATCTTCATACAATGCTTTTTTTAAATTGTGAATAATGGAGAAAATGACTATGGGTTGTACAATTAAAGTGACTCAAAGCCTGAATACTAACCTTGATGTCTCATTGTCATTTGGTAGGATAAGGACTGAGTTGGCTATGAATGTGTATTTTAAACCATGGGCTTGTTTTTTCATGATTTTTTTTTTCATCTTATTCTGCCAAGTATAATTTTTTAAAATGAATAAACACAAAGAAATCCCCCCATACTATGACATACACAGTCATACCTGAAATCGCTATTGCAGACCACGTGAAGACAGGACAAGGGCCTCCCAATACCAGAGATCTTAATCACCATCTAGTTCGGCAGATAACCAGCAACTGATGGGAGGACGACTGTAGAACAGAACTGTGAGCTCAGCACTATGAGGAGACCAAGGTGCCCAGAGCAGGGCTCCTCTCCAAGGTTGGAGGCCTCAGGAAGGGCTTAACACAGTGGTCACCTGAAGCCACAGGTGAGGCTGTCTGGCTGCTGGGCAGCTGGACACAGTCGACATATTGATCAAGACCAAAGGATACTTAAAGCCAGCAGCTACAGAACAGTCAGGATAATGCAGTAGGCCATGCTCTGGTGAGTCTCATTTCCTGGTGATAATCAACTCAGAAAGGAATCTATGGACTGAAGTAATTCAGAAACAACCTGAAGTCAAGATATTCACTGCAAAAAAGGCACATCTGGAAAAAGAAGTACTGAGGAACAGGAGGGTTCCTACCTCCTGGGCAGGTTGTGTATGTTCCTCATTTGGTGGGAGATCTAGAGTCACTTGTTGCAAGTTCTGAGAGCCTGAGCCCCACCCTGAGCAGCCTGGGGCACCCACTATTCAGGAAGTAGCGGTTTGGGGTGACAGGACAGCCACGCCTGCTGACTCACAACCTTGCTCTTCTCACGTGGGCAGACTGATAATTAAACAGCAAACAAGCGGAATGTGAATATAGAGTGATGTGTCCAGAGGAGAAAATTAAATGGTGTGAGGAGCTAGAGCTTGGGGGGGAGACCGCGGCGGGCAGCCCAGCCCAGGGCCCACCGATTAGAGCCCCAGAGAGGAGAATGGGGCTAACTGTTATCCTCCCCCCGCAAAAAATAATAATAATAATAATAACCCTACGCCTCTATTCGCAGGCCTAGGTTCTCAAATCTTGTACTTCATTGTCATACTCTGAGTTGCTGAGCTTCTGAGTTTCATGCCCCCAAATTGTGTAAATTCGCTTTCCCGCGCGTCACTTCACTACTCTCGCACATCACCAGTCTTGCCTCTTGGTCTACTGGGCATTTGTTTACTGGACAAGTTCAGCCTTTGAAAAGGAGGGGACTCTAGGTGGGTGAGCAAAGTGGAAGGGGGCCCAGTGGACAACGGTGGAGGACTGGGGCCCTTGGGGAGGGGCCTACACCGCTGAGTCACTTAAGCGTCGTGAGCCAATGTCACCTCAGGAAAAAAAGGAGATAAATAAAAAGAAGGAAAATTATTTGACAATATGGATGGAGTTTCCCCTTTTCCTGGGGACCACCCTATTACAGGCAGAACACAGGGCGTGGGTCCCCGCCCCCAGTGGTCAGGCATCTTTTGTCCTCCTGTGACTGTCTTCTTTCATGTCACAGAACAGCCCAGGTAGGCAGGGTCCGTCCTGCAAGACTGGCTGTCCCAGGAGAGGCGCTGTGCTGCGGGGCGTGCCACCCCGTGGCCAGGACTGCCTGGTGCGCTTTCAAGTACTCTTCCAAAAGGGAAAACGCCTCACACAAAAGAGCAGAGGCTAGCCTGGAGGTGACAGACAGGGCCAGTGCCAAGGTGGCGTCACCCATGGTGACGGCTTCACAGGTGGAAGCCGTGTCCAACTCACCAAAATGCGCTGTGTGCAGGGGTCCCCGGGCATTCATTGAACCACCATAAAGCTTTTCAAACGACGTTTGCTGCCCAGTGGGAGCAGTGTCCGTGGCTAACAATGGCAGCAGGGGCGGAGGGCACCGGGGATGAGGCCCCCAAGAAAGCTCCTCCCCTGAGAAACCTCTCTGAGCAGGTGACCTTGAAGCTGAGACCTGAGAGGCCATTTCAGCCACTCGCCAGCTGTGAGGCCCCTGGGCCCCCTTCCTCAGCTGGAAAAGGTCTGCATGGAACCAGCACCTCTCCCTTCCGAACTGCTGGGTGGGGTCTCCTGGGACTATACCTGGTGTATCCCCATCTGTCCCCTTTCATCACTCACCTCTGTCCCCTTCTGAATAGAAGAACCAGCCTGCTCATACCTGACCCCTGGGCAAAACTCCCTGGGGGCCCCCCAGGGACACTCAGGAAGTGGTGGCAGTTTGTCCCAGCAGAGGCCAAACACTTCCAGGAAACAGCCCTCCGTTGCTGGGACCACTGTGGCCTTTCAAAGTCTGTACGGAACAAAATGCCAGGAGACAAAGCTATTTCACCAGGCAGACAGATATTCCAAATTACTGGTTCTTAACAAGCATAGTAATACATCAGTCAAAAGCAATAAATTTAAACTTAATGAAATCTCAATTTGCCTACAGTGCATTTCACTTTGACATTTTCTATATTGCCACGGTGCTTTGATAAAGTTTTTTAAAATGCAAAGAAAGTGTCTCTCAGGCTAAAGACCAGACTTGGTGCCATTGTGGCCGAGGTGACATTACCCCACTTAGGTTTCATCGCTCCATGCCCCTGGCGGGCAGAGCCCAGCGCACAGGACCGGTTTCCATTATCATTGTATGATTATGCATTTTACTGCATTTAACTGATAATACAACTACCAGCTCACCTTAAAAGAATTAGCTTCGAGGTTTCATTGCTTTCCAAATGGAATTCATTTGACAAACAAATGACAATTAGCCTGGTCTCCCAGTTCTGAGTCAGGATGCTTTCTGATTGAACCTAGACCAATTTACCATTTTTAAATGAGTTTAGACATTTACATTTAAAATGTCTAGAGGAAATTAGCCCTGGGACATCCAACAGCCAAAATGCTTTTTGAAGTTGATTATTATTTGATCTAGTACCCTCTACCTGTACATTTTGTTCTGACTTCAAAGTTTGGGAATGTAAATGCCACCTCACCTCAAAGCACAGGGAGAAACTTAAAAGCAGTTTGGCTCATTATGTTATGCAAAGGAGCCCATATTTTAATATTCGTTTAATATGGTTAGTTAGCTTGAATGACACCAGTGTGACAGTGTCATAGTTTTGGAATCTGAGAGTGCTGATTGAAGTTGCTGGCTGCTACTTGTATTTTTTGCACAGAAAGTCACTTGCCCTTTGGAGGACAGATCAGCTGCCAGGTGAGTGTGTTTTGGGGAAGCTCAGTGCAAGAACTCACAGGTAAGGGGTTCATCGCTCTGGTGAAGAAAACAAAGATAGTGTTCCCAGGGAGCACAGAGACACTGAGCGGCCTGTCCCAATTCTCTTGATTTTATAAGGACAAGCTGAGAACAAGCTGGGAACTGCACAGTAATTGGGCAGTGCTGATGACCCTGCGTGGAAACGGCGTTGAAATGATAATTTCTAGCGGAGGGCATGTCATGCTGCTATCAAAATGAGAAACTGACAGCCCTTAGCCCGCTTCGCGTTGCTCCACAGCAAAAATAAAATATGGCCAGAGGAAAGCCCACAGTTTGTGGTTCCATCCTCTGTCCTGGAGGTCACTCCCCAAAGGCGACTGTCTGTGCCATCCACAGGAGGTCCAGGGGGTCAGCTCTAGAACAAAGGGTGTCTGCGCCGCGCGGGCTCATCATCAACCAAGCTTTCCCACGCCATCCTGGGGAATTACTAAAATATTTTGAATCTCTAGTTTTGTCTCACTCTCTGAGCCACACACCACATGTTTTCAAAATAACTTTGAGTTCAAAAGAGTTCCCAAGTGATAACACCGTCTACTTCCAGCACAGAATTTAACGGTTTTGAAGGCTGCTTGCCATAAAAACATCAAATGCTGAATTAAGTGATGCAGCCTCTCATCAGACCGCGCCAGGTGCCAAGAGCCCAGGTCACAAACATATAAATAGCAGAGAAGGTCTCCCAGCTCAGAAGCCCCTGATCTTACTACCATTTTCTCTAAAAACAAACTGTGACGAAGACCCAAAAATGCAATTTACTTTTCATCTACGATCACTCAAGTTGGTAGCTGAAGAACTGAAACTTCCTCTGGGCCTCTTCTCATCTGACCAGTGATTTCACTTCAGCTCTGCTCGCTCCTTCTACTCTCAGTTTCCACAATGAAAAGGCATCAAGGGTCCCTCAAATTCGCTTGGAGCAAATGGTCTTGACTCCAAAGTAGCACACAAGCACCAAAGGGTCTCACGTGCACCACGCGCGTACCGTGCTGCCGTCCTCCTGCGAGGGAATTTTCACCGTCTCCTCCCTGCGCAAGGGGATCTTGAGGCCTGGGAGCAGCCGCCCTGCACAGCCAGGTCTGGGTTTGGGTCCCAGGACAGCAGCCCGCTGCCGGGAGCCGGGAGCGTTTCGTTGCCTCGACCGCCCTCTGCTGGACGGATCAGCGCTGCGTCCTCTTAGGCACACTGACGTCCCTGTCTCCGACTCTTCCATGTTTACGTATAATTAGGATTTTTAAAATACGGAGCTAATTAGTAAGAGGGAAAGCCAGGGAGAATTCAGGACATCTGTCCCTGACACTCAGTGCCCTATGAGCACCTACCCGACACCAGGGATGTGGCAAACAGAGACAAAATAATTCTAAAAGACGTTTCCATAATATTCTCAGAGTATTACGTAGCAGAACCATTACCAGCGTGGGGCAGACTGCAAATGCCCCCCTGACGCTTTTTAACTGTGTGATGCAGGCTCAGTTCATCCTCTGTAACATGAAGTTTTAGTATTTTCCCCTTGTCCTTGCAGGTTTTACATAAACAACTCACACTGGTCCTTGACTCAGAAAGCACTAAGGGATTTGGAGGAGCCGACTCCAGCGCAATCCTAAAGCCCTAAGTTAATGCCCGTACTTGAAGAGACAGGAATAGAGGTTGTCCAGATCTTTGTTTTAGGGACTTTTTACATTGACTCAGAAGGTGGGTGTCAATGTTTTCAGATGGCTGAAAACACACATCTCCAAGAAAAGAAAGAGCTTTCAGTGAAACCACACTCACAAAGTGAAGTCTGCAGTTAACAATACTCTTCTATTCAAGTCCTTGAGGACACAGTAGGGCTTTTCAGGACTTGTTGATTTCTTTTTTGCAGGACTTTGAAAAGAAAGCTTAAAAGCTGGAGTAATAACATTTATGTATTAAGCACAAGTGACGTTGTAGACTAGTCATTCACTTATTCAACAACTATGTATCAGGTACCTGCTGTGTGCCTACAGGCGGTGGGCTCAGTCGGGAGGATGATACAGGGATAAATAACACGGGCTCCTCACGGAGCTTCCAGACTGATTGGAAATGCAGGCAGTGAACAAGTGACTATTTGTAAAGAATGGTCTAAAACAGGGAGAGAGCAGCAGCCGTGGACGATTTCACCCCAATGGGAAATCCCACTTTGTAGTTTTACAAGCGAGTCCTTTGCATGGAGAGAGAGACTTATGTTCCAAAAAGCCAGACTAGTCTTTAAATGTGATAGAAAAGCCAGAAAATCCTCACATTTTAATTTAGGAAAACTAACAAGTAGATAGGACATGTTTGCCCACAATAAAAAAAACAACATAGGATTTGCAACACCAATTCAGAAATACTCCAGAGCAAAACAGTGTGTCTCGGTGCTCAAGGTCTTTATGCCTTGGAGAAGAATTGCATTTGCAGCGCTTGAGAAAACCGCACGCCAGGCAGTGTGGAATATTCTTGAAGTATTCTCAGAATTAAAGTGGGCTGATAGGCTCACAGGTGCTACCTTCAACACTCTTAAGGGTTGCTGAAGAGTAACGGGGATATTGTGGGAGAGCTTCCGCGAGGTATACTTTCTCCCCTAAGAAGTGGAGTGCCCTCAGGTATAGGATACAGATGTTTTTCAATGTGTATTGTATACATTACATCCTCTCATCCAATTTGCCAGATAACTCCACTGATGCAAGAGGAAAATTATTGTTTATAGTTCATCAGGTCAAAATAAATCATTGCTGAATGAATCCTCAAGTTAATTTATTATTAAACTCTGCTACATACTGGACTTTTTTAATTTAATGATTTTCCACAGAAGGAAACAACTACAGTTAACATTCTGCATGGTGACAGCCTATTTCTCATCAGTGTGTGTGAAACCCCTATTTTTAGTAACCCACCTTTTGCTCTTGCTGATTTTTCTCACTCCCTTAATCTCCTTCCTCAATAACTAATCATTTTCAGGTCAAAGCTGTAAACATACAGTTAAGCAGAGATGAGACACATATGAAATATTATTGCTTAAGTATCTAAATCATTGAATTAAATGGTCCAGATGATTTCCCAGCACTCTTCTTACATAGAACATCTCAGACAAATCGCTAGATGGGGAAAAATGTTTGCCTGATAATTGGGAAGTTTTATTCAAATTCAAGGAAAGATATTTTAGAGTCATAGTCTTTCAGAAAAAAAAATCACAGAACTGGAAAGCCTTATAACAAGCAGAACTGTTACCCTATTAGCACTGTCTGAGAACCCAAAACATGTGAGTTATTTGATGGCTTCACTTTAAGGAGAAAAAATACATAAGTTCGTGTTAGGTTAGTATATCACCCATCTGGATGAGTATTCTGTTAAATTTCCCCCAGAAAAGTTCTTAATGATAACCAAAAAAAAATTTCTTTTTACATAGCATTTATCTTTTCATATACACATCCTATTATACAAACATGCACCAACACACACACACATTTATCCTACAGAGTAACCTACACCTGTACCGAATCCTCCCATGGAAACTGGCTCAAGACCATTGTTTTACAAGCTTAGCAAAATAAACTTACAAGTTTAGTAAAATAAACTCCACTTAAGCAAGAAACAAACTGCCTTTCTTCATCTTTAAAAGTCACACCAGGGCTCTCCCTGGTGGCACAACAGGTTAAAGCTCCACACTAGGAAGCTCTCTGGAGCCACTGCAACATGAGTTCGATCCTCCAGCCAGGGAGTGACCCACAGGGCACAGCAGACCTCTCCTGACCCACCTGCTGCTCCCCTCAGCAGTGTATTTCAGTCCATCTGCCTATTCTGCTCCCCACTCTGTCTCTGGTGAATCCTCTCACCCACTGCACCTCTGGCCTGTACCCCAGTCTGTAAATAAATAAATGTGTTAGTATCAGGTTATTTGGAACGTTCTCTAAGGACTCATGGTAGTTGACTAGAGCCCTGATGGGCGTCCTTCCCTGGGAACAGGTAGGTTCTTCATCCTGCATAAGTTACACTCGGTGAAGCTGTAGCAGAGTAGTAGAGTTACAGCTGGTGAGACTCATTCTTAAGCACAGATAAAGAGCCATTCCACTCACTTGGGAAAAAGCCACAAAGAAAGTCGCCTTTCATAGCCTGCAGCAGACATCAGCCATCTCTGCGCCGCGTGGCTGGGACTTGCTCTTACAGTGGATGTAAGTGAGACCTGGGGTCTCTCGTTTGACAAATGCTTTCTCATGTGAAATGCACAAACTCCCTTTCCCTTGGACTAAGGTGTTTCAGATCATTGTCTCTTCCGTGGTACAGGAAGAGAAGCTAATCTATAAAACAATGAGACTTCACTCTGGGTGCCAAAAGCTGCAATTATATTGTATAGAGGGGCTTCATGAATAATTCCTGGGGTTTGAGCTGACAGTAATCTGGAGAGTTAATAAAAGCTGGGGCATTGCCAGCATAGAGTTGGCTGATTTCTTTATAACAGGGCATTTTCAAGGTGAGAACACAGGCTTTTCTCTAAGTTAGCCCCCCATCCGAGCGGAGTGCTAAGTTCTCGCCTTGATGTCTTGCGTGACCTCCTGAGTGGCCACTGGCAACTAGCACCATCTTAGAGAGAAGACGGTCAACAAGGCAAGATGTTAGCCTTTGCTCACATAGTGGTCAGTTGCAAATGAGCTGCAGTTAAGAACATCCCCTTAACACAGTGTAACTATACATTTGTCCCTATTTCTGGACAGGGAATAAATCAAAGTACTGGTCTGCTCTTAGAACTGGTTGCTGAGGGAAGTGGACTCAGGCAAAACAATTTCAACAGCTCTCCTCCAGGAGTGCTTGATGGGGCAAGTTGCTACCTCCTCTTAAAGTGACCCAGAATAGTGACAAAGGGTCTTTCTTAGTGAAAGGGTTCCATTGAGCCCAGGACATATTTATAGGGCCTGTATCTTACATTCAACCTTGTGATAGCCGTTATGAGAAGTTCTTAAGAATGAAAAATATCAACCAGCAGCCAAAGGCTACAGCTTTTCCCTGCCCTGGGGATCTGCCTATCGAGTTAGAAAAATTAGTAGAAACAGATCATAATGTTCAAGGAAAAGAAGTCAATGAAAATAGAACATTCAAGATGGGATCTTGCTGAGGGCTAAGTCTGGCTTGAGTTTGGAAAGATGGGTGAGGGTATGGGCTGGTGAAGAAGACTGGGAAACACTTATAATAATAATCAAGCAAAACTGTGGACATCACATCACTTTGCCTGTGTAATGGCAGGTGGATATTAAAAATACTGGAGGACAAGGACAGCCCAGGAAGCGACCACCAGTTCCTACCTGCAAATAACAGTGCTGGGACTCTTCCAGAGGGCTGGGGTCTGCTGCTGTTCCCTCCTGCACTCTGACCCTCCCTCCCGGGTGTGGACATGCCCGCAGAAGCTCCAGGAGTGCCCTCACAGCAGTTCCTCCGGAGCAACTGGCTTACCGCAGAATGTTCGCCTAAGTGTCCATTAAAAATCTCAGGTTAGCCCTACTAAAGCAGAAAATTCATTTAGGCCATTAAAGATGAAGTGAGCTAGGATGGGCAAAATAAAGGAGGTCTTTAATGATCAAGATTAGACCTTTGAATAATTTTTTTTATTAAAAAGTTTATTTTTACATCATTTTGCACATTTTTTTTCATCTCAATTGTAATCCCCACGGGTTTCCCATCACCAAATCACCCCT
>NW_004567112.1:6374076-6375777 GCF_000260355.1 Condylura cristata | reverse complement strand
CTCCGGGGCAGGCGGGAATCGAACTTCATGCGGAAGCGGCTTTAGATTCTCAGTGCTGTGCTTTAACCCGCTGCGTCACCAGGGAGGGCCTAACTTAAATATTTTTTAAACAAATTCTATGTATTTCTTCACAGAAATTATCAGGGGAAAACTGTGACCCACTTGCTTATTAGAATCTTAATATTATCATTATAAAGTTAATTGAGACTTTATAAATGAGTAAGTGTTACGGTTTTTCATTTTATGACAGGTTGCTTTTAGTTTCTATAATTTCCCTATAGAGAATTTTGAAATTCCTTTGTAACTTGTCACTGTGCATTTTCTTCTGCTGCTCTAGTCTTTAGAAACTATTCATCCCTCCAATTATCACAGATTCTAGTTATTTTTTGTCTGATTTTCACTTATTTGGTTTTTCACTTTAATCTTTTTTCATATGGAGATTATTTTTGGTCTGTGGGGAGAAAACAATAGAGCAATTTTCCTCACTCTCACTATTTATTAAATTATTCTTCATTTCCTTATTGCTTATGATACTTTATTGCATCCTAAATTTTTCTGTTTAATGAATGGACTTCTGTCCTATACCAGTGATGTATTTTATTTGTTAGTACTCCAGTATTATCTTTTTTACTGCTGTTTTGTGGTACAGTTTTATAGTTGATAGGACTGGCTTTTTAAAAAAATTTGAGAGTCACACGATTTCCTTTTCCAAAGTAAATCCTGAATTATGATTTTTTCCTAAAATAACCTGGTATTTCAAGTGAGATTTCTTTAGGCTAGATGTGCCTCTCGAACAAATCAACACTATTGTATGTCATTTGTTCTAACTTTTTCTATTTTTGCATAATGATTTATTTATGTAAGTCACTCATTTCTAAATACTAATTCTTGGGTTTTTATATTTTAATGTTATTATCAACAAGATCTTGGTGGCATCTTTAATTATCTTCTTGTTGGTATGAAAAATCAATATAATTGATTTCGTGTGTTTAATTTGTATTTCACTAAAAATATATATAAGTATATATGTGTATGTAGATGATTATTGCTAGAAAGAAAGATTATAGCTTATTATAAAACCTAAACTTCAGTCATCATCTTGATAGGTATTTCTCACCTTTAATTTGTTTATTTCCAACAGCTTCCCATAGTAAGTAATCTTAGTTATCTGATACTTAAAATAGTGATTTGAAGAGCTTATAGAGGATTTCATTTTTAATCAGCCAGTATGTGCATTAAAGTTCTACTTCTCTGAAAATTCGCCAAGCTGAAATAATGATGGTCATAGTGTTAGAGCTGGCACCGTTTAAATACTTATATATTAGAGGAAATTCAAAATATCTCTTGAGAACTTTTTCACTTCAGGATAGGATTCAGGTGTGAGAAAAAGAGACCCAGAAAACCTGAAGAAAACAAGTTAGTCACACAGGTTCACAGTCCTCAGGCCCAACTTTCTTCAAGCTGAATCCCTAAGGAACAGATTTTTGCTCCAACTTGTAGGGTATAAGCCTTCATGTGCCCTGCCCCAAAATAGTCGTTGAGGCACCAGCCATCGCAACCTCATTCCAGTCTTGACCTCTAATGATTTGCCATACCTCATCAAACAGTGAATATTTCATATGCCCTGAAGTATGTACCTCCTCACAGGAAGAAGGGGAAAGAAGGTAGGAAAAAGGTACCCCTTGCTCACTTTTTTTTTTT
>NW_004567112.1:6278846-6373673 GCF_000260355.1 Condylura cristata | reverse complement strand
ACCATCCGGTATTTTTCTTTCTCTTTCTGGCTTATCTCCCCTTGCCCACTTTAACGAGACTTTCCAAAAGTTTTACAGCCCACTGTGAGTCCACAGAATCAGGTCTAGCTGTGGCCAGAGAGTCTGGAAGATGCCATCTTTACACTCAGCTACACTGAGATCAAGAAGCATTTAGGTTTTGTTTATTTGAGAGGGAAGAGAACTGGCTGTGTGGAAAGGTAAGCTGCCCTGCCGTAGAAGTTTGTCATTGACCAAACGTGATTCTGTGGCCTAACGTGAGTGAGTGAGCAGTTTCCCTATAGCAGGTGTTTCCTTCCACTCATCAGGCCGTGTCAGGTACCTAAACAGTACCTTAAAAAAAAAAAAGAAAAGAAATATCAAGGACCAAATGAGATGCATCTAGAGGGAAAAAGCCATCCCTGAAAGACCTGTGTTTTTCAAGTAATCTTAAAGCTAAGAGAAAAGTACAAAATGTGAAAAATAAGCCAAATGAAATAAGTTTATAGAAAATACGGGAATAGAGGAACAAGTAGTTAAACCAAGAAAAGAAAGGACTGAGCAGACAACTACAGTATTGGGTAGACATTTTTGAACCCAGTTTCTCCCACAAGTCAAAGGCATGAAAATAAAATGATTGAAAGTCATGTGGGATACATAACAAGCAAAGGCAATGGGGTAGCATTTGTGAAGGTCTTGACTTAAAAAAAAGCACAATGCTGAAATAAAGTTGTAAACACACACAAAAAATAAAAATAAACAATGCCTTAGACTCCCTCACCCTACATAACTATTTTTTTCTGAGCTTATCATTTCCAACTCATGCCACACAATGCTTATTATTTGTTTGTTTCTAAAATGTTAACATGTATCATATTCAGAAAATAACCTATTCCAATTAAAAGGTTTTAAGGTAGAAATCGATGATAAATTTGCCAGCCTTTTTGGCCATATTTTACAGGAATTATGTGTTTTCTTTAACGTACAGATATGAATCATTTCATTATTTATTTTTCAAAAGGAATTATATTCTTAGTTTTTAGTTTGAACTTTCTTTATATTCCAGGGACAAGTGTCAGGTCTACCGACTATAACTTGTTTAAAATGCTAAAGCATTCATACTGCATTTTATTTCAGAAACTTCACATCTATATTCATAAGTCTTTCCACACAATTTTAAGTTATTCTCATCTTGATTGGGATGGAAAATAGATTGAGATTAAAATATTTTGTCATATAGATTAAGTTTAGTGACTTACCAGATTTTTCTGTTTCTATAATAAGAAGTTTCTATTCTTTACATTTATCTATTGATTCTTTTTGCTTTTTGGTGTGGGTGGAAGAACAAATATACTAGTGGTAGTTTCACTACTGGGTGGTACTGAGCCATTCAAGGCCTCATTTTCAGGTTTTGAATTTCCAGGATATTATTCATTTCGTCTGCATTCAGAATTGACCATACACACATATCACAGTTATTTTTATTGTTATCACATTTATTTTTTGTCTCATTCATAATGTTTTTTTCTTGGTTTTTCTTCCCAAATATATTTCCCTGAGGTTTTTCTAATACATTAATCATTTAAAATAATTGGTCCTTGAGTTTAGCAATTATTCTATTTCATAGTCATAATTTACTTTTACATGCCTATATCTTTATTATTTCCTTCTACTACATGTTTTGACGTATTGCTTTCTCTCTAAGATGTTAAAATTGGACATTGTGTGCATTTTTTTTACAATAAGGAAATATAATGCAAAAAGTCTAAATCCTACTTTGTTAGAACTTGTACATGTTTATTTCTATATACATTATTAATTACAATTTTATTATTTGTTTGTTCTTGAATCAATTATAATTAACTTGTATGTACTTACTATATAAATACATTCTGAGGTATTCAGTAGTTTGGAATCCATTTAGTGTAGCTATAATTAATTATAGTTTGGGGGGGGTTTAATTTATTGAGATCTTCATTTTGAAATTATTTTGTAACTTCAAAGTACTGTAAGCATACTTAAACAAGGACTGACCTGTCAAAGTTTAAAGTTTAAACCTCCATTCTAGTATTCCATCCTTTCCATTTGTTACACCCTTTAAGAACTACTTTAGTTAGAATTCTTATGCCTTAATTAATTTGCTTTTTGTCATTATCACCTATGCAATGTCACTATACATTTTCTTATATGGTATCTTGTTTCACTGCTATTATAAACTACCTTCTTTTCCAGTTTAATATATTTTTCCTTTATAATATTTGTGTGTATAAATATATATGTATATGTAATATACATATATATTTATATTTATGTATATAAATATATATACACATATATATATTTATATACACAATATATACACAATATATACACATATCTACATATTCCTTTTACGTGTGTCTCATCTATTGAATTAGGGTGTTGATTTTCATATGATTTATCTATTAATGGTCACTTTCAGGGCATTTACATTTACTTTTCATTTACTGGTATTTATTTTTATTGAGGTGCAGCTCACATATAACATTATGTTAGTTTCAGATGTAGAGCATGCTGGCTTTATATTTGTATTTATATTTGTTGTCTTAATTGATTATCTAATTAGTTAATCCAACCATGTGAGAATGTCTACCTGAGGACCCTTCCAGACAGTCTTCTGAATGCTTAGAGTTACCATAATTGCAAAGCATGCAATAATTACTACTATACTTGATCTGTCTTTTGTTAGATCATGTGATTCTTATGAAATAAACAATGAAAAGGTTATTGAAGTTAAAACCGAGACTATAATCAAATCTCATAGCCTCAGAGAGCCTATTTCCTGCCTGCAAAATGAAGACATCAACAACTGGCACCACAACAGAACGCAACAAGCGCCTCACTCTAGTGTTTCATCTGCTCCATCATAGGGTTACTCTGCAGAGGATGGATCAGGAATGGGGGAAGCAAAGCAACTTACTGCTTTGAATGAGGCTTTGCAATAAGCCATATCTGAAGCAATAAAAGCTTAAATTAGAATATACAAACAAACAAAAAAGTAGCCATGAGATACTTTCTAATGGCCTTCATCCAAATCAGATCTCTGCAGTATGCACTAACCAAATGAACCATTCTGTCATTTTACCCATTGACATTGAACACATCTGAGATGCTGACTAACAGCTTTCACTTTTCTAGGGCACTAAGTATTGCTTTTGAGCACAAATGAAAATAACACATTTCCCACAACAAAAATCTCCAAAAGCCACCATTGCATTAGCTCTCTCTATATAAGCACACTTGTCATCTAGCAGCATAAGTCAACAGCACAGTGTGATTTGGGCCACAAGCTGCAGGAGGCTGAGGGCAGCACACGCCCCAGCACTGAGCTCCCTAGACCTGGTCTACTGGTCTACCTGGTCTATCATCAACCCCTGTCCAGCACACATCCCAGTAAGACTATTAAGAGTAAACTGAAGTAGCACAGTTCACTCTTCTTTTCACTTGGCCTCAGCATTACTGACATCATTACTGGAGCAGTTGTTCCTCAAGATGCGTTCTAGAAAGATCTTGCAAAAAGAAGGTAAACTCTGATTAAACCCAAGAGTGATGAAAATGTAAATTTCAGCGATCTTACTAGTGAAGCAGACGTATTTCACCCAGGTCAGGTTAATTGAACAGCTCCAGTGTGCTCTCAAGTAAAAACAAACCTATTCAACAGTCCAGCAGACAGAAGTGATTCTCAAAATACAGAGTGTGCAGTGGCCCTGGCCTGCAAAGGGAATCCCAACAGGGACCCTGGAAGGTATATGATATCATATTGCAGAAGAGAAGGCTTTCCACAGTGCAGTTGTTTATATATATGCTTTATAAAAATGTACTAGGTCTGTTTGGGGGAACTAGAAGGAGAGAGCCCAAGATATTCTGCTTTAGATGTTGCTGGGAATCTCGAGCGTACCACTTCAACCTGACTGTACTACCAATTTGACAAGGGACAACGAATCCCAAAGCTGTGACCTCTAGCTAAATTGTGCTGTAGCCACATAAAATTAATATAATCATCTTCTTCCACTTTTTATAATCTTGCTTTAAAAAGGCAACAGTGTCTCACACTGACACAATTCTTGAAGACTTTCATGGTGCCAAAGATGCTGAAAATGTGAAGAATCCTAAGCATATTCCCCACAGAGGAGGTATGAATCTATAAGGCAGCTAATGGGTCCATGAGAAATTGTATAAAACTGAACCAGTGGGGAGAAGTGGATCTGGACAGAGGATGGGAAAAGACCCAGCCACACCAGGAGGGAAATACCCATGGCCCCAGCAATGCGGAGGGCCCTTCCTTCCCAGGCCTCAAGACACAGTGCCCCTTCGTCTATCATGGGGAAGCTCTATTATCATCATTTACTTGGGGTCAGCTCCGCAACCCATGGTAGACTCTTCAAAGTCTGGTACCTCATCTCACTCATTTTCACCCAGGGCACCTCGCATAGAGTATGGGCTCAGTCACTGTTTGGCCAAGAAGCCAATGAATGAACAACATTACCCATCAAAGTGGGGAGAACTCTACCACTTCCATGAACACAGGAAGGATTGGTTTCCCTCTCCCCACACTACTCCAGGGGGGACTGTCTGTGAGGGTTCCCTGCCCAAAAAGAGTTTGAAACCGGTGTGTGTGGTGAGAGGAGGAGTTTCTAGTACATCTGTCCTCAGGAAAAAGAGAAGATTCAAAGGTAGAAGTCATCAAACTAAAGTGGGAATAAAAAGCCATTAGGGACTAACAAGACCAATGTATTCAAATATCACATCTTTCTGTTGTACACCTGAAACTAATACAATGTGTCAGTGATGCCTCAATTATAAAACAAGACAGTAGGGAAGGGGCAGGTGGGAAAAGCAAGTGAAACAGGCACATGAGCTGGTGGTGCAAAACATGAATGACAGAGGGCAGCTGGGTGGTCTTGCACCAACACTGGACTTGATAGGAAAACGCGAAATCAGAGAAAACGTGCTTTAAGCTTTTGATGTAGTCAGTGGCAGAAGAAATTCGCTTTATATATGGCAAAAGGAATAGTAGCTCTGTATTTTTCGAAGACAAAAGCCAATTAAACATGAATTTTTCTCTATTTGAGTAACATATGCCTTGTTATTAGTACATATTTTCAAAAATTTAAGTCCCAGGTTATATCCATGTTAATCTTACAACACACCTGAGATTCAGCAGTGCCATTGTAGACAGAAGATTAAAACAGCGACTTTGGATTGTCTGGATGAATCAGGGCTAGGCATACACACGGTCACATTACATGCAGACGTCAGTGGTCACGTCTACAAAGGTCGCGTTGGTAGAAAGAGGCTGGGTTCAGTACTCAGGGGCTAATATGTTATTTCTTTCTTAAAATCCATGAAAAGGATTTTTTGGTTTGAGGAATGTTTAGTTCAACATGAAACAAGTCAGTGCCATCTTGAAAACTCTTCATTTTAAAACATGTGCAAGATTCAGGTTCGCAATGGAAGAGACCAGAGGTTCCAAAATGGCCCCAAAGCCAAACAATAAGATTCGGTGGCTCAAGGTTATGGCTGTTGGTTCAATGGCCTTGGAAGCTGCATCAGCAATTACACTTCTTGAAAATGGAAACTCTGAACTCTTCGTTAGGATGAAAGCGAATCATATATGTTATTGCAATATTTGGATATTAAAAGTCTAACTAGGGGCTAACTAAATTAGGATAAGCTATTATACCCACACAGATGTTTAAAATTTACCAGTAATGAAATCTCTTGCCAGAACTTGAGAAAACGAAAGAAGAAATGATCTTAGCATTCTTTCTTATTTGTAAAAATGTGCTCTAGACAAGCCAATTTAATACTTACGATGCAAATAGCAATGACTTGTCCAAGGAAATATTGAAATCCATTAGGATTGCACATGCATAATCTGATTCAACAAGTCAGTATGTTTTTCTCAAAATCATAATATCTTTTCTGCATTGGGTGAGATGAAGGTTAGATTACATTTCTTGCCTGTGCAATAATTCCCACATCATAAATTCTGATGAAATTATATCACTATATAAAGCAAATGGCTGTCTGACCCACCATCGTTTTCTAGTTCTCAGAGAGAGGGGCTGACATCTGAGCAAATCCCCAGCTGCTTGCAGCGGTGCTATTACGGCATGCCTTTGCCTGGGAACTGTTATAACTATCTTGACCAGGAGCGGCTGCGAGAGTTTGTGGTTTCTGCTCTGAATATTAAACTTGGGCATACAAGAGTCCTTATTGTAGGGAGCACTTGGAAATGGTAATACAAAATTGCTTTATATTTGCGGGATTTGATTGCTTTCGATGATCCATCCCTAGCTGGTGGCCCTGTTGCCGCTTGCGTTTCCAGATTATAAATCATTCCTTTGACAGGGTATCTGCCACAACTCAGTCTCAGTTTCTGTGGTATCATTTTTTACATTACAACTGGCAACTGCTCTTCTGGGTTGTTCATGTAAGTGACACATTTTGCATAATTTATGAGAGTGGGGTCAAAATCAAAGCTAATAAAAGCCTCCCCAGCATTCTTGATACATGCCAAGGCATCTCTGGCTTTGAGTTTTGAGAGGGTTGGGTCATGGAGAAAGGGTGTTTGAGTTTTGGAAGGTGTCAGGTGGCACTGTGTTGACCAATAGTGAGTTCAATGTTGCAAGGCCAATATGAGATCCATAATTAACCAGCTCCTGTTGTTCAACTCTTCCACAGCACAATTAATTTGGCTTCAAATTTATGTAGAGAGACAAGAGCTTGAGCCTCTCTGGTGGCACAGAGGTTAAAGTCTCAGCACTATCAAACTATCTGCAGCCACTGCGGCACGAGTTCAATCCCCAGCCAGGCAGTGACCCACATGGCACAGCAGACATCTCCTGTCTCCCCACCGCTCCCCTCAGCCGTGTATTTCAGTCCATCTGCCTGTTCTGCTTCCCCTCTGTCTCTGGTGAATCCTCTCACCCCTGGCCCCACCTCTGGCCTGTACCTCAGTTCTTGTATGCATAAATAAATTTTTTTAATTATTTTTTTTAAAAAGGAGACAAGAGCTTGTCAAGCATCCTCAAAGGAAGCTGGAAGTGGGGGCTTTGGTTTCCTCTTCTGAACACAGGGTTATTAAAAGATGGTCTTTGGCTTCCTCCCAGGTCAGAATCTTGCAGCGACTACAAAACTCGCCCATGGACTGGAAGGACCGTGAACTCAGAGTGAATCTACTTTACTTCCTCATTGCCAGGTTTAAATTCAGATCTAAAATGTAAGAACCTGAGGGTATTATTCATTCCTGGGACCCACATTCCAGTCACTTAGTGAACAGATCCCCAAAGTTGTACATTTTAACTCTCAGAACACATGTGCCTGACACGCCCAGTCTCCCTCTAGGTGAACTGAGGAAGCCATGGATTTGGAAGACAGCACTCAACAAGCACAGTCAGACCCAAGTCGTAGTCCGAAATGCCTCCCAAATTATGCTCTTTTGATTTATGAATGAAACAATACTTTAAAAGGTTTTTTTTTTTTTTAAGAATCTGGCCCAGAAATAAGAACTCCCCTCCACCCCCAAGTTTCTGGCTTATTCTTGGTTTCCTTGGTTGCTCTTATTAGAGCAATGCCTCGCTGACGTCCCATTAGTCATAATACAAAGCAGGAACTGTGAGTGGCTGAAGGCCCAATGCTAGCTGGAAATGATTTCCAAATTAACCAAGTTTAGCATTTCCTGGGCAATTAGTTGCCTTTCTCCATCCATTCGCCCTCCCCCACATTCAAAGAGGGATGCATATATATCTTCAAATAGAACCCAAATATAATGGTAGTGTAACCAGAGAAATCTGGTACAAAACTTCTGTTGGAAACCCGAAGAGACTGACCCTGAGCCAAGTCGGCTTATTGAAGCAGCTCCCATCCTGAGGGCTGTGTCCCAGACGTGGCTTACACACTTGAGAGCACGTAGGAAAACGTGGCCTTTTGCAGCATGCGAGATGGTGGTAACTAGGCAGGATTTTTGTAATTGATAAATGCCAACATTGATTCCTTTGGGGATTTTACTTTGTCATTGGATTTCAGAACTGAGGAGACTTTATGGATAATTCCTTCATTTTCCAGAACTCATAAGGGTTAGCTGTCTTGTCCCAGGTCACTGGAGGCATGGAGACAGCCGCAGAATTGGCTCTAGAATCCAAGGACTCAACTCCTATCCACAGTGACCTTCAGCCCTCCTGCTGTAAACCTCTGGAGGCAACAGAGTTTCCACTGCAATCCAATCACAGTTGCACCCCAGCAACAACCACACAATTTCAAGAAATGATTCTTACCCTTGATTCACTTTGTTCTGTTCTATTGTACTTATTTTTTTTAAATGCAGATCAGGAACTCCTTCTGGTTATCACCTACAGTTTTAAAAACACTGCTCTCGATAACATTTGCTCGGAAATGGCTTATTCAGTTTCCTTCATAATAAAGACCTTCTACAAATAAGTTCCTACTCTATCTCCCTACCAGCAGAGGGTAAAATGGGATTCCTTATCCAAGCCCAGGATTCTGCCAACTTGCTACATTTGAGAGAACCAAAATTGACTCCTACAAGACGTTATCAAGTCTCCCTTAATATTAAGTGACTGGAAAAGTTTAAATGACTGGAAAAAGAAACCCCACCGCATACAAGATCCAGAATTCAAAAGTAAAACTTGAGTAAAGGTGGATTGTTCAGCGAGAAGTCCACTTCTCTGTAGCAGGGAGTGTTGCAATGAGTCTCTTGGCCTGCGTTAGGGCTCTTTGCCTTGGGATAAATAGCTTTTGCTAATAACTGCTCCATAAAACACAGTGTGGTATTTTGCCTTATTTGGGTGATTGTGGTAAACACCCAAGTGTATTAACCAGCAGGGGAAACAGTAGTTTTGTTAAGAGGCTAAACCCTGGCTGCTTGCTTACTGTAAAAAAGGAGAAATCTCCAGAATGGCTTTGAGATCTGGGTGCAGGGTGCCCAAGAATGTATTCAAGTGGTCAGTGACCTGCTAGCCCAGTGCTACAAATTCTAGTTTCATTGTACCCATCCTTTCACGCCTGGAGAGTATTCCTTCCTTCCTCTCCAAGGTGCAGAACAGAGCTAATAAATCTGAGCAGTGGGTAGATAGAAAACAGCAAGTCCCCCGGCACCAGGAACAGGAAATATGGCAACAGTTCTGAGTGGCCCCTGGCTCACCTTGGGCAACCCAGCTCCTCACGGCACACTGCACCCCACGATCTCTGCCCCCACCCCAAGTGGCCGCAAGTCAGGAGTGTGAGCATGCTTCTGACTGTCCACTTCCTCCATGGACAAGGCATGAGCTCCCAACACTCCCGATGCCCACCCTAGCTTTGTCCTTCCAGACCGGGGAAGGAACCGCCTGGCTTCTTTTACTGGAAATTCCCAAGCCTCCAGCCCACGGTAAGACAGGCCAAACCTTGCTTTTCACTTGGCCTGATTTCTGGCAAAACTCCCGCTCCAGGGCTCCAGCCCTGACAGAGGTTAATGGCTACCATTTAGCCACTCTCGGCAGCCCTGGTTTGATCTTCTTGGCGCTGAGACTCTTCCTCCTCTTGGCACAAGAAAATTCAGCTTTTGCCCTTTATCTTGTTACCCGAGCGCCTGAACGCCCGTCACAGCCGCCAGTGCAGACACTGCTCCTGCTAAGTCTGCGGCAGCGCCCTGGAATTCAGGCCAACACAGGCAATGTGCTCCCAGCTCTGCTGTCTCCCTGAACAGCCAGCTGGCCCATTGCTGACACCAAGACCAATGAAAAAAGACACACAGGGCATATGGGGCCGGGGCTGCCTGGTTTTGTCCTCTGCCAACAAAGACAGAAGAACAGTAAGGGGCAGCAGGAAGAAGTTTCTCACTCTTAGTAAGGAAGGATGAGTCAAGCAGCCCTGGGCCCCCAAAAATCTTGATTACCTGAAATGCCTAAGTCCCTGGAGGTGCGTCAGCCCACGTAGCTACCTGTGAACTCTGGAAGAAACATGCCAAGGTAGACTTGACCCCTCTTGGCAAACAAGCTCACTTGCGTTCCAGATTGCAAAGGGGCGTTCTCCCCGGAAGTGCCCTCGGCATTCTCAGGGCCACTGGGAAGTTCCTTGACGCTTGGTCTCAGACCCCACAGCAGAAAAATAGGAAGGAGAGGGGTGCCGTGAGGTTAGGATCTGCACCCCGGGGGGACCGGGACGACGGTGCATAGTCACCTTACTCTTGCAAAGGCCTTCAACTGCCCCTGAAGCACAGCGCTCCCCCAGCCTGTGTGGGACCGGTCTTATCAGTCCACTAAGCAAGGCAGCCTGTCCCCCAGCACTGAAACAAATCGCTGTTAACTTGCGTGAGAACCAGCTGAAGCCTTGGCTTGCGTTTAGGAATACAAGGACCTATCTTCCAGCCCACGGCATGCAGTCAAAGAAGCAAGAAGTTGGAAGGTGGGACTGGAACCCACTGAGCATGCTCTGGGTCACGCCCAGCAGAGGAGGGACACGAGAAGAATGCAGAAGCAAATACTCGTGACCCCATGTCCCCTTCTGCCCGCTCCTCTCAGCCACCTTTTCTTTTTTTTTTCTTAAAGATATATTTATTTGTGCATACAGAACTGGGGTACAGGCCAGAGGTGCAGCGGCAGTGAGAGGACTCACCAGAGACAGAGTGGGGAGCAGAACAGGCAGATCAACGAAGCACACTGCTGAGGGGAGCAGAGGGCGGGTCAGGAGAGGTCTGCTGCACCATGTGGGTCACTCCCTGGCCAGGGATTGAACTTGTGCTGCAGTGGCTGCAGCTAGCTATATAGTAAAGCTCTTCAAGTCGTTGCACCACCCGCGAGGGCCCATCCACCCTTCCTTTCCAAGCTTCGAGCTAAGTTGACCCATGACCAGATAAAGATCTTTATTCTCAAATACAGTAGAGAGGAGAGTCAGCTTCTTCTTTAGAATCCCTCCCCCTTTGCCTACTGCAAAGAGTCCTTTCAGCCTACATTCAAATTCCCAAAGACCAAGAAAGTCTGCAAGAGGCTATCCTGGCCTCAGAATTCTGGTCAGGAAGAACAGAGAGCCTGCCAGGGCAGGAAGGGCCTCAGTGTAACAACTCTGCAATGGGCGTAGTAACACCCTCCTCTGTGGAAAGGGTGGAATCAGGTTAATTAATTGGCTCCCTCCGAGCAGAAAATGTGTCATCCTCTTCAAAACCTTAAGATGAAAGGTGTGAAATGGTGTCATTGTTTCATAAATTGCTACATCAAACATAGGACGCCTATAAACCTGTAGCACATAATTATCATAAAAATAGCACACTGTTAAAATTTCCAGAAGAGTATGGCATATCTGATGGGAGAGGAACACAGAACCTCCCCCCCACCTCCATCCCACCCCCACTCCTTCCTGGACCCGGCCTCTTCTCGGATTTCTGTCACAGCCTCTCAGAGGTCTCCCTGGCTCTAGTCTGCTGCTCAGAGACTGTGATGTGCAATAAGAAATATATATATTTGATCTTCATCCCCATTTCTGGTACAGAACCCCAAGAGCCCTTAGAATTTCCTGAACAACAATGGTATGTTTTATTAGATTAATGAGGCATCTTTTGGATCCCAAAAGAAGGGGCTGGTTGCCAGGGGAACCAACCATGTGACTGTGATTGGAAGGTTGAAATTTTCCACCCCGCTCCTCTCCTCTGACCTCTGGGGAGTGGAGCGAAGTTGAGTTCAATAGCCAAAGGTGATGGAGTTAACGGATTATGCCTGTGTAATGAAGACACGGAAGCCCCAAAGGGCGGGCTCGGAGGGCTTCCGGACTGGTGAGAATATCGGTATTTGGGGGGCTCACCCCTTTCCCCACCGTGCCCTGTGTTTCCCCTCCATCACCTGTTCCTGGGTCCTATCTTTTCTAATATACCAGTACTCCGGTAAGTCAGATGTTTCTCTGAGTCCTGTGAGCTACTCAGCCAAATGATTCCAACCCAAGAAGGGGGTGCCGGGAGCCTGAGCTCTGCAGCTGAACGGTCAGAAGCCCAGTAATAACCAGGACTCTGAGCGAGCCAACCTGGTGGGACAGATCTCCCACACTGGGGTCTGAGACATCTCCAGGGAGATGATGCCAGAATCAAGTTGAAGTGTAGGGCACCCAGCTGGTGCTGGAGAATTGCATGGTGGTGGGAGACACCTTTCCACACACAAACTTGGGAGTTCGGGACCAAAACCCTGACGCCTGCAGTCTGCTGTCTGCATGGCAGCCCCAGTGATGGAAGGTCTCTTCTCACACTCTCCGTCACCTCCCACCGCGCGTCCATTAAATCCCAGGTCCCTGCAGTAGCAGCTACCTGAGCTTTATCTGCTCTCTCATGTCCTTGACTGCCCTCCCCTCTGGTGGCCCTGAAGCACACCAGCACGCTCCCGCCTTGGCCTCTGCTTGCCACTCTGTCCTCCCCAGATATCCAGGGCTCGGTCCCTCTCCTCCTCTGGGTCTCTGCTCCAGGACTATCTTGGCGGCAGACCCTTCCCTCACCACCTGACTTCAAATAGCCCCAACACACCCCTCCCCTTTCCTGGTTTACCATTCAGCCATACCCACCTGACCTACTTCTGGTGTCTGATTGCCAACTTTCTGCTGCCCACCGGACAACGAACACCCCCTCTGCGAAGGTGGGCTCTGTTCCGTTTTCCTTGACCCACTTCCCAAGCACATAACTCAGTGCCCAGCTCTCGGCGATGCTGGACAGTACAGCTGGGTGAAGAAATGAAGGACACTTTCTTCAAACATGAGACATTAGCAATTCCCATAACATTCTTCCAGTCAGAGCCTCTTGTCATTTCTGCTGCTGCCCTTGACTATTTTCAGATGCCCCCAGGTGCCTGGGAGGGTAGCAGCAGCCAAAAAGACAGTGTCACTCACTGGCTCTTTCTTTCCCAAAGGAGGGGCCTGTGGCTTCTTCTTTGTTTTTTTCTTTCCCGTGGCTTTGTTTTCCATCTGATACGGCCCTGGGTGTTAATTAGAGAGTTTCTCTGGTGACCGAGCGGAGGAGTTAAGGGTCAGGCTCTGCCTTCCATCCTCCATTTTGTTTGAGACCCAGTGGGACTCCTCTGTGAAGACAGCATGGGAGTGCCACCAGCACTCACAGGGCATCTTAAGAAAGGCCTTCGATGGCTAAGTACAAAGGTTTTATTGGAAGGACACAAGAACTCAAAGACGCTTCGAAAGGAAGCACTCAAGTGTGGCTGGGAAGTAAGTAGTGTCCACTCTCTGGTCCCAGTGCCTGGTGTCTCTTCACAGCTGGTCTTTTTGCACCTGTTCCATGCCCCTTTCTGTGTCTTCAGTGAGTACTGAGCATTGCCTGCCTCTCCACACACAGGGGTGAGACATTGCTGCCCCAGGAGACGCTATGGCCAAGCACTGGCCAAGCCCGTCTAGCAGCCCAGAGTCCTTATTCCTAATTCTAAAGACAAGAACATCCCGGTCGGCTGGCTTGCTGTGATTTCAATGGTGACGGGGGTGGGGGGTGAGGTTTTCTGACAAACCTGCAGTTCTTTATCTGAAATGTATGGGCCTGAAGTGTTTTAGACCCGAGAGTGTTTCAGATTTTACAGCTTTTTGTATTTTAAAATGGTGATGTGGTTTAAATGCTGCATATTCTATAGCATCATCATGGCGTTGGGAGGCCACATTCCCAAAGACATGAGCATTTCTACAGAAAAAAAAAAAAAGTGTAAGTAATCATAATATAGGGGACACATTCAAATTATCAACAGCTGCCAAGTTAGACCAGGTCAGCTTTTGCTATCCAATGAGCTCAGATCAAGTTTGAATTCGCCCCAAATGAGTTGGAAAATCTTTCCATTTTCAGTCATTTGGATTGCTGATTGTGGAGAAGCAAGGTAACCACCTAATTGAATGTCCAAACTTCACGTCTTAAAATAAAGGGGACGCTATTACGAACTGCATTGGGAGGGAAAGCCCCAACTATGCAATGTGGCAGTGTCTGCTTTTAATCTCACCAATCCGCCCATAATTACAGTTTCAGAGAAACTAGGACAGGGAAGTCAAAACCCATGAACAATATCTACCCAAAAAACTAAGTGACTGGTATTCCCATAAACTCCAAAACACAATTAAAAATTTAAGAGCTACGAGGCCTAGAAGTGCAGTCTGTGCAGCAAAATAAAAGGAGCCTGTGTGACAGGGAGTAAACTTGAGAGCAGGAGAATCCCAAAGTCCCAAACAGGTACACACTGACGTACGGAATTCATCTGAAAACAGCAATTCGAACTGATAGGGATCTTTGCGCAATCCAATTCTCAGGTGAATGTTAGGGTTTATGTCACAGGGTCCTGTGAACTTTCAAAAATACAGCAAAATTTCCTTCCACATTAAAGTTTCTCACAGAGTAGAATCCAGAGTAGGAACAGCGGGAAAAAAAATTAGATCTGGATAAAGCTGGGTAAACAATATAGAGTAGTTTTCAGAAGTACGAAGACATTTTTTTAAGCACTCTATACAAAAAAATGGAAGTGATTGTTCCAAAATTATGTTCTAATTCTTCCCACCCCCACGTAAGAGTAGAGGAAAACCCATTTTACATGATCCTATCAACACAAATACAGTGTTTTGAGTCTGAGTCACGTGTAGTCATTTTGAAGAGGAAAAAAAAGCATGTCAGAAAGACATGTCCACAAAGTGCTTAAGAAATGCACTTTATTTCAAAATGAGCTCAGAAAATAAATTCATTTTAAAATGAGGGTGGGACTTTATAGTGCTATTCTATAAAATTATCTATATAGGTTATATTTTGGAAATTTTCCATATATTTCTTTAATTTTACATCAGGATAACGTATCACTTGGGACTGTCCTAAGGAAAACAGGCTGTAGTCTTTCCTGTGGATAGGGGATTATGGTCATATACTGTCTATGCTTAACATATATGTGTTATATTAAATATATATGTATATTAGAGACCAGAGATGTACGTGGCAAGGCTATCAAGTACCCCAAAAGTGCCCAGTGTAATTATTTTCAGATCATTTAGCATTTTCAGTGCCATTAATAAATTGATCTGTTTTTACCTGTATTTGATCCGTGTTCAATTTGTGCAGTAACAATTTCTTGTTTCAGAAGTTCTGCCGTGTGTATGTGTATATATGTGCTTACTCCAGTTTTTCCAACAGGGCCCCTAGCAAGCATTCCACTAAAATTTGGCAGCTTTATTGTTGAATGCATTCAATTATCAATTTTTAAGTCTAGCACCACATTCCTTTAATGATTTAGGACCTTGCACGGTTTTAAATGTCTCCTGAAGCTTTCATTGTAAATTGTGTTAAACATCAAAGGAAGTAAGTGATGCCCAGATGCTGTTTACCTCCTGTGAAATTCTTTGTACTGAATAGGACAGGAGCCTTAGACAGATTCAGGAGAGCTGGGGAAAGAGGAGGAATCTCCCAGTCAGTCTGTATCCAAAACCGCGCCCTGAGGATAAAGTCCTGCATTAGGGAATCTTTAAAATCGATCTTCTGCAAAGACCCCTCTGCATTTACTTCCAGTCCCATCAAGAAAACCCCATGACCACGGGGGCAGAGAGGCCCCTGGAGGCCACCCCTAACCTAGAGGGTTAATAGACTGTGAGTCCCTCTGCCTGAGCCCTCCAAAAGTTTTCCTTTCCTCCATGAACTGCTGCGAAAAAAAGTGGGTGACCTCGTCCCACCCTCCTCTCCGCGGGTCCGCCACGGGTTGTTCCAGGTGGTTCCACCTTTGATGTCCTCTGAGAGCTTATTCAAAGGACACACCCCTCACCCTTCCAAGTCACACGGGAGAGAAAAAACAAAAAGCAAATTCTGCCGCCCCCACCCACAGCGCCAGAACCGCACAGCTTTGTGACTAGAAGAAGCTGTATCCTCTGGAGTCTGGGACCTGGGGAGAAGGGGGGAGCAGAAAAACGAAAAGCCCAAAAAGTGGGTATTTAAGAAGTTTACTGTGTGCCTGCATCCAACCTCCCTTCTGCTTTCCAGAAAGGGCTCTGGAGAGAGACCCATTACTGCCAAGCATGTGGGAGTCTGATTTCAGTTTCTTTCAGATTTTGCTTTTGGAGCAGGAAGGTGGAATTTCTTCAGGCTGCAACTGAGGTGAAGCTAGCACTGGCTGAGAACCGATGGATCCAGGCACTTGCAGGGAATCGCATGCTCGGCCAAGACCCCTGGACCCAGGGAGTTGGGGGGCTGGGTCCCTTCTGGAACTTTAGCCCCAGTGAGGCAAGCTCACGTGAGGCCACACAGCTAGGAAAGCAAGCAGTGCCTGCTTCCAAGCCAAAGTCTGTCTGATTGCCCAGCCAGGGTCTTGCCCCCTCACCACCAAGTCCAACCTTGTGTGTTGAAAATGTCTTAATGTGTTATTATTGTTACCGTGCTTTTAAATTTCCATGGTGTGCCACTCACACCGTGCAATGTCTTTAGATCTTTTGAATTAAAATACTGGAGCAGATCAACGTTGCTATGTGTAGTTACTACAGCTTCCTATCAAAACTTCACATTCACCTGTCAGGAAATGGATCATCTTCCAAACATTTCATGGTGCGTGTGTACATCCTGCCAGAGAAAGCAAGACTCTCAGGAGGCTATTTAAGATTTTAGTGCAGCTACTTAAAAATAAGTACATAATGTTGTTTGATTTCTGAGAGGCCTGAAAGAATAGTAAACAAATCATGCAGCCAGTCCTCTACACACTACCTGGGAAAAGCACTGTTTGTTCACAGCAAATATGTAACCACAAAACACATTCAAATGCAGAAAAATCATCTGACCAAACAAAATCGCGATAAATCAGTTGGAAACTTGTTGCCATTCCAGGGTATTAAATATGCTCATCTAGGGAAGGATGTCTGAGTCACTTAGTTAATTGTGCACGTAATTAAAGAGGTGGCCGAACTCTGATTTACAGGTTGGATCTTCTAATTACTTTGCTGTAGCAATTAGGATTTTCTTTGTATTACACTTCTTCAGGCCAAAGATGTCTTCTATCACTCTGGCCAGATTGAAGAGGGCAGATTCGGGCTTCTGTCCCACCCCCATGTGCCTCCTCTTGCAGTCGCTCCCCACCCAGGCCTTAAGGGCAAGTCTAATGCTGTTGGGAGGAGAAGCGAGAATGTCATGGCCACAGCCAAAGCGGTCTCACCTTGAAAGCCCAGTTCGCTTGACAGACTCCATAATTCAAGAGGTCCACCGCCCTAGAGAGCTGCGGTTCTTTCTGCATCTAATACTCTCTAGACATTTCCTTACTAGACAAAGATCGGAAAGGGCAGAAGTTGAATAGAATGTTTTAGGCCTACATTATTTCATAGAAGTACTTTTTTTATAAAGTACTAGAAATAATGCAGCAGCATCCGAATGGGGGTGGGAGGGGGAACGAGGAAGAGGGTGAGGAAACAGACCAAGTATTAATCTAATGTTCCCCCAGACTAGGAGCATCTGGACAGGAGCTAAACACACAGGCTCTAGAGTCAAAATACCTGAGTTCAAATCATGGCTCAGAGACTTATGAGCTGTGTGACCCCGGGAGACTTCATCAACCTCTCTGAGTTCCAGGTTTTTTGTTTTTTTTTTTTAAAGATTTATTTATTTGTGCATACAGAACTGGGGTACAGGCCAGAGGCTCAGGGGCGGTGAGAGGCTTCACCAGAGACAGAGTGGGGAACAGAACCGGCAGATGGATGAAGTACACTGCTGAGGGGAGCAGCGGGTGGGTCAGGAGAGGTCTGCCACACCATGTGGTCACCTCCAGGGCAGGCGGGAATCGAACTCATGTGGAAGCGGCTTTAGATTCTCAGTGCTGTGCTTTAACCCGCTGCGCCACCAGGGAGGGCCCAGTTCCAGGTTTTTTAATCAGTAAAATGGAGTCTTGAAGAACAAATGAGAACAAACCTGAAAGCAAGCCCTTAGTCTAGTCCCTGGCATACAATGAACACTTACTACAGAGCTACATTTTTAGTGTATTTAGTATTTCCAGCCCTGTGAATCACTGGTTCATTTTTCCATTCTTATAGCAAGTATGTGAGGCCCTACGGATGGGTAAGAAAGCCGTGTTCTTTTCATGACCTTTTCTTGCCTCCCAAGACACAAACCTTAAACTCCTAGGCACAGACCAGCCATTTATTATGTAGGATGAGAAAAATTCAACTTTTTGAAGTGTCAAAGGGTTGGACTGCAGCTAGTGTAAATCAGTTTCTGGATACCACAGGACTCCAGCGAACTAGCACAACTGAGGGCCAGCTCGGAGTCAAACCACGTGGCTGAAGGCCCGAGCCTATTGGCACAAGCCTACAGCACAGCGTATTGGTTTCACCTCACTGAGGGGAACTGGAATCTCTGGCTCCCAGAGACTTTCTCAGGGGCTGGGGAAAAGGGCTGGTCTTCGCTCCAGTTGCACGAACAGGTTGCACAGTACTGTGCCAGCCGTTCTGGGTGGCAACTTAGAGCCAAAGACGAGTAGCAGCCCAGGGTCCCCGCTCTCCCTGGGTCCCCAGAGACAGAAAAGGGAGGCTCAGCACTGGCTGGACCAGGGAGAAGGGCGAGGAGCAGCTCATGCTGCCCGGGAAGAAGTCAGGAGGTAGCCCAGGGGTGGGCATGCGCTAGCTGAGGGTCAGCAAGCATCTGCCCAAGGACAACGGTGGAAGAAGCCCGTGAAGAAGCAAAAGAAGGTTGCGAGGAAGTTATACACTAGGACCAGTGTCATCACCGATGCTGCCTATTTAGCCAAATCAAAATCCTATTAAGCATCATTTTTATCACTTAAAATGATTTTGTCTTTCAGCTGTTTGAATGACTTCCCCATGAAGATATCTCCCCCAAATTAGATTAGTTCATGGAAGGCAAAACAGTGACCTCCGAGATGCCCCCAACAATGAAGAACGCACAAAAGGCATCCCGCAAGACTTGCTGAAATGAAGGCTCAGCCCCAGAAGACTTGGCCTCCTTCCGCCTAGGTAGCCCGGATGGAAAAGCTCTGTAGTCTCTTGGCTGGTTTCCTTGGGCAAAGGGAATTATAAAACATGCTGTGCTTTCTACTTATGAAAAACCAGCCCTCTAGAAAGGCACAGTGTGTTGGCACAACAAAGTAACTGGCCACACACACACACACACACACACACACACACACAGAGGCCCAGATCATGAATATATCCATCAGCTTTCAATTAAATGAATGGGATTCTTTATCAGTGAAACAAAATAGCTTGGTCAGCCAGAAAATAGCCCCTTTGGAAATATCACCCTATTTCATTCGGTGGGTCACTTGACTTTGCATTAGGGTGTTTGAGATTCTGATAAGTGGTTGAAGTAGGTTTTCTTCTTTTTAATTTCATCAAACAGCATTTCCTTGCAACTAAAGTCAAAGGTTTGATCTCAACAATTAGGAAGTGAGTTTCATTTTCACTGTCCTGGGGAAAAAAAATACTTCAGTAGAGATAAGACCAGCGAGAAACAGCATCTTGAATGCCATCTGAAACACTCTCCAAGAAAAGAAAAGAAAACAGTGTGTACCTGCTGGACACACAGAACAAGCTGTAGCGCTGACCAGAGACATGAGCCCTCTGCAGGAAGTCGGGGGACTCCCGAGCTCATTCTGACCTCTGGTGGCTGCCTTGGCAAACTGCATCTGGAAGTTCACTTGGGAAGCCCGAAAGGACTCCTTCTTTCCAATAATTTCTAAGAGCTCATGTAGTTCTTATCTACAATTACAGTGCCCCAAAGCCACTATCTTGTGACCTGTAGACTTTAGATTCAGTTTTCTAATCAAATTGACAGAAGTCCTGACTTGTATTTAATTAAATCCAGCATTAGTGTTTTTAAATGTTTTGACATTCTTGGTGAAGCTGGCTCAGGTGAACCACAGATGAGTCACCTTAATAAAGCAGTACACTGATAAGCCCTTGACCATCTCAAAAATCAGAGACTTGAATTCATCAGGCAACGAGATCTTTTTTTTTTTTTTTAGTAGATTATTGAAGCACAGAGGCTAAAATCCAAATGATTAAGAACAACAAAACAACAAAAGCCATTTGGAGACAAAGCATCATCAGTGGCTTACGATAGCTACATTAACTAGATAAGTATTGGCACAAGAAAAGCCAGGTTCAGAAACAAAGCCACATGTGCTTGCAAACATGATAGAAGAGAGAAAAATACTATAGACCAGGGGTTCCCTGGTGACCTAGCGATTAAGGCTCAGCGCTATACACCTAGGGCCTGAGCTTGATCCCCCAACAGGGAGATAACACACATATGGCACAGCAGAACCACTCTTTCTCTGGTGAGCCCTCTCTCTCTCTCTCTCTCTCTCTTTTCCTCTCTCTCTCTCTCTCTCTTTCTCTCTCTCTCTCTCTCTGTCTCTCTCACACACACACACACAACCCTACCCCCACACCTCTGGCCTACACCCCAGTTCTTCTATATGCAAAAAAAAATTACTGTAGAGCAGGGGAGAAAGGATAAATTCACAATAAATATGGAGAGAATTGGTTATTCTTTTGTACAAACACTAATTTAGATCATATCTCAAGCCAAAAGTAATAAAATTAAGAGCACGTGTTCTAAATGTCTAGATGTAAAAAAAAGCTTAAAAGTTTAAAAGAAAATACAAGAAACAACATATAAATAATCCACAAAGATTCCTAATCCAAAAAGATATAGAAATGTACAACTATGTAGCACAAATCTTCGTAACAGTCACCTTGATGTTAACAGAGATAATACAGTTATGAAAGCTTAGTGTCCAGACTATATAATTCCTATAATCCAATTTTTTAGCTAGGCAAATAATTCAATAAATCAAAAAAGGAGAAAAATACACAAATTCTCAGATGATGGAAATGCAGATCAATGAGATGGATGAATCCCATCATGTGGTTCATTTTGGGAAAAAAAAATGTGAACACTAATTCCTCATGTGAAAATTTCCAGAATACTCTACAATCCTGGTAGAAGTTTAAATTGGCATAATCATTGCTTAACATTAATAAATAGGCAATTAATTATAAACAATGGGTTACTACCTACTTGATGAATATATAATAGGCATGTAATTAACGTATATTAAGATCTAAGCAATACCTAATTAAGCCGATGACCCATATTGTTTATAGTCAAGCTCTTCTGGGTCTAGAGAATTTTTTGCACATCTGCACCAGGACATGGCAGTAATGAGATGGCTGAGACGTCTTTGCCCAGCCCCCACTTGCCCGCCCCTGCTGGGTTCTGACAGCGTCTGCAGGGCAACTTCCAGCAAGAAGGGTGGGAACACGCAGCCAGGGACTCTTACACCTTGTCGCTGTATGACCTCCAGCAATTGCATAATCACGCCTGGCACCAGTTTCCTTTGTCAATGAGGGGAGTGAAGTCTCTATCCTGAAATTCTTCAATGATGGGTCTGCTGAGTATAGTGTGTGCTGCCCCACACAGTAGGTGCTCAGTGAATGCTTCTGCTTTCATTGTTGTTATGCCCATTTGCACTATGGATTAATAACAATAATAACTTATGGCTCAGAAGAAATTATCCTTCCTGGTGAGGACGGCAACATTGAACGATCTACTGTTATTCTTAACAGAGCAGATTAGCAGCCAGACTCTCCCACTGGGGAAATAAACACAGCTGCAGGTGCCCAAGATTACAGACAAAAATACTCATTCACCCAAGGCTCTGCCGTGCCCCCACGTTGGCAGGGGAGGTGCTGGGACGTGATCATTCACCCACTTTCTCACCCACTGACAGCCTGGTTTCTGATTACCAATAAGACCCATGTTCTAAGTTTGCAAGGCATCTCGTTATCCAGTAGGGTGACACGGACATCTTGTGCTGATGCCCAGTTCCTGATCTGGCCACAGGGAAGACCAGGAGTGTGCCAGTGAGGACGCTGGGCTGGTCCATACCTGCAGGGTTAAAGATCTGCAGGGGTTCAGTTTCATCTCTGTACATTGGCCAGATTACAAGAAATAAGACTGAAGTTGAACAAGTCCTTGGTTTAAGTAAAAAGAAGGGTGAGGCTTCCCATCATCAAGTATGTCTCCGTGTAGAGCAGGTTGTATGGAGGGCCCTCCCTATCGGCACAATGGGTTAAAGTACAGCACTACAAAGCTGGCCACAGCCGCTTTGGTGCAAGTTCGATCCCTACCCCAGAGGTGACCCACATGGCGGGCAGACCTCTCCTGGCCCACCCGCTGGCCCCCCCAGCAGTGTGCTTCATCGATCTGCCTTTTCTGCTCCCCACTCTGTCTCTGGTGAATCCTCTCACCGCCCCTGCACCTCTGACCTGTACCCCAGTTCTGTATGCAGAAATAAATATTAAAAAAAAAAAAAAGCAGGTTGTATGGGGTAAGACTCTGACCACATCAGTTCCCGTGAGCACAAACTCACTTCGAATCACCTTGCTCAACTCATATAAAAACCTATGCCTTAGTCCAGGTGTTTACCTGTCTGTGGCTCTCCTCAAAGACACAGCTCTAAGATCTCTCAGAATCTGGAAGCAACACAGAAATAACACAATGAACTATGCTTCATGCTGTCTAAAGAATTGGCCCTCCAGAAATTGCAAATATATTTATGTAAGAAATGCAAACTGGAAGACCCTTTCAGCTGTCTTTTGCAGAACATTTCACCTAAGGCATGAACCGAGCCTAGTAATATTTCACAAAGGCTTCTTTCTGCAAGTCTCTAAAATGGCCATTCTCCCCTTAAATTCTATTTAAGACAAAAGAGAATTGAAAACATCAAGTAAAACTACTCCAAGCTTAGCCTTCAATACAAATTAACCATCAGCTGTGGTTGCCGTGGGTGCTAATTTCTGTAAATTACAATTCTCTTTAAATTCCAGAAATTGGTCCTTGTGGTGAAGTCATTTTTTGTCCTGAAACCTACATGCAGAATTTCCTTTCCCAGCAAGATTCAGACACAAGTTTATCACGATAAAGGACAGATATTCAAGTGATCTACCCCGCTGCACACACAGACACACTTTTTCACCCCTTGGCCATTGTTTCTGAAATTCACATGTGAGAAGGTTGGTAAAAGAGCAGACTGATGAGAAGAATGTAGCATTTTCCACGGCCTGCCAACTGCAACGGGAGATGTTTGACAGCAAAGAAGTCAGTACCTCATCAAATAGCTTCCATGGATGTAACTGGTCTGGAAACACACCTGGCAGCCGTTGCTGGCCGTACCTGAGTCCTGAATGCCGAAAGTTTTCGGAGCTATAAATGAGGTTTGGATGCCACAGAACAAACTCACTTCTTCAACAGCCACCAGCACTTACAATCACCCCAGGAACCTGGGCTGTGCCCCCCCAGGCCACCTGGTCCAGCTGCAGGGCTCTTTAACATCGATGTGGTCATTATTTAGCCCAACCATTAATTGAGCGCCTACTATATGCAAACACATACACAGGGCACCCCCTCCCCAGCGTGGGGTGCTTTGGCTTAAGGAGGAAGCAAAGACTCACGATCCACTCTGAGCTCCTCGCTGTTCCTCTTTCCAGCCAGCAGGAATCACCTACCTGCTCTCTCAAGAGTTGGCTCCCAGGTTCTTGGGGGTTGTGGATGCTGGTTGCTGTTGAGAGTTGAATTTGTTTTGCTGGCCCATGCGCCGACTTGACCTCCTGGCCCCAGGGAGTACTAGAGGAGGACCATGTGTCAAGGTCATCTACACACACCCACCCCCACCCCAAAGTGTGACCAAAGCCTCCCTGACCCTGCGGCTCTCCTGCCTGGCAGAAGCCTGGACACTTGGTGCTGAGCCCGCTGTCTGCTCTCTGTCTCCTCTCAGCACTGTGCTCATCTGCCGGTGCTCCCTTCTGTTAGCGTGAGTTGGCTTCCTAGTAGCTGATGGGGATGGAGTTCAGGCTGTACACGTTTATTGGGGATCGAGGCCTCAGACGTGAAGGGGGACTGGGCAGACTGGGCTGAGGCGCAAACCATGCAAATTTATCAAAACCCCACCAATTTGCCCAGAGCCCCAGAACGACTGTGGCCTGGTACGTTGACCTGTCTTGAGGCCAGGTGGCGGGGCCTGTGCACTCCTGCCCTGACCAGTCACTGAACAAAGGGTGTGGCCTAGGCCAGGGCCACTCTGAAGTGGGGAATAGCTGGAGGCTGCCGCTGGCCCCTCCCCCCAGACAGAGCCAGAACCCTTCCTGGGTAGAGGCCAGCCTGCCCACCTCCCTCCACAACTGTGGTCCCGTCACCTTCAGGGGCAGACCCTGCTGTGACCTCACAGGTCTGTGGGCCTGCCCAGGGCCACCCAGCCTCCCGACTTCGTCCTCGGACTCTCCTTGGGCTGCTGGAGCAGAAGCTTGTTCTTTCACGCAGCCCCTGGGACTTACAGTCGGGCACCTTCCTGCCCCGAAGGTGCCTGCAGGGCTGCTGTGGGTGGCCGTGGAGGCGGAAAGGTGCCTCTTAGTGTGGCTTGTGCCCCCTCCAAGCCTCCCTTCCTAAACCCCCACTCCCTCACCCCTGCACTGTCCAGCCTGCACCGGGGGGCTGTGGCTTGTTGATGTTCCCGAAGAAGTCCCAGGAGACTAGGGGATTCCTGTGCCACGTCAGACTCAAAACCACCTCCACCTAAGCGCCTTCTCGGATTAACACCTTCTGATTCTGATTGTGAGCTTGCAGGTTTCCTGTTAGCTGCCACTGAAACCACATGGCATTGTATAAAATTTCAAAGCATTACCGAAGCTATTATGTTGATTGCATCAGTCCCCTTCTTAAATCAATTCGCCAGCAAATAAGGCTAGGGCATATCTTCATGGCATTCAGGACATTTAGGTGGTGGTTCCTGGCTGTTTATAGCTAGATCTGTAGTCATGAGATTTGCCCCGGTGGTTTACTTGCATGTGTTTATTTGCTGAGTGTTTTCGAGATTGTTCCTCATGTGGGATCTGTATGAAACCAGCGTGTTTCAGCCATAATCCCAAGACCCTGTCACCCTGTATGGGTGATATTAAGACGCTCGCTCTTTCTTCCTCTCATTAGCACCAAAAGCTGCCAGTGCGTTTCAAACGTTTGGCCCTCACCCATGTGCTGTCTCCCAATGAGGAGGACAGCCGTGGGGAGCCACGGGCTGCGGGGGGACCCAGGTCCTGTGTGGACACCTGAGTGGACGAGCTGAACCTTCCAGAGACCCCGGGGGAATACTGAGATGAGTGAGCTTGGAAATTAGCCCAAGGTCACAACAGTGATGAGGAGCAGGAAGCAGACCCCGTTTTCCACTAAATCCCTCCCCTTTTCCTCCATGGCACTTCTTGGAGTGCTTTGAAACAGAAAGGTTCAGAGTGGCTCGCTGCCAGTTTATGCAGCCCTCAAGGCCCCGGAAGGCGGGATTTCAAGACATTTTTGGGAAGACCAACCATCACCCTTAGGAACCAGCAGTTAAGGGGGCCCCCCCCCGCCCCACTATGTGAGGCAGGGTATTTGCATCCTGCTGGGGCTTTTCCCTGCAAGGGACATTGAGATTTCCTGATCTCTTCTGCCCCATGTCAAGTCACGGGAGGGGGGGCAGGATGGGGTGCAGGATAGGGGAGAGATAAAGAGCTCCCACCACACAGCCACACAGTCCCCAGAGCCTGGGATCAAGCAGGAAATCCCGAGGGGGTGTGTCTCCTGTCTCGTTGTCTCTCTAAGCCAGTCAAGGAGCAGCCACGCCCTGGCCTAGTCACAACAGACTCCAAATCACCTCCCCAATTCTGTTGTTCTTAGCATCAGGCAATAAACCAGGTTTTTTCTCACTTAAAAAAACTCTGCTTCCCAGCCCAAATGCCCAAAAGTAGATGACTGGATTAGAAAGATGTGGTACATATATACAATGGAATATTACTCAGCAACCAAAAAAGAGAAACACATGTCTTTTGCAGCAACTTGGATGGAGCTGGAAAAGATCATGCTTAGTGAGATAAGCCAGAAAGAGAAAGAAAAATACCGGATGGTCTCACTCATAGCAGGAGTATAATGGACCAGGCGAGAAAATAACAAAAATAATGAACAACCATAGCCCAGAGACATTTTGTGGGGGTGGAGTGGGGAATGGGATCAAAAACGGGGGGGGGGGAGGGAAATGCACAGGACTATGGTGGTGGCACAGGGGTGATTTGGTGATGGGAAACCCGTGGGGATTACAATTGAGATGAAAAAAAAATGTGCAAAATGATGTAAAAATAAACTTTTTAATAAAAAAAAAAAAAAAAAACTCTGCTTCCTTCCCCAACCCCCACGGAGGACCAAAAAAGCAGGATCGTGCGTGAAGACCCGACCTCTGCCTAAAGTATTTCCCCGGCCGAGGGGCCGTGTGGCTCAGCCTTCTGCCACCACCCAGGCAAAAGTGCAGAGTTTGTCTCTTTTGTCAGTCTGGTGATAAAATCCTATTCTTTGTAATCCCCGAAGAAACAAATCAAATAAACTCGGGCTGAGCTCACCATTTTCAATCCATCAAAGCAATCAAATTCTGTTTACCTGCATCACAATGATTTCTAAAATGTTATTAAAAAGTAAAATGGAGTTTAACTATTCCAAAAAACCGAAAATGATGTGCAAACACAAAAGGGATAAGATTTCTGTAATTATGTAGACATAAAGTCGTGGTATCATTTGCGTCTCAATACATTGTAGCTAAGGCTTGTGAAGATAAAGAGCCTTTTGTCTGAAAGCTTGCTGCAAGTGGTACATAAACATAATTAATGTAAGATGTCTTCAAAGAGGTGACTATTCATTTAGTTAGTTTTATTGCTCTTTCGGGCAAACAATGGTTTTAGAATTTAATAAACCAATTAACTGATTATGTCTCACCCAAAATATTTGTACACCACCCCTTCGATCATCTCAAAAATCCTCATTCCGGTTCCTAGCCAGAGCGTGTTGCAGCAAATGTGACTAATTAGGAAGTTTGGCAGTTGACTGGCTGGTAGTTTGGGTGCAGGGGGCATCCTTGGGATTTTCTCTGCATGTGCTTTGCCACCATTTGCAAGCACAACAGAAAGCCCCCTTTCTCCACCTCGTTTCAAGTTCACATGCTGATCGGGAGTGCTCAGAGTCACCTTGAGAGAAATGGTGAGTGTCGTTTTGTTTCTTTACCATAATTCTTCAGCTCTTCTGCAGGGGTGGGGGCACAGCCCTCGGGACCTCAAAATTGCTTCTCCCCTCCAGTCAGGCCACTCCATGGCCGCAGGCACCCATCACCGGCTGTCTCAAGTCAGGGATGGCACCAGGTGGCAGCTGAATGAACTGGGCAGCATTTCCATCATGAGGGTCCATTATCAGGCAGAGAAAAGCTGGCTGGGGAGAAATGCACCCCCAGACTCAAGCCGACAACCTGGCAGAAAGGCTCAACCTAGGCACATTGTTTCAGCACTTTGAAATGTGAAATTGCCCTGACAGGTTCTCAGTCTTAAGAATATGTGTCAAGAAAGGCCAAGCAATGGAGTCCCCTAAGAGGGCTTGCTGGGACTCTCAGCAAAATGTTTTCATTATTGGTCCAAATGGCTGACCAGACCAAGGCCTGCAGATGGTGTCCAGCGGACTTCTGACCAGGGTTGCTTTATTTTTTTAAGCAGGGGCGCCCAGCTGACTATCCAGCCCTGGCTCCTGCCTTTTCAGTCGAGGATCCATTCATCTCTGAAGCCCAAAATGGACAGTCTCCCTGCCAGGAACTGGAGGTGGTCCCAGCCCTCAGGAGCATCTGCAGGAAGGCGGACAAGGGGGAGAAGCGGGCGGAGGGCACCCAGCTCCCAGGAAGGGCAGCGCAGCCCTCTTGCAGGAGGAGGCCAAAGCACGCCCCCCCAGGAGACACAGAACCCCAGTCCTGCAGATTTGCCTGCAGATACCAAGTGGGGGAGGTGAAGTGGGGGGGGGGGTGGCCAGGAGCCTGGACCCCGAAGGACAGGGGGCAGGGATGGAAGGGGAAGCTGGGCTGGGCCAGACATGAAGCCCTGAGGAGTCTGAACTCCCCCTGGGGGTAAGGTTGCCCGGTGTTTGTTATTTGTTTGTTGTTTGTTGTTTGTTTGCAGCAGGGGGGCCCTGTGAGCTCTGCAAATAGGAGCACTGGCCTCCTCCCTCCAGCCTTCAAAAGTCCCGATGCTTTATGGCTCATACAGTTAACGCTGTGCAGTGATGAGAGGTTTGTTTTCCATGAGAAATAAAAATGAACCACTGGTATAATGTGGGTTTTTTAATTTTTGTTGGCTTTTTGAGCTCTGTTTTGAAAGTGGGTACTGCTGCCTGGGGCGCAGCATGAGGGAAGTGGGGAGAGAAGAGGCCTCACGGAGCCCCGGGCTCATCTGCAGGGGCGGGAGCCATGGCTGCCCCGTGCCAGGCCAGCGAGGGGCGCTCAGGCCCACCGGGTGCCCAGCGTGCCCCCTTGCCAGGGCTTCGCCTTGAGAGTCTGAAATGTTTCATGGGCCCTTCTCTCGTCCAGATCTTCACCACAGCCACCTTGCCCTACCAGGAGGGCTGGCGAGCTTCAGGGAGAAGAGGCAGGTGACGTCGGGGAATCCCCTTGCAAAATCCATGGATAGGGGTATTCAGCACCTCTTGGGGAGCAGCGCTGCCCCTCCCTCGGCTCCCCTCCCATGTCCCCACATCAGGACAGCTGTGCTCCCGTTCCCTCTCTACCACTTACCCCTAAGACCCCGCGCCCTTCTCTGGGAAGCCCGAGCGCCTCACTCTGTGACCAGTTGTCCTTGGCAAAGCTTTGTTCTACTGACCATGTGTTTGCTTACACTGGCCAGTCTCTAGGCTGGGACCTTGTTGGTCAAGCACATGGTTAAGAACTCCGCCTGGGCGGGAATCCCTCGGAACTCCTAAATCAGCACCAGGACGGAGCAGAAGCTCCGTTAGCGTTTGACAACTGTGAGACCTGATGACTGAGCGGGGAGGCGGCAGCACCCCATCCTATCAATCTGCCAACTCCAGGGATCCCTCTAAGCGCTTCACAGAAGCCCCATAGTGAGGTAAGCAATTGCTCAAACCCCAGAAACTGACAGTGGCTCCGGGAAGAATTCTCACATCCAGGCCTTTCGGCTGTCTTCCCACAGCCCCTCACCGGCCCTTCCAAGCAGATGCTGCAAAACACAGCTAATCAGAAGAGGAAAAAGAAAAACTCAGGTGACTTGTTGATTTCTTCGGCCCTCCAGAACAGTCAGGAAGGGCTCTCTGGCCCCCCTATGAGAACGTAACCTGACTGAGCGTCTTGCACTCACCGACAATGCTCCTATTCTCTCATCAAACCCCACAAGTTCCTATGAATAAGATGGCAAGTGGGGCCCTCCCTGGGGGCACAACAGGTTGAAGCACAGCGCTATGAAGCCGCCCACAGCCACGAAAGCACGAGTTGGAATCCCTGCCAGGGAGTGACCCACAGGGCGCAGCAGACCTCTCCTGTCTCCTCACCGGTCCCCTCAGCAGTGTATCTCAGTCAATCTTCCTGTTCTGCTCCCCACTCTCTCTAGTGAATCCTCCCACCACCCCTGCTCTGGTCTATACTCCACTTCTTATATGCACAAATGAATACATCTTTTAAAAAAATAAGATGACAAGTATTACCCAAGAGCCTGGACTCGAGGGTCTCAAATGTCAGGGTGCACCAGAGTCCCTGGGAAGCCTCCCTAAAATACAAACACTGAGCCCCACTCTGGATTCCCTGACCCCGGACAGAGCTCAGGGTCAAATCTAGCAGGCTCCCAAGTAACGCTGATGTTGCTAACTGGAAACCACACCGTCCTTGACTCTGGGCCAGAACTTTGCAGGACAGCCCCCCAGGAATCAGGCCCTTGGAGTAGGTCTCACTGACTTCAGCTTAGCAAATGCCTAGGCAGCAACAGAAAATGAAATCAGCCTGCTTGCCTGGCCTGAGTGGCCTCCTTGTAATTGAGGATTCAAAGGCTGGAGAAGGCCAGGGCCAGACAGATTATTTTTTCAAACAAGTATCCTGATACCACCTGCATGCAGATTCTTCAGCCCCCCTTGGTGACGGCCATGGTGGGGATTTGCAGGACGAGGTCAGAGTATCGTTGAGTTCTGACTCAGATTTCACAAAAATAGGTTTTCAAGTCAAATCAGATGAAACCTCTTGGCGCCCAGGACTGCTTCCCCTCCCAAATGTGACCTCTCCTGTTAAGGGGGAAAATGCTGGAAAAACCTCTTCAACATCAAATAGCAACTTAAGAGCATTTTCTGGTGGTTTAAACTTAAACGAATCAGAAACATCTGGATTAAATTTGACTCAAATTCTACACAATCTAAACAATTAAGGTGGGGGAGGGAGCACTGGCAAACCAGCCTTCAGTTTAATCAAGCCTGGAGCATTTGGAAATTGGTGTGAGGTGTTGATGAGCTCGGAGTGAGGGGAGGCCCAGCTCTGTGCTCTGAAGGCTCAGATGTGGCAGACACCCCTCCTCTCCCCAGACTCCTGGGAGGGTGCCCTTATATCGTCTCTTTATCCGATTCTGCTCTTTCAGAACCACAGGATCACAAGAGAGCCAAATGCCTGATGACCAGGGGCAGACAGGAACCATGAAGGGCACAAAACCTGACCACTGTGGGTGGAAACAAGTTTGTCAGGGAAATAAACGCTACTATCTCAGGATCTCGGTGATGTCACACAATCAGGGTTCTCCTTCATGTCACCTGGTGATGCCCCCCAAACGCTCGCTAGGTGTTTCGGCTGCGCCATCACTCTCTCTAGCATGTATATTGATCTATAAACCCCACACTGCTCAGTGGGGAAGGGAAAGAAGGCTAGGTGGGTGGATAAGTGGAAGAATGAAAGGATGGAGGGCGGGAAGAAGGAAGGAAGGATGATGGATGGATGGATGAAGGATGGATGGTTGGATGGATGATGGGTGGATGAATGATGGATGGTTGGATGGGTGGATGGATGGATGGATGGATGGATGATGGATGGATGATGGATGATGGATGGATGGTTGGATGGATGATGGGTGGATGAATGATGGATGGATGGTTGGATGGATGGATGGATGGATGGATGGATGATGGATGGATGGATGATGGATGGATGGTTGGATGGATGGATGGATGGTTGGATGGATGGATGGATGGATTGACAATGGATGGATGGACGATGGATGGATAGATGATGGATGGATGGATGATGGATGGATGGATAATGGAGGGATGATGGAGGGATGGATGGATGAATGGTTGGATGATAGATGGATGAAAGGCATCATTCTGAGTCTCAGACCTGTCATTTAGAACTGGGCTGTTCCTCTCTCAAGTGGCATTACAGTAGGGAGCATCGCTTTGTGGGGTTCAGGTCAGAATCAAATAAGGCCTACCCCTGGACCCTTGCTACTGGTAGCATTGCCCCCACCTGGGATGTGCACTGCTAGGGCTGTGCACCCTCACATCTGCATTTTAACAGTCTCTGGGTGATTCACACACATGCTGCAATTTGGCTGTAGCAGCAGCCAGCATGTGGCAAATGTCCAGTGAAACCCAGCCACGCTCCCCGCCTCAGACTCCAGCCTGAAGACCACTGAGTCCAATGTGAGCCGCCTGCAGTCAGCAGGGACATCACAGACATTAGCAAGGGAGGGGTCTGGCTTCTCCTGTGAGCAGGGACAAATCCCACTGATGTCCTTTCACAGAAGGGTGGAGAAGGGCCTTTATTTTAACTGACAAATCAAAGCAAGTCAGGACTAAGACAGAAATCACTTTATCCTCATTGCCCCAAGGAATTTCAGCCCATATGGCACTTTGCCCTCATCATTCCATGCTGATCACAGACCCTGTGTGTTACCTGGGATCAACCCAGGGACATAAAAGGTAGGGAACCGACCCAGATTTTTTAGGCAGGCTGTCACAAAATATTTCCTCCCCGGGGGGCGCTGCTGGCAAGGGGAAGATTAGGGCCAATGTCAAGTAAATCATCCCTGCACCTCCCTGCTAAGTGCATTTCCATGGATCCTCGGCTCTCCAAAGCCAGTTCTGTGGGCTCGCTCCGCGGATGGCACTGGGCCCCGGAGGTTGAGGGATTCTTCTGGCCGGCTGCCCTCATGCCTAATTTCTGTAATTACCCCGCATCATCACGAGAAAGCGCCCTCTGCAAAATGACTAAACTCCTATCAGGTGTCCCTTCCCCAAGCCAGCCCCGCTCCCACCCCCACCTCCTGCCACAAAGGCCTGTCCCAACACACAACACTTGAGTGCTTTCTCTCGGTAATGATCATACAACTTATGAACCTCAAGTTCCTCCCCTCTGCTCAGCCCTGGTTCCCCGCCCTGGGCACTAGGAAGCCCAGCAGTGCTCCTGGCTGGCCAGGGGCGTCCCTCGCCCTCCCTCCTCTCTTCTCTTGCTCCTTCTTCCCTCTCACACAGGCGCACACATGCACATACTGATGCATGCACACGCAAAATACTCAGAACATTAAAGGAAGCTGTTAAGCTAATCGGGTACATCTAAATGGGCAATATATATTGAGTCCATGCTCCATTGATCATAATTATTGCAGGGCCCTTTATCAAGGAGCCATCTTAAACCATTATTTAGAGATCATTTTGCTTTCCATTACTGTCACTATATTGCAAAATTCGCCGGGAATTGGATGCCTGGCGATAGGGGGTGTGCACAGTATTAGCGGGGAATCTGCCCACGTCCTCCCGGAGTGTTTCCAAACAGAGACTTAGCACCACAGTCAATGAACTTTGGAGGAGCCCCCTTCCCCCCACCAACCCCATCAGCTTTATGGCTGAAAAATAAATCCTCCACCCGGGTCTGATTTTCCACCTTGGCTCTGCAAACAATATCACCATTATTCTTACCTCCTGATCATCCCCAGCAAGACCTGAGCCATACAAAGCCCCTTCTGCGGATAAAGTGAGGTCGCTGTAAAGGGCCTGAATAAAGGCGTCTGGCCTGTGGGAACGAAAACAAGAGCTCCTTATCTGGAACACTCCGCCCCCAGCAGGGGAACTTTCTACAAAAACTACAGCCCCCTCTCTTCTCCACATGTAGCACTCCTTGCTGGATGAGCTGTGTCACCCCTCACCCCCACCGTCCCGTCCTAAGGCAGTATCATCTCTTCCCCATCCTTTATCACAGAGCCAGGCAGGAAATGAGACCTCAAGGGCTTCTCAGCCTGAGACTCTTCAGAGCCAGGTTTAAAGCAAGACTTAGCCACAGGCTCCCTGCTGAGCCTGGGCCCCACCGCAGCTTCTGCAGAATAGAGGCTATCAGCTGATGGAAGTCCCCAACTTGCAGGCACCCCCAGAGGGCAGGCAGCTGAGGAATTAGCAGCCACTTGCCAGGCTTCCATGAGGTCTCTAAGGGTCGCCAAGGGGGGACACTTAGACTTTACACAGCAAATTCCAAGTGGAGTTACCATTTCTAGTGTACAGGTACAAGCAAAATGATGCGTACATATTTTAAGGTAAATGCTTTTTCAAAGAACCACACCTAAACAAAGTTCCATGATATCAAAATTCAGAACTATTGTAACTAGCAAAAAAACCACCCCATAAAGTTAAGTGGCAAGTATCTATCCCAGAACATATTTTCAGTATATATGACGTTCAAAGGATGAGGCTGTCTGCTACTGAAAGCTATATCGAATTCCACCAGAGATATAGAAGAAAAATCCCACACAAAAAAATGGGTAAAGGACATAAACAAGATATTCACAAATGAAGAAAGAGCATCAGTAGCCATATAATACTATCAGCATCCAAGCAGGGTAACCTAAAACACAGCAGTGAGCCCTTTTTATTTATTGTGTTAGTACAGATTTTCTTCTCAAGAAGGGCCACAATGTCAAAAATGTACACTCACTCTCACATAGTAGGAACATAAATTAAGGTCTCTGGGGGGACAGCCAGGCCTAGACTTTGACCCAAGCAAATACACTTCTGGGAATGTGTCCGAGAATAGCTGAGCAAGAACACCAGGGTAAACTGAGAGTTAGTCTTTAAAATTCGGGCACAAGCCACCTGCATTTACTGCACACAGGATCACCCGGAGGTGACACCACTCCCAGAGCTTCTTAGCCCGGGGACTGGGCTGGGCCCAGAAAATTTGCATTTCTAAGAAGTGCTGGGGTAAAGCAGGCTGCTGCCTGGGGACCCTCTGCAAAGCCAGCGTGACAGATCAGTACTTAGTGAGGACCACAAATTCCCACAGAGCCAGAGTCCCTGTGTTCCTTCTGCACAGGAAAAGACTCTCAAGGCTAAACCTGAAAATGCTGACAACGATTATTTCTACACGTCAAGACTATGGTGCCTTTAATTTTTTAATGACCAACATAAACGATTTATATAAATTTAATTAATCAGCCATTTCGCCCTCTCAGTGAATTTTATGAAACCCACGTGTATCTGAGCCCACTGTGCTGCGTCCGCTCTTGTCTCAGACACTGGGGACCAGACTCAACACTTCGGGGTTTTTTTATGATTATTAATAACTCCTTTATTAAATATAATTCCCACTCCATACAATGCACCCATTTAAAGCATACACTTCAATGGCTTATAGTCTATTCACAGACTTGTGCAACCATCACCACAATCAATTTTACAACATTTTCATCACCCCAAAGAGAAACTCATACCCTCCCCTCTACAATCACTCCCACTTCACCCCACTCCTCCCCTCCGGCCGCCTGGCAACCGCTAATGTACTTCCTGTCTCCCTGGATTTGCCTGTTCTGGACATTTCATAAAATTGGAATCACACATTATGAAGTCCTCTGTGACTGGCTTCTTTCACTTACACATTGCCTGATGCAGACTCCTTCCCCTAGTGGGTGACTCCCAAATCCACCTTGTCTAGCACACCTCGCTCAAGCAAAGCACCAGCTTCTACCCCAGGAAGATCCCATAGACTAAAGTCCTCACAGCTGTATACCCTTGATTGGCCCCAGCGGGTTTTAACTCACAGTTGAGCTCTTGCCTCAGCTTGGATGGGTTGAATGTGAGACATGAGTCACCTCCTCATGGACAATGTCCTCTTCTGGGACTGGAAAACACCCGCCTCTCAGCGTTATCGAGGAATTCAGTGAATTAACACACACTCGTGCCACAGACCAGCACCAGTGACCACATAAGTGTCAGCACGTGTGAGCTATTAGCGTTACTTTACCAGTTAATTGGATTTCAGGACCTAGCAAGATTTCTTTGTTATGAAGCTCTGACATGGTCACGAAGGCAGATGCCTGGAATAGATTGAATAGATTTTGCAAACTCTGCTCTGATGAAAATGCCCGGCCTCCTTCTCCTTGAAGGGATGGGAGGAAAGGGTAGAGAAGTTGTGTAGCTGATTCCAGCCGGCAATGACGGGGGAGGTTCTATTCATAGATCAGACACAGCACAGGTCATCATCATAGTAATCACAATACCAATAAAAATGAATGTCAACATCAACTCAATTTTATTTGTTTCTCTGTAATCGTTATTCAGTGTAAAACATTCTGGGGGTGGGGTGTAGCAGTAATGTCTGTGTATTCTCCCCTTGGCAAGATCTGTCATGAGACCTGGGAAAAGCTAGGGGTCTTTGAATATGAAAAGAAGAAATGCTTAGTGGGGCCGCCAGAAGGCCCAGGCCTGGTCAGGTCGGCTGTGTCGCGTTCAAGGACACAGCCCACCCAGTTACTCAGAATTTTTCTTATGATGTTTAGGGCCAGTTTCCATTGGTTTCTAATTTTTGTTTCTTCTCTAATTCAAAGGCTTTGCTTAAACTTAACTTTTAAAGTTTGCTTTCCTTAACTTCTAAAAATTCAGCCTGATCAGTAATTAGCTGTTGAGAGCAGCTTGGTTGTAAGAGTTAGCAAAACTGGAGGTTTCCGAGCAAGACTAATATTTTTGGTGAAAACATCTGATGCTTCAGATAACTGGGTTCCTCTCCAGATGAAGGACCAGGAATCACCAGGGAAGGTCCCCTGTGCACCACCAGCGGCCAGCAGGTGTTCTCTGAAGCCGAGTCTGTGCTGTGGGGCCGGGGCCCAGCCAACACCACCACCACTCCGCCCACCACCCACGCTGGCTCGTTTCCCCACACTCTACCTGGTTTCTTCCCATGGAGGTACCCATCCCACCTCCCAGCTCTGGGGCAGGAGCCAGTTTCAGGTGGGGGAGAAAAGTTCCAGGATGCTCTTTGCTTTTCTCTCCCTTCTTTTCATCACACCAAAACCCTACTTAGTGAGTAGATGGGTAAAAATATATTCCATTATAACACACCCTTGATCCACTTTTTCTTGTTTTTAATTCCCCCAAACTAATCCTAATTATTTTTGGTTTTTTTAAAGATTTAGTTATTTATGCATACAAAAAATGGGGTACAGGCTAGAGGTGTGGGGGTGAGAGGATTCCCCAGAGACAGAGTGGGGAGCAGAACAGGCAGATACACTGAAATACAATGCTGAGGGGAGTACTGGGAGAGACAGGAGAGGTCTGCTGTGCCATGTGGGTCACCTCCCTGATCAGGGATCAAACTCCAGCTGCAGTGGCTGTAAAGAGCTTCATAGTGCTGTACTTTAATCCATTGTGCCATCAGGGAGGGCCCATCCTAATTATTTTCAGTCACTGAAGCCTCACAAATCGAACACACCATCTCCACATGCCCTGTGCACTGAGAAGAACATGCGATCCCAACAAAATACCACTGGTCATAGGGCCATTCAGTGCAAGGGCAGACGGTGGTCTCCTGCCCCAAACCCTCTGAACTTGTTACTAATATTATTTAGTAAAGCAAATGCTGGCCCTTGCTGCCCTTTCCAAAAAAAAAAAAAAAAAAATCAACCCACAGGTCAGCATTTTTGTAATTCTCCAGTATGATCTGAATGATAGAAGATGAGTCGTCCCCTATTCCCATCATTTAAAAATAAGCCAAAATTATCAAAGATGTTGCAATCAGACGACCAAGATTTACTTGTTGGAAATGGACGGGCGCTAGCAGTCTATTTCCAGGGACAATCAGATAACTAAAGTATCACTGTGCTTCTTTTAACTAATAAGATGCAAATGTGTCATTGTTTCCCTGGAGTCATTACAGGTTCTTGCTATTAGCGCCTTTCAGAAAATTAAAAAATTTATGAAACTCGGTAATACATAATTAATATTTTAAGACATGTTCCTATTCTGCTAAGCTTCTCCTCTGCTGAGTGAGAACGGACTCAGTCAATTACAAAAAAGATGGAGGTGTAGCTTTTCACTCTTGGTGTTAGGAATATGTTTCCTAGGGGCCTTGAGAATGGCTATAATTATATTTATTTATTCAAAACAAATAAAGTTGAGACTGCTAGGCTGTACAAATAATTGCCTCCAAGGGTTAGAGAAGATTGCTGGTGATATCCACTGTTTGTAAATCTAAGGCTGGAAAACAAATGAATCAGCTGGTTTTGAACTATTTTTGGCAGAAAGGCTTTGCAGCACTTATCACAAAGCATTTCTGTGAGAATTAAATTTATTTTATGTTTATTTCTTCAACAAACACTTACACAGTCTTTGCCACATGTGTGTCCATCATTAACCTAAGGCCCCTAGGTTAACTAATTTAACTAATGCTAACTCATTTACTCTTCATAGCCACACTTCAACGTCAGTTCCCTTCTCCTCGTGGAGAGAGGAGGAAACAGGCACAGGAAGTTCTGCTTGCACTGTTTCATTCATGCGCCAGGAACACAGGAGTGACTCATTCTAGAGTTCCACAAACAAACACGGAGAGGAGCGGCATTTCTCCCTAAATCACACAGACTCTCCTGGTTGAAAAGTGGATGAATACAGTCTCAACAGTTTGTGGGCTCAGGGGGAAAATTGTGTATTTCTGATTTACAATGATGTAAAAAACCTAGAATACTTCATCTTTTCTATTATTTCTGATTCGCAGGCAATTGAGACATTTTAGGAGTCCCTGAGTAAACAGGTGGCTGATTTTGACATGTCCCATTGGATGTAAGACCTTGGCGCTCAAGTCTCAGTGACTCCAAATGCACTTAAAAATATTTACCATTGAGGTCCTCCCTGGTGGCACAGCGGGTTAAAAGCACAGTACTAAGAAGATAAAGCCACTTCCACATGAGTCAATCCCCGCCTGCCCCGGAGGTGACCACATGGCACAGCAGACCTCTCCTGACCCACCCGCTGCTCCCCTCAGCAATGTGCTTCATCCATCTGCCTGTTCTACTCCCCGCTCTGTCTCTGGTGAATCCTCTCACTGCCCCTGCACCTCTGGCCTGTACCCCAGTTCTGTATGCACAAATAAATCTTTAAAAAAAATTTACCATTGAAAATCTTCAAAATTGTAGCATTGTTTTTCTCAGCCAATTAAAGTTGAGAAACAATGGCTATAAGTTGTCATGTCTGTCTAAGTAGGGTCCTCTACTGGGTGTCTCAGTGGTAACGACCCACCTGCCTCCCAGTGTGTTCATGCAGGATTTCTTCTGCAAACAATCCTAATGGCAGACAAAATTTCATCCCAAGCTTTTAAAATTAATCAACCAACAAATACATGTGTCTGGGTCTATAGACACATTGCGTCCCTATTACACCTAGGGATTTTAGCCCCAAGTCCTGTGACAATGAAAGGCACATAGATGCTGACACCTTCTAGAGGTTTGCAGCCTGCAAGGAAACTAAGACATAGGTAGTCTCCAAGCTAACCAGTAGCAGCAGCAGGACAAGACCACAGTGGACCAGGCCAGACTGGACAAGACTGGGCAGGACGGGGCAGGAGAACAGGGGTCATGATGGACTCCCAGGAATTGTGTGGCTCCCATAGGAAGCACAGGATTCAACCCAGCGAGGAGAGAGGGCGGTCCAGGCTGGCCTGTTCATTATCGCTCCAGTACACATTGCTATGAGCCTTCGGTGTGATTTATGTTTCTTCTATTTAAGTAGAATAATCCAGATGTAATTTTTCTGCCTATAATGCTCTGCTCCTTTGCTCTATTTTACGGCTTAGTTTCTCTTTGTGCACTCCATCCATCTCCTAAGTGGCTGTGTTTACTTTGCTCTCTCCCTCTCTTTATGTCTCATGAATAACAAAATTATAGAAACAGATCGAACATGTTTGAAATCGTTCACGTTATGGTGAACCTTTTGGGCTGACTCTGTTGCAGACCTTATCCCTTTATCTTTTCTCCCTTCTCCTACTGTGACTCAAAACGTCAATGGTTAATGGGCAATTGCAAAATAGCTTTTCCTCTCCAAAGAAATGCCACAAGAAAGAGTTCAAAAGAAAGTGTTAATATATGTTTCATTGTGCACTCTAGGTCTTAACAGTGTTTAAAGAAAGATCTGGGCTTTCATTAGTATTCCGCCCGGTATGGGCAGATCAGAAATGCAGCAGCTGATGGGAGTGAAAGCCCCTCTGTAGAGAATGTGCTGGCTGGGTGAGGCCCCGCAACATAACCCTAGTGGGAGAGGAGCAGCTGGGGGCTGCAGGAAGATGGAGTGACCCTGTAGGGCTGCCTCTCAGAGGTCCAGAAATCCAACATGTGATGTCAGAGGGGCCTGTGAGCAGTTGGGGTCCCCCAAGCAGGGGACATGACAGGAGGCTTCTGGGGGTTCTAGTGGGCAAGAGACTGGAGGGCTAGTGAAAAGAACCCTCTGTTGATAATTATTATAGCAATTTTTTTTAAATTGGCTTAGATCTCATGCAGCCCCCATGTTCACACGTGAAAAAAGTGGGTCAGGTAACACGTGCTGGGCCAGAAAGTAAATAGTCACAGGTCAGGACAAGTCCTGAACCACAGCCCGCTGCATGGTTCAGCATCGTCAGCGTCGGTTCTTCTCAGCCAGACTTGTGGTTGGCTTCGGTCAGCTCCATGATGAAAAGTCCGTCTCTGGCAGGTGGAGAATCCTGCTTGGGAGGAATCTGGGTCTAGTGGCTCTTTGGGTCAAATAACCAAAGACTGTGTAGGCTCCTGGATCATTATAACTGCCCCCCACTTGGGTTCCACATCGTGGTCACACAGTGAAAGCAATGACTAGTGTCCAGCAAGCGCCTCTGGGTGGTGGGCTCTTGACCTCCTGGTCTCCATCTAACGCCCCACCTCTCTACGCAGTAGGCACCAGCATCACCACACCACCATCTTGCAACGCAGAACAGGGTCTCAGTGATGAAAGAATCGGCCAGAGTCCCCCAGCTTGGCAAACAGAACTGGGCATTGACTCCTGACCTTTCTTCATAAAGCTGTCACCCGAAGAAGGAAAGAAAGTGTCGTGAAGCAGGAAAACAGAGCCACCTTTCTAAAGAGGGCCAGACCTCACCATGCCAGGAACTGAGGACAGACCAGGACAGAAGGCAAGTTGTCCTTTCCAGGACTGGGCCAGCTCTGCCCGGAGCATTTAGAAGGGGCAGAAGGTGAAAACTCTCTTCACTCAGGAGTTGAGTCACCCAGGGGTGCCTGGCCCCGTGAGTGACAATGAGTTGGGAGCACCGATTCCAGCCGTGTGTGCTGGGGTTGGCTCCACACAAGTGACCTACCCTCTGCCCCCAGATGTCCCGCCTCTGCCAATCCTTCTGTGGGCACAGTCTCGTCACCACAGGAAACTCACTGGGTGATGCCTCGAGACCCCATCAAGAATTCAGGGTGGGGAAAGGGCTTCAAACAAACCTGAAGGGAAAAGAGCTTCAAAGGGAATTTTCAAATTATCTCAGACACCCAACTGCTCCTGTGTCTAATTTCCTGTAAATGAATTATGGCTACAAGAATTAACCTTTCCTCGGGGAGAAAAACAAATCACAAAGACTTCATATAGGCTTGTTTTCTGTTTGGAGTTTTGTGTGTTTTATTTTTCTTTGCTAGGGTGAAGAGAAAAAACAAAGGAAGAAAGAAGCAAGGTTGGCAGGCCCAGGGCTAGGCGAGGTGGGGCCTCGGCGTGTCCTTCTCCCACTGGGTGTGGGGACCCAGGGCAAGCTGCGGGGGGACATGCCTCATGCTCTGCAGACTGCTCAGTGTCCACCACTGTCCACAACAACCCTGCCTGCACCCTTCCGCTGTTCATTTGGTGAGCCCGAGCTTTAAAAAAAAAAGATGGTCAGAGATAAACGTGACAGCCTCGGTCTTAGTCAGCATGGTGGGGAGAGGGGCAAAGGGAAAGACACATTCAAAAGCCGCCCTCTCCGGGCCTCCCCGGAGGCACAAGGGGTTAAGTCTCAGCACTGTGATGCTCTCCACAGCCACTGCAGCCTGAGTTCGATCCCCGGCCAGGGAGCTGACCCACAGGGCGCAGCAGGCCTCTCCTGTCTCCCCCGACTGCTCCCTTCAGCAGTGGATTTCAGTGGATCTTCCTGTTCTGCTCCCCATTCTGTCTCTTGTGGAGCCCCTCACTGGCCTGTACCCCAGTTCTTGTATGCATAAATAAATACACCTTTAAGGAAGAAAGAAAAAAAGAAAGAAAGAAAAGAAAAAAGCCATCCTTCCTGAGCCAGCCATGAAAGATTCAACAGACTGCTCCAGATAGGGCCGTTGGCTGGTTCTTTACTAATTCATGACTTAGACCGGATCAAGAGATGTGAAGTAGCTAAGGAAACACAGGGCAAAGGGAGGGTTTGGGTCTGGATGAAGCTAACAAGAAGCCCAGTTCACCCTGCATATGCCACACAAAGTCTGTGTTCTTCAAAGGAAGGGAATGTCGGTAAACTCCAGCAGGGCCAGGAGGCTGTGCCTCCATTTTTTTTTTTTTTTTCAATCAAATAGATTCAGATGATGCCATGACACTGTAGCTGACACTTGGAAAGCGTTTATGCTGCTTGGACAACCTCCAGGAACTCCAGGTGGCCTGTGCCGTAAGCTGACCCACTTAGAAGAATTATTGTCTATCCATTTTATATGGGTTATCCTGTGCCATAAAACTTTATCTACAGAAAAATGCTGGGGGATGAAAAGTTAAAAGGAGACTCCAACTATTTCCTTAGAAAAGCTGGAATTGTGACTATAAAGTCATAAGGCGGATTTTTGCATACCACGTCTTAAATCATATTTTCAGTCTCATGTTGGAGTATCGTTTGCCTTGAAGAGAAGCTAGTGGACATTACTTGCAGGAGCCTAAGAGGAACATAATCTCTGTGATCATATTATTTCCAAGATGGGACATTCCTATGGTCCTCTGTGGGAAGCCTCAGTTCCTCAGCTCAGGGACCCATGTAGGGGACCGCTTGGGCATCAGATGACATGGCTGCCATCTTCCCCCAGAGTTTGTGGTTAACAGAGAGCATGATGGAAACCAGGGTCTTCCAAGACCTTCAAAAGTCATGTTCTATCATTTCAACAGTATCCTGCTGGTTACCAGGGTCAGGTTGTCCCTACTGACATGGGAGGAACCACACAAGACTTGACATCAGGAGCAGGGCTGCTGGAAGCCATCTTGGAAATGGCCTTCCTAGCCAACTCGAACAATGCATGTCACTCCTCCCACTTCCCAGGATGCTTTTCTCCCCAGCCCCCCTCCCTTCTCTAGTCCCCCTATCTGCTTCCATCTCTTCTGCGCATGACTTTGGTAATGACGTCTTCCAAAGTGGGGCTTCCCCACAAACATCTCTGAAACCATGTTCAGAGATGAGGCCCTCATCTCCACGTCAACATTTCTCCCAGAATCCCAGGTCTATGTTAGCAACCCCTTGCCGGCCAGACAATGCCAGGGCAAGGGCCACTCTCATAAACTTGTCATCTCCAGAAGGCACCAGCTTTGACTTTAGTGCAAGAATGGAGACCAAGGATCGCAGCTGTGCTCTGTGCAGGGCGCCATGTCTCACTGTGCTGGGAACCAGTGCAATGGTGACCAGTATCACTCCCTTTTTTCTCTGAAGTGTCCCCCTCACCTTTTACAAGTCTGGATCATTTATCATTGTTGATAACAAGTAAATGTTAAAAAGCCATTCACAGACACGGTCCAGGCCAAAGCAGGTGTCCACTGAGCCAGTGGAACAACTAGATGATGTGTAAAGAAATGTTATTCTGGGGCATTTAACATTCTCTGACATTTCAGTGACCTTTTATGAGGCGTGACACAAGTTTCTTCCACCATCATCATGCTGTGTCCAGAGAGAGTGAGAAACCCAAAACTGGTGTCCTGGGCTGAGTGGATATTACATTTCAGAACCTATTGACCGAATGCTAATTCCTGCCATTTGCGTGGGCCCCTGCTGTTACTCCTAGCGCGTATCCATATCAGCTCAATTTTCAGGGCAGCTGTAGCTGAAACACTGAGCCGCCACCGATTACAGTGGTGTAATGAAGTGCGATTGGGCCGGTAATTACTCCGCATTACCCTGATCAAGTAACATAAGGCTCCATGGTTATCGCAACGAGATCCCGGCGCTTGGTTAGAATGGAGAAAAATGGCCGTGCGTGTTATTTAAAGGGTGTCATCAAAAATGAGTTTGCAAGGCTGGAAATGTAAGAGGTCTCGGTCCCGGGCTATTATCTTGGACTCCTGTCTCGTAAATCCCTCACAGTCAGTACACAGAGACCTCCTCATAAACTCGTTTTGAGTAACTTAATGAAAAGTTTTATTTAAAAGCCACCTGTAAATCAAGAATGGTGTTTTAGTAGAGAAGAGATGGGAGGACGGGGGTTGGGCGGCGCAAGGATAAAGGAGGAAAATCTACTAATGAAATTTCAAGCAATTCAATATTCAAAGTTCTCTGGCTCACTTGTTTCGGGAACGAACATGACTGCCCGGAAGCGTGTCCCCAAAATTGTGGGTCTTAGTGGGACGGGTCCTTAAATGAGTGTGACTTCCATATAGAGCAAAAAAAAATTGCTTTTAAGTGAGTGTGATGGCCACAAAGCATACAGCAAGCACCGGTAAATTACCAAGCACTTGCTCAGGAGAGCTGACCGTGACATACCAACTGCTTCTTCCTACTTAAAGACAGTCCACAGCTCAGTTTCTCCTACAGCATAGGGCTGGTTCTGGAGATGGCGACAGTTTGGATTTGCAACCTGCTGCAAAATGTGAACCCAGCAAGTTTTAATTGCAAATAAAGGTAGGGCACCCCAACTCACGCACTTCTCCTATGTATGCAGACCCCAGGTCACACTCATAGGCCACAGAAGCACGTGTGGGAGCTCGTGTTCATGTGCACACACCCACACACACACACTTTACAAAAAATTAAGAATAAGAATGCAGGTGTCAGCGACAGAGACAGTTTGTTGCGGAGACCACAGCCCGTGACTGCACATCCCCCTCCTCCGCTGGCCCCACCCCACCCTCCCTGCTTCCTTCATCCTCCCCTTCTCCCCTAGCCACAGGATGGGCCCCCTTGGGGCCCCTCACAGCCCCCCTTTGCTGGGAAGCTGGAAAAGCAGGGGTTCTGGACAAGACTAGCTAAGATTTTAGAGCCTTTAATCTCACGTGTATCAAATAGTTTTTGATTGCACTCCCCATCCTACAGGAACTGCAAACATTTTTGGAATGCTTTTTCTAGTGTTACAGGTGAAATTATTTAGCCAAAAGTAATTCATTTGATTTATAATGGGCTGACATTTCGCAACAATCACCACTGGCCATCAGGAATTCTTGCAGGAGATGCCTGCTGGTTGTGACGCCTAAGCTTCACATTCTATGAGTATTTCACCCTACAGCGGCCAAGTTGAGTTTGCATTTGGACCGAATGCATTGCTTCGTTTTGTTATTTTAGGTCTCAAATTCTCCACCAGTCTAGAAGACCTTGTAAGTTTCTGCGTGCTTTTCCCACAATACCCAAAGTGCACTTGAACAGTCAAAGTTCAAGAGCCGACAGCCTGGCTCTTGTGATTGAGCAAGTTATTTGACCTCTTGAAGCCTCAGTTTCCTCATCTGCAAATTAAAAATAACAGCCAGGACCACCCTGCAAAAGGCATGGAAAGTAATTAGCAGAGGGTCAGGTCAAATAACGTTAGCCTATTATTCTTAGTCATTTATTTCTAAACTTTTCTTTGCATGACAAGTTCTATAACAACAATAAAGGATATTTAAAGAAAAATATATAAGCACATTTTTTCCACTCTCCGTTCCAAGCATAGAAAGTTTTGTAAAGTTATCTTTTATTAAAGAAAGATAATTTTTTTAATTCTGGGATTTTTCTTACAGCTTTGGGTCAAAAATACTTTTCTACATTGTTTTCATGTTCATATAATCATCCTTAAAAGCTGTGCAACATTCAGTGATGTTAATTTACCATAATTTGTTTAACCATTCCCATATTGCTAATCACACGGATTATTTTCATAGCCATAATTTATGACTATGTCATTTATATCTTTTAATCCATTTATATTCCTAGCCCTCTTGGCTTTTGGAATGAAGGTTCTTTTCTGCTCTGTGAAGTAACATTTCCTTTAATTTGTCTAAAATGTAACTAGATCCCATTTCAAAGGGTCCCTTCCCTCTGCCTCTCCTCTTCTCTCTGGAACTGAGATAAAGGTTGTGAGCAAAGAAGGAGAATAAAGAAAGCCTCTTTGCCTCTTCCAGGCATCAGGAGTAGAATTTCCTCTGCCTTTTACGTGCTCCGGGCATGACCTGACCATAGCTTGTGTTGCTGGACCTGGCCCTATTTGACTCCGTGTTCAAGGGAACCAGACTCTACCCCATGGCAGACTCTGAGGCAGACTCTGCCTCAGCCTGTGCTCTCCCCCTGGACAAGGCCAGACCCAGACAGGTAGCTGTCCAGCCAAGGCTGGTATGGATGAGGTAGCCGAGCTCAGCGGAACACGCCGGGCCCATTATTTCTCCTTCTGGAACTTGAACACACAAATACCAAGAAAATGAGCCAAACAAAATAACCTTACGCTGGGACTGTGCCTATGGGAGATGGAGCCAAGGCAACCCCCTCACCCCACCTCCTGGGGTGCATGCCCTTGGGGCCCTTCTCCTGGCACCTCGGCAGATCTATGACTTTCTTCTAAGCCACTGAAGACAACAAAGGTGATAAGATGTGGGATTACATGTTGCACAAAACTGCACCCACCGTTGGGAAGAGACTTCTCTTCTGGCTTTGAAGCAGCACGCAGCCCTCTGGGAAGGTCCACAACATCCTGCTGTAGCCAACAGCCAGCAAGAATCTGAGGCTCTCAGCCCAGCTGCCTGTAAGGGATGAAGTTCTTCCAGCAAGCATGAGTTTGGAAACAAACCCTTCCCCTGTCAAAACTTGGATGAAACGACCACCACAGCAACACCTCAGCTGCAGGCTTGCGAGGCCCTAAAGCAGAGAACATCACTGCACTCACTCGTGGAAAGGGACGTGCGCTATTTTAAGCTTTTGACTTATATAGCTTATTTAGGCATCGATAGGAAATTAATTCTGCTGCTATAGAGAAGACGGTCCAGGCAAGTCAGAATGGAGAAAGTGTGGACACTGGAACTAAACAGAGATTTGAGGCAGAAAAGAGATGAGAAGGCAAAGGGTAGGGGGAGACGTGTGGTAACAGGAGAAAAGGGAAGTTGTCAGCAGCCGAATTCCATCAGTGGCGAAGCACTTGCATCAGCACCTGAGGACTTCGCTGAGGTGCCACATTCCAGAGCTGTGCTGTCCAGCGTGGTAACCACCAGCCACGTGTGGCAATTAAATTTAAAGTTGAGTTAATGGAAATCAAATAGCATTTGAAACTCAGGCCCTCAGATATGCCAGCCACGATCCTCCCGAGTGTGGATAATGGCTGCCAAATTCATGCAGAAGAGAAATGTCCGTCATTCCAGAAAGTTTTGTGGACCAGTGTTCTACAGGGCTTCCTGGGGCTCTGGGGTCAGCTGTGGTTTACAAGGGGCATGTTCTACCACTTTTTCTGCCTGACACTCCATCTTGCCTGGTTGGCTGAGCGTGTGAACGTGAGGTTACAGCCGGGATTTTGACATCTGCCCTGCTCCCCCGAGGACACACCACACAACACTTCCTCATGACAGCAGCTGTCACCCCCACACACCCAACGCCCTTCCTTTCCTGTCCCCAGGCTGCTCTCACATCTCTTGACTCCTCACGAGACGTTCCTGGTGTCCGCTGACCTTTTTCCTCTCTGGTCTCTGGGGAATGAACTCTGGGTGAAGCTGTTGCACTGTCTGGCAGGCGGCATGTATTCCCGTGTGGGTCCTCCAGCTCCAGCTGAGTTACCAGGTTTGCTTTCCCTGTTGACCTCTGCCCTTCCAGGCATGGTGAGCTCGTTAACCATTCTGCTATTACTGTACCTTTAAATCAGTCACCAGAAAACGTATTCCCTTGCCGCTGTAGGTGTCTGGTGTAAAACTTTATCTCTCCCTCAGCTCAGGTAACAGGATATTAAAATATTTGTATCAAGCATGTTGAAAAGTTCAACTGTCAAAAATAGTGACTCTGTGTCAAGTTCAAAATGAAATAGACGTTCCCAGAAGGACAATTTTGAAGAATCTGCTTTTGTCAAACGCGGGCAGCGGGTGGGGGGGAGGAACGGGGCCATGAATAAGAGCAATGGAGTGAAGGGGTAAGGAACATGAGCAGTGAAAGGTCTGCATTCGATAGGGCTGGATTTTCACATCCAGCTCATATGTAATTCACACGTAGTAACTCATAGAAAGCAAAATAGCAGGTGATGGACTGAGTGGCACATAAGCCGAGTGGATTTATTGTCTAATTGTCCACCAGTAAAGGCTCCATTCCCAGCGTAGCTCAAGTCAAGAAGAGAAATAAGATGTAAAACATGAGAAATCAGGGATGACGAAGAGGAGGGAGAAGGAGAGGGAAGACTGAATGAGCTTCGGGAAATGCAACGTCTGTTCAGCACAGAGTGGCATGTGTGTTGAATTGTTTCTCTCCGGTTGGCGGGAGGTGAGGTCCGTGGGCAAGACTGAGTCTGTGCCGTGTCTCCCATGCCAGCCACGTGCCAGGAGTCAACACGTGCTTGGTATCGCCCAATGTCTGCTAAGTTGTTCAGGCTCAGCCCCCAACACATGCTGGTGGCCCTTTTCCTTCCTCCTGTGGAAAAGTTCTGGGTTGCACTTCCCATCTGGTACAAGACTCTGGGCAACACAGCCCAGATGTTAAAGAGTGGGGATTTCAGAGCCAGTCTTTGGTTCAAGCCAGGCTGTGCAATTTCCCGGCAATGGCCCCTGAGCACGTTATTTTACTGTTCTCAACGCCATTTCCTCATCAGGAAAACAGAGACAATAACTTGGAGCTTGTGGGGTTTGTGGAACTTAGCATTTTAAAATAGCATTTTATGTAACTATGTACATGTATATTGTATACTATCTAATGTCTGTGTATAATGTATACTAAGAGTATACATTTGAGACAACCTGATAGAAATGGAAGGGTTATGCTGAGCGAAACGGATCAGAAGGTGAAAAGCAAATACCAGATGATTTTATTCATAAGGAGACACAGAATAAGAAAGCAAAGGAACAGAAAAACTAAACCCAAAAAAACAAAACCCTGGAAATCCAACTGTGAATTGAGTCTACCAGGAAAGGGGGCAGATGGGGAGCAAGTTGGAGGCGGGGTGAGGGCCCAGTGGGCTGTGGTGGAGCATGGGTGCCTTGGTGGTGTGGGTGGTGTGGCAACATATATCTGAAAAGGTGTGAACCTGTACCCCCAAATCATATACAGTGCTGAAAGCCACTGTTACCTCAATAAAAATAATATAATAAGACAATCAACATTAGTTGTTGCAGTTGTTGAGGTTGTTGATGGTATTATCAGGTTGTGGACATGAGGAGGCAGAAGGTGCCTAGTATTCAGTGACGCCTCGTCAACAGATCTGAGACCACCCTTAAGCTGCCTTCTTCAGACCAGAGCATTTTGCTGATGCATATCAAAGCTTGAAATGGGAGATTTGTGTTATATTATGTCATGTGTTATACATACTCTGGTATATATTTACTGATTTATTATTAACTATTTAATAAAAGAGTTCTCTCTTGCTCATAGCCTGAATCACTCCAAGTATATTACGTCTCAGAACAGAGTCTGTGTTATCTCAGAGGACAGGAAAGTCCAGGACATTATTTCTCCCCATGAAGGAGGTAACTACAGCTCTAGCAGTTGGAGAAAGTAGGAAATCCTTTTGCTGAACTCCCTGGTGAGGCTGGCAAATGGGCCATTTGAAGTCACGTGTTCATAACTGAAACAATCACAAGTGACTGTGGATGTGGGGTGTGTTCTCACTGGTTAGTCAGGGACAGAGACCACCCTTTGTGGCAGGAGGGTGGGTTCAACCCTGACAAACCAAGCAGAGAGACCAGGAATGTTACAGAACAAGGGTCATTAGCTCATGCTTCGCAGGCAGCAATCACAATAGGGGTGCTCAGTAAATATTTTTAGAATGAACAGTTATTTATGTTCCATGTCTTGCCTCTGATATAAAGACCCAGGATGTGAAAATTGAGGCAAGGGCCATGCAGGATTCAAAGCTTGCTCCAGTACCTAAGCAGAGTGACTCTGAATCCATTATTCTCCCCCTTCTGAACATCTGTTTTTCCCTGAAAAAATAACATGAAAAATAGCTGTATCTCCTCTACCTAAATATATCACTTACGATTGTTATGAGATTCAGTCAGATAGTGTATAAAAAGGCTCTTCGAGTAAAACAGTACCCACCTGGGTGTTGTTAACAGCAATGCGATCAAGAGCCAGCTGTGTCTGGGGGCGCAGCAGGGCATGGCCCAGCTGTGCAGTGTGGTGGCCTCAGCCAGCGTCTCCCTCCCTTTACACTACCTGTGTCGTGTGTAGGTGAACATTCTGGTGAAAAGAAAAAGATGTGTGAGCAGGCAGCATGTGTGTGTGTAACTGTGAGTGTATAGTGAGTATGTGGCATGTGCGTGTGTGCGTGCGTGTGTGTGTGTGAGAAACCAAGGTTCAACTAAACCTCAGGAGTTTTCAATCTGTTTTCCTAATAAAGTTTACTCAGAAACATTGGATCGGCAGTGACTGTGGAGAGACCCCAGGGCTCTGTGTGTAAATTGAAAAGACTCCAGTGCCTGCTCCTGTTTTTATTATGGGAATCACACTAAATGTGATAATTTTTGTGAAGCGTGTTTGCTGTCAACTTCTAATTGTGCTTGTTCATAAGCAGCTGAATAGGGATGAGTCGTCCCAACCCATCTGTGATTACAGTCACCAAACATAGAGCCCTCCCTCCCGACCCAAAATAGCAAACACTCACCTTTCACCACTCCCCGGGGCGTGAAGGCTGTGCACAGCCTCTCGGAGGGGAAGAGACATCTGAATGTTCCGTTCAAATTTGTGTGTGGTTGGAGGTTGCTTTGGAGCATCGTTCTCTGCAACCCAAGTCCAAAAGCCTCTTCCCACACCAGGGACTCTGGTGTTGCTGTAACCAGAACCTGACCCTCACAGAACAGCTTCTACTGTAACCTCAGAATTCAGCTGATCGTTAGTTCCTCACACTCACTTGGATACATTTGCATGATATCCACAGAAGCAAAATTATGCTTGCAACAAAATTCTAAGTTCTTTGAGGGCTTCCTTTAGAACTAGGGGGCAGACCTCAGAGACTGCTTCGTCTGAGCTTGATTTAATAGATGAGTAAACTGGGGCACAAATAAATTCAGTCTGTCCATCGTTGGTCCCATGCTAAGCACGTAGTTGATGCTGAATAGTAGGAGTTGAGTTGAATTTTAGCCTCTTATTTACTTTTCAGCTTTGTTGCTGATTTGCAATGAAATAAATCCAGGGATCAAGGTGGGCGTGTTATCACGGACATCACAGCAGCAAGATGAGTGTGGCCCTGGCTGAAATGCCCAGTCTGGTCCAGAGCTGGCTCTCCGGCATGCTAGCCGGGTCTGATCTCACCGGGAGCTGAATAGAGGACAGGGAGCAAACAAAAGCTTCTGAACCCAGACCCCTACTGGAGATCTAGAAAATTCCTTGAAAGGGTCTTTTACCCCGCTGCACCTAATACCTCATAATTCCCCAGGCCTCTGTCAAGAGCACTCTTAGTCCCTCTTCCTCCCACCCTCACCCTCTGTCCTCTGTCCACATGTCCAGGCCTAGAGGCTGTTCTCTCCTCTTAGAAATGTCCAGTCACAGGTACGATCCTGAGCGACTCCCAGGTACCAGACCTCAGACAAGGTCCTTCACCCTCATCATCTCAAATAATGATACCTGAGGCCCATAATACACATCATCTTACCATTATATGGATGAGAAAACTGAGACAGAGGCCCAGCGAAGCAAACCACACCAGGTCTCACAAACAATAGGTGACCACACAAGGGCCTGCCCAGCGTGGGCCGAACCCCAAGTCTGTGGTCAGAATCTTGCTAAGTCCTGGGTCAGCTTATGTGGATCACCTGGAATGACTCGTTTCATGGAGACATGGGGAATTGAGATTCGCTGCCATTTTGTGCTCACTCTCATTTCACAGGGTACGTGCTCTGAGCTGAGGAGTCTATTGGGTCCTTCCGGGAGGGGCTGTGATGCTGTTTCCTTGTGGGAACCAGCCCCAGTGCTAAATTAAAAGCTCCAGAAATGAGTCTGTGGGCTGGAAGCAAGCGGTGAGGTGCTAAGAGTGTGAGTCACTGAGGTTTTGCCACCTCTGTGTTCTGTTGTTTTCCCCCATCTTATCAAGTTATTATTTTTGGAGTGTTTGGAGCCACTGTGTAGCAGGAGTTCTGATTTGTCAGCTGGAGCCAGCCTCTCTGTAGGATTCGGGCAAGTCCAGGCGCCGGGGAGTGCTGGGAGGCAGGCTGGCCTGGGGTCTGTTTGCCGGAGGGACAAGCCGGGGGACAGAGCCTGCTGGGAAAGGATGCACTTGAGGGAGAGGTGCAGGGGCCTCTCGAGGGCGGGAGGGAGAGGGACTCTGAGGCAGTCCTGCTGGCGCTGCCCTGCCTTCCACCCTCCTGGGGTCTTCCACCCTCCCCGGGCCTTCCACCCGCCCCGGGCCTTCCACCCACCGCTCACACTGACTTCCAGGCGCAGGCGCCTCAAAGGGCACATGAAAGCAAAGTCCATGTAAGTGGGTGGGGCCCAAGATGGCGGCGGCTCAGCTTCAGGGCAGCTTTGACGTCAGGGTCGCCAGCGAGGCCACCAGCGAGGGGAGGACAACGAGTCTCTGTTCCAGTTGACAGCAGAATGCACAAATCAACCCCTCCCCATTTTCATGCTTCTTTGTATCGTATGTGGTACTTATGTTACAGCTGTGATGGTTTTTTACAAACCATAATTTTTGCAAAATTCCTGTTGGTTTTTACATGTGGATCTTCCCTAGCAATCAGCAGCAGCTGTCCCAGACGGGTCAGCCCAGTGTGGCGGGACTTGTCAGTCAAGGAACCAGAAATGCCTGGGACTCAGAAAGCTGTTTGGCAGGTGGCCCCTTGGGGTACAGTGCTTGGCCCCTGGTCCTCCAAACCCCTTTTCTTCAGGTAATACAGCAGCTTCCCTCTGGCCTTTCCCCTTGTGAAAATTTCCAAATCCCACCTGGGTTAAACACAATTCCTATTCTCTTTGTTTTCTAAATAGAAGACTTCTGAATTGCATTATCAGATGCACGATATTAAAGTCATTTTAAGACATCAAAGATAGGGATGTCATTGACCTTTTCAGCTTTTCTGAGCCTTTCTGGTCACATAATTATAAGCAACTGCTAGAGGTCCAGGCCCTGGGAACATACAAGCAGGCCACACAGAGGCTCCATGGCGCTGGGCTTTTGCTCAGGCCAGACTGTCCCTGGAATGCTAAGGATTAACGGTAGCTGAACACACCATGTGCAGATGTCATCTGAAGCCGTCATCGCACCTCATGAAACAACTGCTATTACTAGCCTCATGTATAAAGTGAGGATCTGAGGCACAGAGTTTCTCTGACCAGTGAGCAGTTAGAACGAAAACTCAAAACCCATCTGCCACATCGCAGTCTTAACCCTTGTGACAAAGCGCTTCCTGACAGGAAATTGATCATCGGCATCCCCGTCCAGCCACCGAACTTCTACTCGGGTCCAGAATCAGCCTCATGAAACCCTTCCTGACTCCCACAGATGAGGCCAGCCGTCACTCAGCCACGCCGGGACTGTGCACACACGTTATTCCCCTCAGTCGTTGGCGTTATCTGCCACTGTGTCTACCTTGCGGGTGGGACTCGACTTCCCTAGGACGGGGAGCAGGGATCACGCCTCTTTATTGCTCCTACGTGCTGAGGCATAGGGGAAGCTCAGGTCATGATGACTGACCACAGATTTGATGAAAGGGACCACAAATAAGCCTTGTGCTGTTGTGTGGGGGAACCCAGGATTCCTGCCTTTCCTCGCCTCGTTGGGATTGTCTGGAACAGGACGGAAGCCACAGAGCAATATTTTTAAAGGCTTTATAACTCACCTCTGAAAGCTGTTAGTGTTGGGTCTTCTCTCCTCGGAGCGACCCTTGAGAAAGGAAGAAGCCTCGTCGATTTGATGACTGGCGCGTGGTCTGCCACTTTACCTCTTGTTCCGCCCTCAGTGTTTGTTCCCTTTCCCAGTTCTCCACAAGCAGTTTAGATCTAAAAATCTGAGCATGCCACCCAGACAACAAGCTCTAATTGCTGTTTTTCATTCCCGCTTAATGATTCTCTCCTTGCAACTAACCCATAATTACCGTTCAGAGTTCAGTGCATTCATTCACTAACAGCACAAGATGCATTCTTTCCCTAGCATATCTAACTTAAATGGTCTTTTCTAAACGGTAGTTATGACATGGTGACAAGACATTACGTGAGCTCAGATTTCTGTTGCTGAAAAGTACAAATATTTTGATAAGTGCAGCTAATATGAGATATTTCCTCTTAGCTGGCCATGATACACACTGAAATATGACATTGGTACCATCTGTTCTTCATCACAAATATAAATGAAGTGATAATGAGCAAAACGTGATAAGAACTATCAGGATGATTGCACTCCGATGGTTTAATTTGGATCTTCATTAAGCTAAAAATAAAACAATCTACAAATGACAATGAACACGTGTTTACTGATGCGGTGCAAGTATCTTTTAGACCACGGACTACGTTCTTGCACCAAAAATGAGATGTGAATTATGCAGAAGAGATTTTTTAAAGCTCCCACTGAGTTCACTATCTGAATCATTAACAGGTTCCCAAGCATTTATAGCTAATCCTTGTTTGGATTCCTGACCTAGAAGGGGTAAAACTGGAGGAAAAAGACTTTGATCCAGGTACTTGCTCACTGTGACCTTGGCCAGCCAACTTCCCCTCCTGACCCTCCCCCTGCTCCCCACCTGAGCTTGCAATAGGAATTTTGAAACTAAAGCTGGTACCCAGTGCGATGCTGGGCCCACACACCGCTCCGTAAACAGTGTGAGCGGACACTGAGAGTTTATTGCATGCTCAGAGGAAACTTATGCCAAATACCATTTGTCCATCACCATTTTTCTCCATTTCATGTGTGAAGAAACCAAGCCTTGGGGAGCCGAGTGCTGCCAGTGGCCACCCGACTTCGCATGGTGGGAGTGGGTGCAGCCCCGTCAATCATGTCCCTGAATTTCTCAGTCTGTCGTGATTATCACTGTTATTAATACCCAGCATTGGAGAAAAGGAATGTACTGTTTTCTAGCCGTCTACACTGTCCAGAATAAGCACAGGATGGTTGTGGCCAAGCAGAGGCCTGTGTATGGTGGACAGTCCCAGGCCTGCAGGGCTTCTGCCCAGGGCTGTGGACTCTGGATGCGTGGCCTTTGCCAAGCCCATGAGCTCACCTCATGGCGGGCCTTTATTTTGCTCCACTTGGATTCCGGCTGCTAACCTGCTTCTTGTGGACACTGCCCTGAGACAGTTCAGGGTTTGCTGGACAACGTGCCAGCTGGTGTCTCTGGGCCAGGGACTGCACCCCATGGGCCTCACTCGCACCATCACAGAGACAGTGGCAGCTGCCTCCCTGGGTCTTCCTGGACATTTAATGAGCTCACAGATGGAGACTCCTGAGAACAGCGCCTGGCGGAGCAGGGACAGGTTGGAGCAGTGACAGTCTGAGCTACCATGACACAGAGCCATACCGGGCCAAAGGCCACGCACTCCCGAGCCCACAGCTCTCTGGCCCTGACGCCCACACACTTGCCTCACTGCCACACTAAGGGAAAATCATCAAAGTTGGAAATCTCGGGGGGAAATGAAAGGACTCAGTGAAAATACCACTTTGTAAAACTGAACTGGAAAAAACTTAACCTTACCATTGATGGTACTGGGAAAAGAACAGAAAGGCCTGTCACTTCTCAGCAGAGACCACGGGTGACCGCCACAGGCTTGCGGGGAGGGCACCAGGCTGACAGGGCTGCCCCTTACCTCGTCCTGCCAACCGGCTGCCCCCCTTGCAGAGACTGAGGATCCAGTGGGTAGTGAGGAGAGAGCCACGGGGCAGAAGAGCCATCGAGCTGTGCCCCAGGGGTCCTGGAGAACCCCAAGGGGGTGGCACAGCCGGAGCAGACAGGCAAGCCCACAGCACGATTTGAAAACCAACCCCAAAGTCAAGCTCTTCCAACAGTTTCAGCAATGTTGCAAAGTGTCCACACCTGAAGCAAAGAGTCTTTCTCTTGAGGTCAAGCTGGTGTTCTGTTCGCAGGCTGAGCCTTCCTCGAAGCCCCTGTGCGGCCTCGTCCTTCCCCTAAAGAGCCTCCTGCTCCTCTTATTTCATAGTTGTCTTCTGTTCTCCAAGGCTCCATTCAAGCCAAGCCCAAAGCGCTCCCTCTGCTCAGCCACCTCTGGCTCCTCTGAAAGCCCTCAGTGGCGCCCACCTGGCTCCAGTTCAGCGCCTCTCAGTCGCCTAACACCGTGCAATAACAGGGCCCTAGTAAGCATGTGAAGACAAAAAGATTCAATCCAGTGGGTGAGGAAACTCCCCAGCAATGCTCATGAAGATTGGCAGAAATAAAGTTCATATGATACTGAACTGTCTGGAAAATCATTTTTCATGTGTCTAGTGGAAATGGCTTATGGTGTACTTTGACCACTTAAACTCCGCGTCTCCCCCAGCCCCCACCCAGGGTATTTTACCTCTGCTCACCATGTGTGAATGAATAACTGCATCTGTGGGAGAGGTAGAAGCCAAAGTCCAGGATGATGAAGTCAAACACAAGAGGATATTTTGAGCTCTAACGAGTAAAATCGATGAACTGTTTAGGGGAGAAGCACACATAATTCGCAGTGTTCCACATGGCTATTTATTCTACTGAGAGCCCTGCTTGCTTGGATGGAAAGTATAGATAACACACTGGCACACGCCACAGCTGACTAGATTCAAAGATGTTATCCTGCTTCCTAATGGAAAAAATACCAAGTAAATAAGAGAGAGCGGATCATGGAGTCCCAAGTTTTAATCACCGTTGGCTAAAGGTTGTGGGGTTTTTTTGTTTAGTTTTTTTTTTTTTTTTGGCAGATTTTCCTGCATAAGATTCAGCATTCATTAAAAAGTGATCTGAAAATACTGTGAACAGATTTTAAAAGGAGACGATTAGTTTAATGATCCCTTTAAAGTTTAGTTATTCGACTGCACCTTGGCTCCCAAGCGCACTTAACTCATTAACACTCTTGTTAGGCTAACACTTCTGTATAAATGCTCAAAACACTTAGATCTTGAAAAGCATGCCTTAATGAGGGTGGAGTGTGGTAATTGTACTTAAATCCATTGATTTAATGCAAGCTATTTACATTTTGGTGATAAATTGAATCCAATAATTTTAAAAAATGATCATTTTGCTTAGTTCTCTCTGTGCCCAAGAAACACTCATTTCTTACCTAACTCCTGGTACTGAGTTTCCATATTCCCAGGGAAAGCTGGTAGAAGCAGATCGAAATAAACAAATGATACCTTTATTATCCCAGCTTCATGTGGTAATTATTCCTTCTACCTTATGCACAAATGTAAAGAGAACATCAAAAGTCAGAGGATATTCTGCTGATCACAAACACGACATTCTCCTGTTCTCGCAAGTCAGAAAGTTAGATGAGGAGCAGAGCTTCTGATGAGCTGCTGATTATTTATTTGAAAAAGGTAACATTCCTGTTTTCTTCAATTAACTATTTTCTTTAAGAGCTACAGGCATAGAAGAATCACACGTCTATGGTGATTTTTTTTCAAAGAAAACAATTAGTATCCATATCAAAAAAGCTAATTCAGATTAATTAAAGAACAACCACACCAGTTATATATAATACTTCCTCTTTCACTTAGCTCACTGTATACAAAGTGTTACTAAAAAGTGTTGGGCTTCAAGATAATAAAGAATGACAGTTGAAGGGTCTGGAGCTTGGGAGAAAACTTTCGGGTCTGCAACCATTTTAATTGCACATAATTATGGATAAGGAAGTGGAACAATTTGATTTCTGGGCCTTCATGCTATTAGAAGACTAATAGAACAGTATCAAAACTGGTTATTTAAGTAAAATTGCGAGAAGTTGTTTTTCAGTGTTCAATATAAATGGAAATTAAGGGAAATGTTGAATAACTTCGTGGTATTTCTTCACTTATATAATATAATGTTAATTCAAGACCTACTGGAAATTATTGATGGGGATTTAGAACAAGGAAAATGAAAGATACCTTTGAAATATTTGTTTTATTTTTTTATTTGAAAATACAGAAGTAATATGAAAATAAAACTCCATCCTACTGTGCACAAAATATCCCTGGAAGGAAACTGCACTGACTTTGACCTGGAGAGATGGGAGGAAGCCTTAGCTTTTCACAAAATACCCTTTGGTATGTTCAATGTTATTGGAAAACATTAAATTGAATTAAGTCTTTTAGGAATTACCTATAATCTCCCCAAAGATTAGCCTGTTTAACATTAAAATATACTTCCAACATATTTCTATAGACTACAAAATTAGGATTGTTGATTATTCTTTTTTAAAAAAAGATTGATTTATTTATGCACACAGAACTGGGGTACAAGCCAGAAGTGCAGGGGAGGTGTGAGGATTTACCAGAGACAGAGTGGGGAGCAGAACAGGCAGATCGATGAAACACACTGCTGAGGGGAGCAACAGGGAGACAAGAGAGGTCTGTTGCGCCCTGTGGGTCACCTCAGGGGCGGGGATCAAACTCACACTGAAGAAGCTGTGGCCAGCTTGCATCAGGGGCAGCCTGTTGCACCACCGGGGAGGACCCACAACCGGTGAATATTCTATAACATATCATATACTGAGTTTTTACAATGTTATTCAGGGCTCTTCTGAAGTTTGACTGTTCATAAAATAACAGTGTTCATTTCCACAAATGCATGTCATTTATTCAACCAAATCCTCTAATGTTGAGCAGCTAGTTAATCTTTTATTTACTGTTAATGTCAATCTCTCTGCAGTGCACATTTTTGTCCTTCAGTCTTTCTATACTGTCCTGATTATGTACATAAGCTATATCCTGTAAGAGTTGAATTACCAAGTCAAAACAAACCTTTCAGCCTTGGAACACATCCTCAGACTCTCCTCCAGGAAGATTACCAGCTTTTACTCTGTAGCAGCGGGTGGGAATATCCTCCTCAGGACACACCTAGCAACAAGGAAGGGCACTCAGGCAGCACCACATGCAAAGTCCATTGAAATTTTCTAATCAAAATAGGAATTTTGAAATAGCCATGAGTTCTGACAATCTGTTACTGCAACACTCAGATGTGTAAAAACATTCCCACACATAAGTATAACAAAATCAGTTTCTTTAAGGCAAAGATTTCTCAAACCCCTCATCTGAGCCTTAACAGCTGGGCATGCTATTGAGCCACAACATCTTCCAGAAGGAAGGTCTGGTAGCCCATCACCGGAGCCTGTCTTTGGACCAAGAGGGAAGGGTTAGATACACCCTCTAGGAATTCAGCTTCCAAGGGGACGGCCTTGCTCAGAGATTCCACTTCCCTTCGCAGGGCTGTCACCTCCTCTGATTGTGCCCTTGGAAGGTGACATAGAGCACAAGTTACCATGGGTCTAGTCTCTGGGGACACTGGCCCTAAAGTTTTACCTGCAGTACACCTTAGAGCTCAAACCTATGCCTATCTAATAACGCAGAAACGTGAAGACACGTGCTGAATTACAGTGAAACACAAAGAAATAAATGCCTTGAACTCCACCATTCTGACATGAACTCTGTGAATATTTCAGTGTTGTTTGGGAACCTCATCACCAACTTTCTGTGCATATGCATATTCTTCTTCAGTAAACACGGGATAATATTTTATTTTGCATGCTGAGTAAATCTCTACCTGCTTTTTTCTTTTTTTTTTTAAAGATTTATTTATTGATGCATACAGAACTGGGGTACAGGCCAGTGGTGCAGGGGCAGTGAGAGGCTTCACCAGAGACAGAGTGAGGAGCAGAACAGGCAGATCAAAGAAGTACACTGCTGAGGGGAGCAACGGGCAGGTCAGGAGAGATCTGCCGCGCCATGTGGTCACCTCCGGGGCAGGTGGGAATCAAACTCATGCTGAAGTGGCTTTAGCTTCTCAGTGCTGCACTTTAACCCACTGCGCCACCAGGGAGGGCCTCTACCTGATTTTTCATCTAATATATCGTGGACTGGTTTTCAGATCATTGACTATGTTACAATAATATCATTGATGCCTTTATAATATTCTGAAGCCTAGATATATTCCTTTATAAAACTTCAACTCCTAATCTTCAAACTATTTCCAAATACATCTATTACAATAGGAGCACCATGGGCTCTCGCTGGTGGTGCAGCGGATTAAAGCACCACATTATGAAGCTCTCCAAAGCCACTGCAGCACGAGTACGATCCCCCAGGGAAATGACCCACCTGGTGTGCAGCACCCACCCGCTGCTCCTTCAGCAGTGTATTTTAGTCCATCTGCCTGTTCTGCTCGCCACTCTGTCTTTGGTGAATCCTCTCACCCCCCACACCTCTGACCTGTCCCCCAGTTCTGTAAGCATAAATAAATAAATCTTCTAAAAAAAAAATAGGAGTACCACAGCTATAAAAAAAAAAAAAAGAACTCTTGCCATTGAGACAACTGGGATAGAATGAGGTTGGGGAAACTAGACTAAGTAAAATAATTAAGGAGAAACACAATTCCTGGGTGATTCCACTCATGGAATACAGAGGAAACAAACAAAGGAACTGACAAAACTGAACCAAAATAAACCCTAGAAATATGAGAAATTGCACAATTGAACCTGCTAAAGGAAGGGGGGAGGGTGTTGGTAAGAAAGGGGGAGGGGCCCGATGACCTAACACAAAGGACTGTGGGTGCTCTGATGGTGGCATGTCATAGTGACGAATGTCTGAGGAGTGAGCCTACACCCTGGATCATGTGCAGTGTGGTAAGCCAAAGTTCCTAAGTAAGTGAAGCAGGAGGCTAGTTACCAGACTCTATGACAAACAGCCAACGCCCTGGGCACATGGGAGAGTTGGCAAGCCAGATAAGGGTGAGGCATTCAATACAAGTGTCCAATTAGTTGTGGAAGAGAAAACTCTAAAAGATGGAACAAAACATAAATCTACAATGAATGTGCACTTAAATTATTCCGTTCAATTATTTTGTAAGTCCCAGTTTAAAGAAGCTAACTCAGGAAACGAAAAGCAATACCTTGTTGATTTGTTGTATGTAAAATAACAATCGGCATCCAATCAAGTTCCATTCATAGAAAAGACCGTGGCCTCATAGAAAAGCATGAGTGACTTCTACACACGTATATTTGCGTGCATATGCTTTAAGTAAAAGTAAAATATTTCTACTATAGTTTTCTGTCATCTTTTAGAGTTCCTTGCTTGAACCAACCTTTTTGATTAACTGATAAAACATTTTTTAATTGCACTAGTAATAGGAATTCCAATCAATGGCTAGCCTTGCAGGAGGAAAGTCTTTATAAACATGGTGAATCACTTCTTTTATTTGTTCCTGAAGAAACAGAAGTCATGTTGGTTCAAATGTGAAAAGTAACTCCTGGGTACAGGTGCATTTCCTACCTGTGTTGTACACATAGTGGACACAAGTGTGTTTTCCCCTGACGCAAATCCTTTTCTGGAAAAAAACCATAATGGAGAAGACATGCCCCACTGTCTGGAGTTAAGAAAGTTGCTTCTCCTTTTTGGAGACTTATCTTCAAGCATGCTCATGCATATCTTCCATTTGTACCAGTAATGCAAGGATGGAGGCAACTGAATTTGAGCTGTGTCAGGGAAATACTACCTCGAATAGTTGTTAGCATCCATGATCATAAATATGCAAGGTTGTGGGGCCCTCCCTGGTGTTGCAATGGGTTAAAGCTAGCCACAGCCGCTTCAGCACAGGTTTGATCCCCAGCCTGGAAGGTGACCCACATGGCGCAGCCTGCTGCTCCCCTCAGCAGTGACCTTCATCAATCTGCCTGTTCTGCCCCCCCACTCTGTCTCTGGTGAATCCTCTCACTGCCCCTGCACCTCTGGCCTGTACCACAGTTCTGTATGCATAAAGAAATAAATCTTTTAAAAAACAAGCATGCAAGGTTAGAATATTTCCCATCTGCCAGTCTCCAAAGGGCACCATAGCACCAACTAATTAAAGGTGCCATGCTTCACCAGTGAAAGTCTATGTAGAACTTACTAAATAGAGATGGAGTCAACATTGACTTGGAAAGTGACCAAGCAAGTCTATGATGCAAGAAACACAGCCATTGTTGCAGGTTTTTTTATATTAAAGTGCATACTAAAGTTGTTTAACAATATTGGTTATTATTCCATCTTGCATCTTTAGAAACAAATCACTATTACCAGCTGCTAATATTGCTAGAAAAAAATTTTCCTACTTATTATCAAGTTTGACTTTCTAAGTTCGTTCTCTCTCTCTCTTTTTTTTTTTTTTGGTGGGTCATTTAATTATTTTCTATCTCCACAGTCAAACATCTGTTCTCATTCCCATTCCACCCAACATCTCCTTTCGTTCTTTTTCTTTCAGCTTCAATTAGAAGTTTGCTAATGTTAGTATCTCCACTCAGATCTTGGACCTTGCAATTAATTTTAATCAGGCTTGTTAACACTTTTTTAATATGTAAGAAATAAGCAAATATGTAACTAAAAAGCCGTTTATATCCTTTATGTAGGTAACAAATATGCAATTAAAAACTCCTTCTCTCAGTGACTTTGCAATAAATTAACTTGTTTTGTCACTATTGTGCTGCTATAATGTCATTTTCTCTAGAGTTTTGACAGTCAGATTTTTTTTTTATCCTTGGCAAAATTAGCAAGTAATATTAAGATCTAAGAAATGACAATTAGTTTGTGAATTAGGTGGGATATACAATGTGTTAATTATTGAGGGACCAGGCAGCATGCAATTAAAATTTAGCATCCAGATAATGATAATGTAGTAGGCTTCTGAGCATCTAATGAAGTCGAAAATGTTCATTACTAATAAATTAATTCTCAGTTGTTAGACCAGTCTTTAAAATGTCTATACAGAGGAATAGATCATAATAATCATTATTGTTCATAAATAGAGTAATGACATGAAATCTTGAAAGTCTATCAGGACTATCATCTTATTATTATAATCCCCTGCATTCTGACAGGGAAACTTACCAGAGACACAAAATATGGTCTCCCATAGAGAGCTTTGCTTCTCTTAGAGGACTCTTTCCAGGCATCAAAAGGTCAAAGAAAGAAAGGAGAAGAGGGCACTGACATGGGCATGGGTCTAGATAGCCTCCATTTGATCTAATTCACCTTAATATGTTAATAGTGATTCAGAGAATGTCTCTTAACATAATCTAAATGAAGTCTTTTTTGCAATTTGGAAACTCACTTCCATATGAATTTCCTATTGTAATGGTGCACCAGTGTCCTAGTAATTAGAAAGTCAGTGACAACTCACATCTCAAAGAAAACTCCTTGCAGGAGGTCAAACAGAAAAACAAACCATATGACAGCATATGAGCTACCATGACATAGAGACAAAAGTCTGACTTATGCCCTGCAAAGACCCTCTGGCTACTAAAAGGGGATTAGATTAGTGGTGGCAGGAGTAAGCAAGACCAGCCTGGGTATTGCTATGCTGTGAGAAGATGAGGGAAGTCTGTATAGTAGAGCTAGTGCTGAAAAGAGGAAAAAAAATAGAAGGGTTGTAGGTACATATTAGAGGTAGAGTTGGATTGAGAAACTGAAGTAGGTGGTGTTATTGTTACCTGCTTTGGGGAAGACAGAGAGACGAATGAGATTGGAGGGAAAGCTCAAGAGTCCTGTTTGGGGTATATAAGATGTTAGTGTCTGTGGGAGATGTGAGTGAATGTATCACAGAGGGAGCTCAAAAGTGAGGTTTGACAAGAGATAGAAATGAGCGATCATGGGCACATTTGAAGCCCTGGAATGGATGAGCAAACCTAGGGAGAACATAAATAAAGAGAAGAGAGAACTAGGAGCAACCTTGAATAACTATGGCTTGCAGGGGACAGAGTGGAATAAGAGGAGCTGACAAACAAGACTAAGACTGTGTGAGCAAAGGAGTTGTAGGGTAACATGGAAAGGAAGAAAGGGGAAAACTTCAAGGCAAAGGGAGACAAGTGACCTGATACCTGTGCTAAAATTATTCGCTGAATCTCTGTAACAGCAATAGATCAGCAATAATATAGAGGTACATAATGGGAGACTGTAGAAATAAATTAAGGTCCATCCCCAAAAAGGAATGCAGTCATAGAGTAGAAAGAATGATCTCCAAAGCATATCATTAGAAAATTCACTAAGTAAAACAGCCAAGTTCTTTAGTAGGTTATTTGTGCCAAAAAAATAATAATAAGTAAATTAAATAAAGGAGGGGTACACATAGAATTGCTGGAACAGGTACTCAACATTTCTGGAAGATGCAAAATAAAATGGAAAGATGTTTTCCTGTGCAGAAGGGAAGGGAATGACTCAGATATGGAGAGAAGAAATTAGGTTGCTTTTAATCTTAGTGATATAGCTTTTAGACTTTAAAATTTATATTTTATGGTATGTACCTTGACTAATCAGCATCAAGAAACAATATATCTTGATGTTTATTATGTTGTTGTTTTTCACTGTCTTGTCAAAAGTCATAATATTTACATTGCTTTAAGACCACATTTACCACAGTCATTTGGGTAATTCCATGCTTAATTGGTTTCTATGCTCACTGTTCTTTTAAAATCTTCATCACACATTTCCTTATTTATGAAATTTTTCCTTTGCTCATCTCTCATTTCGTTGCAGTATATGTTCATGTAATTTTATCACTTTAGTACATAGATGCACATTTCCTGATTCCTTGATAACATGAGAATTTCTCTCTGTTGTAGGGAACATAAGGGTCTTTGTTTAGGTCCCATCCAAAATAGAATTGTAGACAAAAACTTAGGTTTGGGTGGTTTATTTCAGAGCTATTTCCAGGAAACAGCAGTGACGGAGCAGGGAGATATAGGGAAGGTGAAAGACAAGCAATAAAGGATGTATGCTTGATCCAGTTACCACTGTGGCTGACTGGGTATCAGTGATCTTGGGTACCCTTGAGGAACCATGTAGAATATCCTTCAAAATTGTTCTACAAAGGATGAGAGATGGGGCAATTGTTCACAAAATGAAGATAGAAATCTTCAATTGGTCAGGACTAGCTCTCAGGGACATTAACTCTCTTATACTTCTGGCTTCTGCAATTTTAGCAAAGCTCTTTGACAGGAAATCTTCTAAAGTGGCTTGAGGTGAGAATCTGACAATGTCTCTGGGAATTGCCACCACAGTAATACCACAGGGAACTGAAATCAGGTAGCTTAAAAGAACATAGTGCAGAGCACAAAAAGCATCTACCATAGTTGATCATAGAATTCTTACACTATGTCTCTTTTTACTCACAAACTTGCATGAATGGTGCCCCATTTTCTCATGAAATCTAACATTGCAAAAAATTCTAGAGTTATAGTTTTTCTATTATAGATTATCAGGATGCTTGGAGATTTTTATAAGACTCAAAATATAGATATTTATTCATGGCAATTTTGAATAAACACTGTCTCTATACTCTGCATTCTTTTAACCTAGGAACTCAGGTCGGCAGTTCAGGAAAGTTTTCTTCTATGATATCTTTGAATATTTTTCTCTCCTTTGCAACTCCTCTTACATACATATAGCCATGCAATCTCATCTCCATATCACTTATTCCTCTAATTGATTTCTTCTCTTTGATCTTATCCTCAGTGTTCCAAGCAGTTTTCCTCAAGCTTAATTTCTACATTTGATAAAAAAAACTTTCCATAGTTTCAGGTCTTTCTTAAATTATCACAATACTGTATTAAATTCTGCTTTGACATTATCTGAATTTTTCCTTACCTATGCCAACATCTTTTATTTTCATCATCACTTGCTGGCCACATATTTTCACTTATGACACAGGTTTTCTTGAGTCCCTTATTATTTTGAAGTTTTGAAGTAGGTCTCCCTTGGTCTGCTATTTGTCTCAAATATAGGTGGGAGTGATATGTTCTTTGGCTCTTCACCTTTGTTTTGTGAGTACTTATAGAATTGTCTTAGTACTCAATGTACAAGGCTGACATATAACTTTCTAGTACCATGTCAGCATGTAGGGGTTAAGGGACAGATAAAATAGCAGGCAGGGGTTAAGTATTATAGCAGTCCCAGAAGAGAATTTTGTTCTTGAACAACTAACCTCTTTGTTTCTTTTATAGGGTGCTTGCTACCCCCAAAATAAAACCAATTTCGTGGGCATGCAACCTGGGGACCCTCACTCACAAATACCCTTGCTTGATCCTACTGTTGCCATCTTGAAATTCTTAATATTTTTTTAATTAAGATCCTAAATGTTTGATTTTTAGTGAACTCACAAATTATAAAACCATTCTTGCCCAGAAATTATTCCCTGGGGTTCATTGCAGAATAGTGACCCTCTGCCAGACTGACCATAGACCGCCCCTTTTATGGTCACACCCTTTCAGCTCCATGAAGTGGCCAGGAGGAAGCAAAGAGATAAGTAGAACAAAAGGGATCAGTAGAACAAGAAAGGTGGGAAGTTGTGCCCTGGGAATCCACAAAAAAAGAGTCAAACAGAAACATAGTCACTGGTAGTAAAACCAGAATGCTGCTCAGTAGCCAAAATGTCCAGAACAAACACTGTTCTGTTCTCAGGCAGACTCAGCTCTGTCTCCCAAGCCCCACCAGTGAACTGTGACGAGCTCTTTGGGGCCAGTCCCACAATGCTAACTTGGATCGAAGTTCACACTAAGGTGCTCTACTCCATATTTTATGCCTTCTTGGGGTGTCATCTACCCAGAACGGAAGCTGAAGGAGAGAGATGGCAAACTGCAGGCATCAGATCTAAGTGGCTATGATCTTGATACCATCTGCGAGGTCATCACTGAAGAGCTCACATCGGCTGTGAAAAGTCAGAATCCACCTTTTCAATAAAAACCTAGTGACAGAGGTCATGTTAACCTGCTGATTATATTTATTTGCTAACATGAATCATTTGATCTAATAAAAAGGATATCTAACCAACTGGATGTTGGGATGGAAAAAAGGCCTCACACTTTGAAAATAAATGTCAAGTCTTTACCTCAACATTTATTTTTGGTAAATGCAAGTCTCTGTCTTGGCATTTAAATAGCAGCAGGAGACCTTAATCAGGCCAACAGAGGGTTCCAGGACTGACTGAGAAAACAATTGACTTTTGTCTATGAAGAAGTTTAAAATGTAATGCTGACTACTGTATATTCCCTAGGGTGGCGTCTGGGGAAAGAGGAGGGAGAAATGATTATCCAGTCATTTGTTTGTGCTTTTGAGCCAAAAGAACTGACTTTTTTGTCCACCTCCCTATGTAAGACAGGGCCCTCTGTGAGGTTATCAACTCACTTTCTCTGTGTGTTCACAGCTCATGCTCACAACTGCCACCAGCACATGCCAAAGTCAAACACAGCAGCATCCACCGCAGGGCCAGAAACGGAATCACAGAGAGCACGCAGTACACCAGGTGGGTTCAGGAGGAATGTGTTTTTTATTCCTTCCTGAGGCTTCTTCACACTGTGCCACTGAAACAACAGCAAGAAACCAAACGTAGCCTCCCCTAAAGATCTTTACCATACGCCTAACCAACACGTCCCTGGGGCTTCTGAAGCTCTCTCTGTTGCCCAGTTCAAATTTGGGCCTGTGATTAAACCGTTCACACGCCATGGCGCCCAGCCACAGCCACTGGTTGCTGAATAGGTCTTATGCTGCCTCTCTACCTGGACGGTGGACGCAACCTTGAGAGCCTTTTCAGAAAATTGGAAAGAATGCACTCCCGCACTAGGACAGAAAGCCACCATTTTCACGAAAAAATGGAAGTTGGACAAAACCATCTGCATATCGCACCTGCTGGTTCCTGCCCAAGCACACAGCTCACAATGTGCCAGGAAATCCTGTACCACCCCCGCAACCCCCCACCCCCAGTCCAGGACCCACTTCTTCCCTCCAGAGCATCCTGACTTCCTGGACCGATGGTGTCGCTTGCTAACCTGCAAGCTCCAAATTACCATCTGACAGATGCACATTTGATAAAGGTGCCATCAGGAGCACCTGCCCCTTCCCGGGAGCTCAGAGCTGTTTGCTCCAGTCAGCTGCGGGGCTGGGAGGCCCCACCTCCATCCAAGACAGTAAAATCAGCCCAATGCACTGCCACCCAGTGGAAGCAAGACAAAGACCGTCTGGGAAGTGAATGTTTTCAGTGGCTCGTGTTGGGAAATTCCAAAAGCCTGGGCAATTTGGCAAAAAGAGAAATGTAATTTTCTCCCTTCCATTAGCACTGTCTCCAATTCTAAAACACCAGGCTGGCCGGAGGAGGCAAAGTGGTGGCAGCGTGCTTTGTGGGCAGGACTATAGGGAGTACCACCCGCTCACCTGGACGCCATCGGTGCTTCAGTGCTGAGTAAAGATGTCAGGTTACAGTGTGCGCGCGAGCCAGTTACCTCCACCAACACGACAATTAAACCAGGTTTCATGTGGCCGCAGCACGTAGGTAGCTGTGCTCCTGAGAGGGCCCCAGAGCCACGCTGCTTGCAGACCCCAAGCACCTTCCTTCTGGTTCCTTGGGGCCTTGTTGGGGGAGAGGGGTGTCTTTAAAGAGCCCCAACATTTGAAATTTACATCCACTTAAACTTGCAGAAAATAAAACAGGAAAGCATGTTGGCCTGCTTTTCTCCAGCTGGTCATTCTGAAACAATAAATGCCTAAGCATTCTAGGGATACAATTTAAAGTGAGCTGGGGGGGGGGGCCCTAAGTTCGGTGTGCCTAACAGTTGTGGGAAAGCGGTGTCTTCTGAGAAGAGAGGTCTGTGCCCTGATTGTTTATATCGCTATTTGCCACCTTGTTGGAAATGAGGTCTTTGCGTTTGTAATTAAGATATAAGTTCAGGACCCTCCCTGGTAGCACAACGGGTTAAGGTGCAGCTCTGCGAAGCTGGCCACAGCTGCTTCAGCCAAGTTTGATCCTCCTCCAGGGAGCTGACCACAGGGCACGGCAGACCTCTCCTGACCGCCCGCTGCTCCCCTCAGCAGTGGACTTCGTCGATCTGCCTGTTCTGCTCCCCACTCTGTCTCTGGTGAAGCCTCTCACCCTCCGCATCTCTGGCCTGTACCCCAGTTCTGTACGAATAAATAAATAAATCTTTTTTTAAAAAAAGGAAAAAAAACATGCATTTCTGTGTCACTCAGCGATCAAGAAAGATAAACTCATGCCTTCTTCAGCAACATGGATGGAGCTGGAAGGGATCATGCTCAGTGAAATAAGCCAGAAAGAAAAAGAAAAATACCGGATGGTTTCACTCATAGCAGGAGTATAAAGGACCAGAGTGGGAGGCGGTGGGGGGAAGAGGATAATGAACAACTATATGCCAGAGGCATTTTACAGGGGTGGAGTGCGGAGTGGGATCAAAAATGAGGTGGGGGCAGTGCACTGGACTATGGTGATGGCACACGGGTGATTTGGTGATGGGAAGCCCACGGGAATTACAACTGAGTTGGAAAAAGTTATAAAATGATGGAAAAATAAACTATTACTTTTAAAAATGCACTTATCCCAACTGAATAAAATCTTGAATAACCACCAAAAAAAAAATATGAATTTCTGTATTTTCCAACCACATGTATCTGCAACTTTTATTTCTTAGGTTTTCAAGGTTACCTGGACCGGCATTCTTTTGTTCATTTTAGACTGCACTGCAGTTAAAAAAAACAAAAAAAACTAATATATGTTTTTAAAATTCACAAAGCACATTTATAAATACATAAATACACATACATACATACATGCTATACCTAGATACTTTCAAATTATAGATTGAAGATACTCTCCTACATCTAGTCATTAAATACTAGTTGTTTGTGTATGAATCTTTTTCTTGTACCTTTCAGTGCCTTCAGATGACTAGCCAGTGTTAGTTGAGCAAAGGAAAATCACTAACAACAACATGTTGATAGAGACAAATGTTTTTTGTAGGAACGCATTCTTCAAAGAAGCCTTAATTAAAAATCCAAATCACAGATCTAAGAACTGGGAGGGAAATGAGACTCATGTCTAGTTACACATTCTCTATCCTCCAAGTCATTTTGAAGAAATTCTTGTCCATAGCATTAGGGATCTTTCAATAGCAAGTAGATGACAGATGGACAGACGGTCAGATGGACAGACGGACAGGTGGACGGACGGTTGGATGGATGGATGAGGATGGATCAGATGGATGGATGGTTGGATGGATAGGGATGGATGGATGGATGGATGGATGGATGGATGGATGGATGGATGGATGGATGGACGGACGGATAGGGATGGATGGATGGATGGATGGATGGGTGGATGGATGAAGGACAGATTCATACTTGCATGCATACATACATGCTCACAAACATGCGGCTATCTTGCAGAGACAGACATCTTCAACACAAAGAACTGGGATGGAGAGCCGCACAATGGCCATGAACCAAACATGGCCAGTCTTTCAGCAGTGATCGGGGGCCCGGTTTCAATGTAACAGAAGCTTCCCAAGTCTCCCTGGTTTTCCAAAGTGTTCACAGCCACTCAACTATTTCTCTCTTGTTTGATTGGCAGCCCCGCGGCCAAGGCAGCTCTTGGAGAAAATGAGGACGAGGGCCAGGGAAACCCTCAGTTTTCTCCATCCACCTTCCCTGCACCCCCAGTCCTGCCCTCTCCCAGTTGCTCAGAGAGACTCTGCTGCCGGGGTGTGGCATGAGCCGGACAATAGGAACAGGAAGCAGCCGCTCCTGCTCCCTCCAATCACCGGAACCGCATAAGTTCCCATCTCTATGCTCAGCCTTTCGTCTTCTGCCTACTTATTATCTCCAGTGGACACTGTACGCAATTCATTGATTTTTGTTTGACATTGTTCTTTTCCTCCCTGGTTCTATACAGACTATTCCGACCATCGCAGGCAAGTACGCACAGCTGGGTAACACACTCCACCATAAGAATCTCAGTCCCCTGAAGCCTTCCTCTCAGATCCCTTTTACTGGGGTAGACGTGGGCTCACCCAGGGAAGGGCGAGCAGAGGAAGTGGATGGTGCCCTGGCCTGGGTGGGAGGAAGTGGCACCAGGCTGACTTACCAAAGGGAGCAGGGACTCTGGTACATTCACAGGAAACGGCTGCTGCTTCCCGCTGAATGTGTGGATCTCCTCTCACTTTGTGATTAGTGTCATTTCCATGGGAAAGACCAAGCTTTCCTGTTCGGTGGCATAAAGCTGATATAAAATCGAGCGTGCGAGTCCTAGAAATGGTCACTCGGTGTTTTCAAAAACTGACCTCGTTCAATAGTTGGACGATAAATTTCTTTCCCAATGAGACACTAAAAAGGAGAGTGAACATTTGATGTTATGCCCAAAGAGAGTTAGTTATTGAAGATTTACAGGCAATCTGGGCAAATATTGTCCTTTTCAGCCAATGAGGTTTTAATTTTGATTTGATAGTCTCCAGGTGTCTATATTCGCCTGGGATATTAGTAGCTGCATGAAGCTGGAGTAATAGACATATAGTATCTCTCTTCCCTCTTGAACTCTACGTCTCCCTGGCACATTCCCAGCAGAGTCTTCTACAGAACCTGCTCACGTGTCAGCTGCGCTTCTGTCACCATACACACATGACATTAAATAAAGACACCAGCAGATGGTATGAGAAGTTCTCCTTTCCTCAAGTCCCCCTGAGAAAGATGGCCTTCCAGGCAAGGAGGTCATGCCTGCTGGCCAGGCGTGCCCCAGGAAGGCTCAGGGGCCAGAGGGCAAATGGCTGCCAAGCCACCTGGGCTCTTTCAGCACGAGGGTCTGGCATTCACTTTCTGCCAGATAAAACCTTCTCTCGTGAGGCGCCTTCGGAAGGCTGTGCCCAGCCTTTGCGGTATCCTGGGATGGCTCTACAGGCCTCCCAGGTTCCCTTCACCACCAAGATATGTGAATGGGTCTGTGGGCTGCATCTCAGGCGCCCCCCCCATCCACCCTGTCGGAAGTGGAACTGGAGAGCCAGTGTGAACCACAAAGGTCGTGCTAGGGCCCAGGAGGAGCAAGGTTGTCAATTCTTTTTTGTTTTGTTTTAGGATTTACTTATTTATGCATCCAAGAACTGGGGTACAGGCCAGAGGTATGGGGGGTGATGAGAGGATTCACCAGAGACAGAGTGGGGAGCAGAACAGGCAGAGTGACTGAAGTACACTGCTGAGGGGAGCAGCAGGGAGACGGGAGAGGTCTGCTGCGCCACGTGGTCAGCTCCCTGGCCGGGGATCTAACTTGTGCTGCAGTGGCTGCAGAGAGCTTCACTGTGCTGTACTTTAACCCACTGCGCCACCACGGAAGCCCCAAGGCTGTCAATTCTTGAAGCTCAAGGCCCCTGTCAGTTCACATGAATCCACCAGCATGAGCACACAGGCCTGGTCGCTCTCCCTTCTCCTTCTGGAACACAACAGGCCTTTTTTTTCTCATAGTCCCCCTTCTTGTCTACTGGGGCTGTCCCAGGGAAACCAGAAAACATGAGAAAAGACAAGCATGCCATGTAGGTAGAAGCCATCATTACTGAGTTCTTCTGCTAGCCGCTCTCCAAGTTCCCTGACTCTTGACCAACTGATGTGGCTCTGGTAAGAGCAAGCAATCGGAAACAGATGGCCCCTGTGAGGTATCTCCTACTTGCCAAGCTCTAAGCATGTGATGGTGATGGAAGTGGTGGTGATGGTAGTGGAGGTAATGACAGTGGTGGAGGTGATGGTGGTGATAGGGTGATGGTGGTGGAGGTAATGATGGTAGTGGAGGTGGAGGTGATGTGATATGGTGATGGAGGTGGAGGTGATGGTGGAGGTAATGATTGTGGTGGAGGTGGAGGTGATGGTGATGATATGGTGATGGAGGTGGAGGTGATGGTGGAGGTAATGATTGTGGTGGAGGTGGAGGTGATGGTGATGGAGATGGTGGTGATGGTGGAGGAGGTAATGATGGTAGTGGGGGTGGAGGTGATGGTGGTGATATGGTGATGGAGGTGGAGGTGATGGTGGAGGTAATGATGGTGGTGGAGGTGAGGTGATGGTAGTAATAGGGTGATGGTGGTAGAGGTGAAGATACTGATGGTGTGGAGGTAATGATGGTGATGGGGGTGGAGGTGATGGTGATGGAGGTGGTGGTGATGGTGGTGGAGGTAATAATAGTAGTGGAGGTGGAGGTGATGGTGGAGGTAATGATGGTGGTGGAGGTGGTGGTGATGGAGGTGGTGGTGATGGTGGTGGAGGTAATAGTGGTAGTGGAGGTGGAGGTGATGGTGGAGGTAATAATGATGGTAGTGGAGGTGATGGTGGTGGTAGGGTGATGGTGATGTGGAGGTGCAGATACTGATGGAGTGGTTAGAGGTAATGATGGTGGTGGCAGAGTTAGAGGTGATGGTGATGATAATGGTGGTGGTAGTAGCGGTAATGATGGTGGTGGAAATGGTGGGGGGAGGATAAAGCTGCTGGAGGTCATGATAATGATGGGGTGGTGATGACAGTGGTGACAATGGTGGTGGGTGGTGGCGGCAGTGACAACCATGATACCAAAATGGGAGTATTTCAAAATATTTCTTAACTTCTAGCCCCTATCTCTGAAGTGCACTATTGCTGAATGGAAAATTTCCTCCCATTGCCGGTGCAGAATCTCCTTCTCTTCATTCCCTGGAGCTTTTCTGGGAGCGGAGGGGGACCCTGGGATTCTTGTGAAAACGTGAATCAGCCAGCATCCAACCCCATCCCCAAACAGGCAGAAATCATGAGAGTCGGCCCAGCCTGGCTTTCTTCATCTCCACCTGCTCCTCTCCGTGCATCTGCATGTGCAGCCTGGAAGGGCGGCGCTGACCGAGAGGAGGAGCAGCGTGTGGCCCAGGGAGACCGCCTGGGGAGGCCTATCTAGGTTTTCCCTCCATCAGCCTGCCGAACTACAGAGCCACCAGGCAACACTAGCAGAAACCTTGGTGCCATCTGCTGGCCATTTCGAGACTGGTTCCTGGGAAGCCAAGCTGCCCGGGGAGACTGAACCAGCTTCAGCGGTCACCTGCTCTGCGCAAGGCACTATGTGTGGGCTCTGATAGCACTTGGTGGGTAAGACAAAGTCCCTGCTTCACAGGCTGTCTGCAAAGTCAAGCCACGCAACAACCAAAGGTTGGAGAAAATGCTGGAAAACTGAATCAAGATCCTTTGAGAAGGGCCTTGAGTGCCAACAGCCTGGAGGATCAGGCCGCCTATGGACCCAGTGCGCCCCAGGGGGAGAGTAGGGAGCGAGGCAGACAGGCAAAACCCTAAGAAGGCGTGGGGGGCCTGGCACTTTTCTAGAGCCTTCTACTCAAAGATTTGGAAGAAGCACATAACTTTAAAGACATTTAAAATTAAAACAAGTGCATATGTATTGTCCAACAGAATGCAAAATTCTTACCATCTTTAAAGACAACGCTATCGACTTCAAAGACGGCTCCTGCCCGTGGGGGGGCGGGGGACATCTGCTGGCGCCCGAAGCCGGGGCTTTCTAAGTAGAAGAGGTTGAGTAGACTGCTCAGCACCCTTGCAGAGGCATCTTTGTGTGCGGGTGATTGGAGATCAGAAAGGACCTCTTCCCCTTGGAACGGGGCCAGCGACGAAGAGGAAGTGATTTTCAACAGTGTCAGCTGCACAGCTACGCCACTGACCCCCAGGGACCCCGAGCGCCCCTTCCACCCTGGGCTGCTGCCAGGCGCGAGCAGCCACCCCCTGGGCGCTCATGGTGAAAGGCACCAGCGCCAGAGGAGAGAAGGGGCCCCAGATCGCCATTTCGGCATCCTTACGCCAGGGCACCGGCTTTGCTGACTTTGGGATTATTGCAAACAGATGCCACCTGCAGGAAATTGCAGCAAACGCCTGGCGCTTTCATCCTGCCCGCTCCAGCCACTGCTCACTTCCTCCTCTTGGATAACACGGTCGAAAGAGACTCCCCATCCTCTCTCTGTACAAAAGAAAAGAAACACCTTTTGATGCCTCGTCCCTCGTGTGAGTGGGTAGCGCCGAGGTTGGCAGGGAGGGGACAGGTTGGAATTTGACCTCTGTTAATTGCCCCTTAAGTGTTCCAGATCGAGGTCTCTTCGCAGGTATACGGGCCCTGGAAGGCCTGGGCAGCGGTGCGCGGTTCCTCAGCACCTGCTGACTCTCCGGTTCTCCTTCAGGAATACACCTGTTCACGTCCTCCGCAGCGGAAATATTTCCCAGCCCTCGACCCCCACCTGTCAGCTAGGAGCTTGGCATCTCTAAAGTAATGGTTATTTCCTCAGGAGCCCTGGGAAGGTGGTTATTTGCAAGGCTGAGCGAAGCACCCTGACACCCTGCTAAGACTGAGACCTCCTGGGTACACACCACCCCACACCACAGCGGGTTTTTTCATCACAAAGGTAATGCATGAGTATTCACTTCTTGTAATAAAATTAAATTAAATTTAAAAAGCTCCACAAATGAGACTCATCTCCTTTCCCCACCACCCCGAGGCAGGATACTCAGGAAATATCCCCACGCAATCACATTTCCCAGCATCCCTTGCAGTTAGGTTGGGGCCCTGTGACGGGTTCTGGGCACCGTGCTGTAAGCAGGAGGAACCCGTGCTCTCGCTCAAGCTCAGCAACTCTGGAGCGTGGCCACAGGACTGACAGGGCTGCCCCGTCCATTCTTTTTATTTTCTAAGCACTGTGACTCGCAAATTTAAGCACGCACCAGCCTGACCTGGAGAAGGTGTCAACACTTGAAACACTGCACCTGATGCTGTTTCCTGTTCACCGGTGTGAGGTGGGGCCCAGGAATTTTCATTTCTAACAAGCCCCCAGGTGATGCTGAGTCACAGGTCTGGTCTGGCCTGGCCTATACTTGGCCTCCCCTGCCTTCTCCCCCACCCCCAATCCCAACCGCTGTACTAGTAGATTGCACCTGCACCCCACACACAGACTCACCCCCTCCTGGTTCCAGAGGAACCTACATACATCTCCTGGCTGCACCAGCTCGCTGCCTCCCTCGGGGACGCCAAGCACCCGGATCTCCAAGCACGTCTCAGTGGGTCAAGAGCCGTTTCTGACGCTGAAACACCAAAGCAGAGGCGCACGGGAGCCCCAGCAGGAAAGGGCTTGCTGTGGGCTCAGGACAGCAGAGGGCAACTCACCAGTGAGGTCTCAACAAATCACCTAACACCCCCCCGCCAACCCCGCAGAGCTGATGGCTTTCCACATACCTTCGTGCAAGCCAGGCCTGGGCACTCCGTTGACCTGGGCACTCTGTGCCAATGTGGGAATTAAGGACAATTTGGGTCTCTGAGAAATTCATTAATTGCAAAACAAAATCAGGACTAGAGCAATAGGAATTAAGGGCCCACTTTTCTAGAAAAGTGTTACTTCGAGCATGAAAGGGCTGTAGAGAACACCTAGGTTTTCCTCTATTTTGGTTAATTTCTGTTTATCTTTTTCTCCTGCTACAAAAGAAATAGTCACATATTCAAAAATGTTGCCAGTATTAGAAAGCCAATTGCCTCAAGTAGCCAAAGCCGTCTATCACCTCACCTCAGGATTAAACAGTTTGGTGTATCCTCTGCCCTTGTTTCTTGCCCAGGTACAAATTTTCATTAATTTTTACTCTATTGCTTTTTTCATTAGGATAACATTGGCCTACAACATTGTATGTGATTCAGAGGTACAGGTTCACACCTATAGCACATAATATTTTTTTCAAATATAGGCTCATGCATGCTTAGTGAAATAAGCCAGAAAGAAAAGGAAAAATACCGGATGGCTTCTCTCACAGCAGAAGTATAAAGGACCAGGTGGGGGGTGGGGGGGGATAATAATGAACTATAGGCCAGAGACATTTTACAGGGATGGAGTGGGGAAATGGATCAAAATGGGGTGGGGGGGTGCATTGGACCTTGGTGATGGGAAGCCCATGGGGATTACAACTGAGATGGGAAAAGACACAAAATGATGGAAAAATAAACTATTATATTATTTTTAAAAAATTGCGCAAGGATGAAAGGGGAAAATAAATAAATGCCTGTTTATTATATAAAAATAAATAAATGTAGGATCATGACCCTATTTTTAACTTATTAAATCTGCTAACTTTTTTACCTGATTGTTAACTTTTGAACGGTATTTGATTTCTCTGCTCTGGAGTAGCCCCTAGTTCTCCACTATGATCCTATCCTTTAGTAGATGAATCTTTTTCCAAACAACAGACCTCAGTGCTGCCAGGAGAAGAGCCCTGCCCCCCACTTTGGTCTTTCTAAGAAAGGAGCAGCACTTCCCTGTCCACCCCGTCACATGTAGCCTGTCTGCTCTGACCTGGTATTTGATCCACAGCCCTGCGCATGAATCCCAGTCACACCAACATTTGTGGGGGCCCACACCCCAGCTCCCCTGTGTCTCAGCCAGGCTTTCTCCCGTGTGCTCCCCCTTGAGGCTCAATTTCTTATTTATTCCAGTTCCCAAGGGCAGAAGCAGGGCCTGGAAGAGGACTCTGGGCCCGCTTCCCTCCCAGGGATTCCAGCAAGAACCGAGCATGGCTGGCAGCCATGACGAACAGGATGCCATCCAGATCCTTCCGTTAGAGAGGAGTGAGACGCATGCCCCCTATGGATTAGTAAGAGAACCTAGACACAAAGAACATAAAAGAATCTGGAAGGAAAAAAACCCTGGTGTTTCGCCCTTAAATCAATTTTTGATAATGAGCGTCATATACTTAAATGTTCACACATAATCATCACATTAGCATTAACTATACCATCAAAGACAATCTGATTACATAATATGCTTCTGCATGTCTCACCGCCACGAACTTGTTATACATGTAATTATAAATGGAGAAGTAGATGGGGTGTATCCAGTCGAAGCCTCTGGAAGGCTGAGCGCTGGTCCTGCTGTTCTCCAGTAAGCTGAATGGAGGAAAGTATAGGAGCTGTGCCCACCCGCTCCCTCTGGGCCTCACAGCGGCCTGAGCTGGGCCTGAGCTCGTAGCTTTCAGGGTGTTTACAGTCTGCGATCTGGGACTCCTGGCTCCAAGCTCCAGCCAGCACAAAAGGGGTGGGAGCGAGCCTTGGGGAGTCCCCGGCTGGCGCCCAGGCCACAAGCAAGACAGAATCCATCAGGACAGCGAAGTGAGCCCAGGCGCAGCGCCTCAGGGCTGGAGCAGCTCGGACGCCTGGGTGCACAGCCCTGACCCCTTGGGCTCCCCTGCACCCCTCCTGCCCCGCCTCTGCCCCCACCCCCCGGGCTCCAAACCCCAGAGGCTCCTCGTGCTCACCTCGAGGCCTGCTCCGATCCTCCATGGTCTCCACCCTCTGTGCCACGTGGGCCCACACGTGACACGCCTGACACCCTCACCAGGGCACCCCACGCAGGCCCGGAAACCCTCTCACCCGCTGCACTAGGCCCCACACCACCTCCAGGCTCTGCGGGTCCCAACGGCCCCGCGCAGAGATGCCCCTTGGCCAGTGCACCTGAGGGACTCCTGGGCCACATCACTCCGGGAGGAAGGGACGGGAGGAGGGAAAGCGGGGCGACCATGGCCCTGGGCCTGCAGGTCCCCGCCTCCCATTTCTGTCGGCGGCGCCATCACCCACCAGCCGTCCAGCCCCAGCCGCGGCGCCTCTCCTTGTGGCCTCTCTTCCCTCCCACCCAACACCAGACACCATGTCCCAGCAGCTTTCCCCATAGAACAGAACCCAGGGGGCCCTCTCCATGAGCTCTGCTCCTGCACCAGTCCAAGACTCCCCCACCATCTGGCGCGGGAGGGGCCCCTAGACTCACCCCCTCTCCCTCTCCGGGCAACTCGTATCAGCTGCTCAAGCCACCTAACCTTAAAGGAAGTTAGGGCACATCAGTCCCTGCTTACTGGTGATGCTCTTCCACTAGCATTAAATCCTAAATCTTTTTTTTTAAAGATTTATTTATTTATTCATACAGAACTGGGGTACAGGCCAGAGATGCGGAGGGTGAGAGGATTCACCAGAGACAGAGTGGGGAGCAGGACAGGCAGATCGACGAAGTACACTGCTGAGGGGAGCAGCGGGCGGGTCAGGAGAGGTCTGCTGGCGCCATGTGGTCACCTCCGGGGCAGACGGGGATCGAACTCATGCGGAAGCGGCTTTAGCTTCTTAGTGCTGTGCTTTAACCTGCTCCGCCACCAGGGAGGGCCAATCCTAATTCTTTCTAGAATATTCTCTGCATGAGGGGAAGGCATGTTTCCATCCAGCTCACAGCTCCACCCCCAGACCTGGGACAGTGTCTGCTCTGGCTCGCACACTGTTCACTGTTCCTCTGCAGAGACCAGGGCTGTCCCCTGTGCTGCGTTATGCAGAAGGAACATCGCAGGCAGGTGATGTGAAGCGAGCAGAGCACCTCAGGTGGGACTGGGGAGAGCACAGCAGGGTGAGGAGGACAGGTGTGGCGCACACGGGGCCGAGGGAGGCCGAGGTAGGAACCAGGGGCACTCTGAGTGGGACCGGGTCTCTTCCCAGCGGAGGGAAAACGAGGTGTCAGCAGGTGAACCCCACGGTGCCTGGGCCCCGCGCCTCCGGTGAAATGGCTCGTCAAGAAGCTGCAAGTTCATGGCTTTGTGTCAAAGGCCCCACTCCCGCGGCACCCTGAGCCTGTTTGAGGGCTCCATGGCACCTGGTTCCTGCTGATCCATTGACTGGCCCCGCCTGTGTGTACAGAGGTGACACCCCAGATGGGTCTCATTCCCAGGACGCAGGCGGGGTCCTGTTGTAGGTCGTGGGTCCCAGCTTCAGACTCGGCAGCGTCACGGGCACACAACCACGCTTCCACCCACTGAGGGCAGATGGCAGGGGAAGTATTGACCATAAAATCCTAGATAGGGAGACAAACTTAGCCACGGGTGGGAGAAGAAATGTCTGTACTGGGCAATCTGAGCCCACACCAGAGATGATGTTAACCCCAGGGATATGTCCACAGAGAAAACTGCAGGTAAGGGCAACTGTGGGAGGAAGTGTTAGTTGACCACCCGCCAAGCATTTATGGGTCATCTTCTTTGAGCTGGCCTTGGGGGTCTGGGGAGGAGACGTTTCTCTGAGCCCCCAGGACACTTGGCGGGCTGCAATAGTGCTCATCAAGTCACGATTTTCCTGGAGAAGTTTGTTCTAGGAAAGTATCACTCCTTGTCACAAGGTGGCGCTCAAGGTTCACACAGGCACAGTTTGCGCCACATTTGGAGACCTGAATGTGCCTTTAAAGATCACATCATCTCAGTGTACCAAGGAGAGATGAGAGATGGTAGGTAGGTAGGTAGGTAGGTAGGTAGGTAGGTAGGTAGGTAGGTAGGTAGGTAGGTAGGTAGGTAGGTAGGCAGGCAAGTAGGTAGGGTAGTAAGGCAGGTAACTAGGTAGGTAGGTAGGTAGGTAGGCAGGTAAGTAGGCAGGCAGGCAGGCAGGCAGGTAGGTAGATAATGGATGGATGAATGGATGTAGCAACAGACACAAACATGCCTACAGCTGCCTGAGAGCTGGGGAGACACAGAGCTCACGGGCCCCATTCGAGCCTTTGGATCCTTCATACCTAAAGCCAGACCTGGACATTTTTGTTGCATCAATAAATTCAACCAGCAAATTTCTTTTCAGCTTCAAGTAGTTGTGAGCTGAGTTTCTCTCTCTTGACATTCAAGGAGCCGCCTTGAACACGTTTGGAGAAAGGCTCTTGTCTCTTAATGTAGTTTTATAGGCCAAAGGCAGAAGTTAGCATTTGTTTTCAGTCAGCTGCTATGCTTGAAGCAGGGGCACCTGGACCCCAGACACCGATGGGCCCTGGATGTCCCTGGGTCTGAGGAGACTGGGGAAGTAAAGCACTCTCGAGTTCTAGCTCTGAGATAATAACAACTAACCGACCTTTCAGAAGAAAACAAGTTCTCAAAGTGCAGTACTTTCATTGCAGTACTACCCTTGATACCCAAGATATGGAATATATCTCTCTCTCTCACCCCCCCACACACACGTACATGTGCACGTGGTGGAATATTATTCAGCCATGAAAAGGGAGTCATGCCATTTGCCACATGAATAAAACTTGAGGGCATTATCCTAGGTGAAAGTAACTCCAGAAAGACAAGTTCTGTCTGATCTCACTTACATGTGAGCTCAAAGAATCAGAGACTGGACTGGTGGCATGGTTTAAGGGGTGGGAGACACAGGAAGATTTAGTCAAAGGATACAAGCTGCCTACCACAAGATGAATAAGTTTTTGGATCTGATACACAGCATGGCAAGTATAGTTAATAAAATTATCATAAACTTAACTGCCAGGAGAATAGATCTTAAATAGTCTCCGCCCCCCAAAAAAACCATGTGACATGGTATGGAGTTAGCTAGTGTTTTGGTGCTGATAATTTTGTAATATGTCCGTGTGTCAAATTGGGACCTATACACCTTAAACTTGCACAGTGTCCTAGTAATCATGTCTCCATAGAGTGGTAGAGGAAAGGAGCTAAGCTTCATGGCTCCATTCAAAAAGCTTTAAGTGTATTGTTTCATTTAATCCTCACCACAATCCTGGCAGAGGGTGTATTTGTCATCCCCACCAATGAGGAGGAAATTGGACCTTAAGAAAACCAAGACACTTAGCCAAGATCACTCACTTGTAAGAAGGAAACTGGGGTTAAGCCCGGCTGATGGGATGTGATGGAACAACTTGCCAGGTCATCTGAAGCACCAGCTGGCACATTCAAGCTCTTCCCCCACCCCCTGGACACAGCTGGTCCTAACCTTGAATGGAAGCTGAACCTGCAGGCAGGGCTCAGGGAGTCTCCTGTGGGGACAAAACCCCCGAGCGCAAGCAGTTGAGCTTTGAACTAAGCGCACGTCCCAACCCTAAACCAGGCACTTGGACTCTCTGATCACCCGTTTCCTTGCCTGTGAAATCAGGCAAAAAGAAAAGGAAAAAACCCTCCTCACTTTACAAGACTGGAAGACTTCCAAGAAAGCATGCAGGTAAAACAGGTGGGCCTGGGAGACCCCCGTGAAAGCTCAACGGCCGATTATTTTATGGGAAATAGGAAAAAACTGATCAGAAAACTACAATAATCTGAGAGGCTCTGGAACTTTGAAAACCAGATAGAGCAGTTGGGAAAGAGAAATCAATCAATCAATCAATCAATCAATCGAGGTACACAGCCTAAGCAGCCCCTCAGTATCACTTAGGGGAGCTTTTGAAAACAAAAATCCCACGCCTGGACTTCACCCCCAGACAATTAAATCAGAACCCCGCGGGACGGAGCCCACACACTGATCTTCTGTTTGTCCCCAGGAGACAAACATTCAGCCAGCACCACGACTGGGGTGCACAAGGGTGTGGTCTGGCCTGACTCAGCAGTGAGACTATGGCCAGCTTTCTTCTCACAATATGAGGGGACGGTCTCCCCAACAACCAAACCGAGCCTCGCGGCTCCCTTCTTGAAATTTACAGGTCTGTCTCAGCCTTGGTCATGCAGTTAGCAGCAACTCCTGGCTCCAGTGCTGTGGTGACAGACGGATGAAATGAAACCCTCAGAGATTAAGCAGCAAGGCGGTGTTATGCCGACAAAATTAACTTGTCCGGACGGTTCCATAGCAACTGCACTGTTATGTCAGGTTTCTTTCCAAAGCCTCTGGTTGTTCACGCGATCCCTTTCATTAAAATGCGAGGCAGTTATTTATAACTTTAATGAAAAGCAAGGAACGAGGCAGAGAAATTCCTAACTAGCCTTCAAGTCGCATCAAGCCTGCCCCAGACAAATAGGATCCAATTGGAGCCTGTAAATTGGGGTGCTGATTTCATTTTCCTGCAGATGTAGCATTTCATGCCTCTCAAGGCTTCACAAAGCAGTCCTGCCTTTTGCAAAAATGAGGTGTGTTTTCCACTCCAATCTGGGGCTGCCTGAAGGTCACTGTGCAGGAGTCAGCCCCTGAATGCTGGGCCTCAGGATAAAATACCCTTGGAGGAGAATCACTTTTATGCAGCAGGACCTGGCTCAGAGCCGGGACTTGGCTGGTTGTCAGAGGTGTGGAGGAAGGCGTCGTCTTGCTAAGCTCTGTCCGTTGAATCGCCAGCTCTCCTTCCTGAGCTCGGATGGTGTCTCTCCTGGCTGACTAGCAAAGTCCAGGCTGGCGGGGATCCCCCTTGATTGACAAGGTGTCTGTGGCTCTGGGCAGCAGGAATCCAAGGTCTGGTCCTGGCACAGAATCTTGGCTTCTTGTCATCTCCTAAGCAGGCCCAGCAGCTCTTGGCTGCCTTGACCTGACCATCTCATTTGTCAACCACTGGAAGGTTCTGGTCTGCAGTGGTGGGGGGGGGGGGGAGTGGTTTGGTTTATGTGGGCTTCCTATTTGTTCGTTTGGCCTCTGCCAATACATAAATTTGATGACCTAGATGACCACTTCATAAAACAAATGACCACAGTTCACCCACTATGAAATGTATCATTTGAATAGTTCCACAGCAATTAAGGATATTCAATTTTAATTCTTTTAAAACTCCCCCCAAAATAAATCCCAGGCATAAACTGTTTTACTGGAGAATTATATCAACATGTAAATAAGAAGTGACACCAATCATATACAATTCCTTCCAGAAAACAAAGGTGGAACACTTCCCAATTAATTTTATGAAATTATTTTTACTCAGATACCACACTAAACAAAGATAGTACAAATGTTTTAAGTGTAGATCAATATCCTACATGATGATAGATTCAAAAATCTTAAGGAATTATTAGCAAAAGAAATCAGCAATGTGTCACAACTATACATTGTGACCAAGAAGAGTTTACACTAGGATGTGAGGCTGGTTTGATATTTGAAAATGCATCCATATAATCCCCTGTGTTAGCAAGCGAAAGGACAGTCTCTTTTCACACCAGTAGATATAGGAAAAGCATTTGACAAAATTCAATGCCCACTTATGTTAGTCACTCAGAAAAACTGAAGTATAAGAAAACTTCCTAAACTTGGTGAAGGACATCTATTAAGTAGCTGCGACTCACCTTAGGAACAAGGCAAGGAATTTCCAGAAACTTGGGGAGCCACCGGCCAGCCACGGGCTAGGAGTCTACTCCAACTTTATTGGAATTGGGGGGTGGCTTCTGATGGAATGGGGGTTGCCTCTACATCCGTTTGGGGACCTGTATCCTATCCTCTGACCCCAGACAGCTGTAGGTTCTCAGAGGCCACATTCCTCTCTGATGCAACTCCCAGTCCTAGCAGCCTCTCTGTTGACTAACGGCACAGATGTTGAACAGCGAAGCAGGTGAAGGCAGGCGAGAGTGTGTGAAGCATCTGAAAGTCAAGGAGTGCGTCGTGCCTTACGGTGAGACGTCAGCCTGGAAGGGGCTGCCAGCCTCCTCTCTCCCCAACACTCCTACTTCCTTCAGAGGAAGGAGTCTGTCTCCATGGTTGCAGAATGAGGGAGCCACGCCCAGCTTCCTTGCTTCTCTGGCCATGGGAATGACACTGTGCCCAGCAGATGTTCCCTCCCTGAATGTCAAGCTTGGGCTGAGGGCCACAGGTTGAAATTAAGCACCACGTGTCCCCACAGCGCCCCCACAGTGCCCCCAAGCAGATCATCCCCACACACACATGTTGGGGGAGGGGGTAGCTCCAGGCAAGTCAAACTCCCTTGCAGGCAACCAAGTTCTCTTCATCAAACACTGTTTTCTGTCGTGTAGCAAAATGCCATAGACTGAGTGGCTTGCAAACAACAGAATTTCTTTCTCACTGCTCCGGAACTTGAGAAGTCTGAGATCAAACTGCCTGCAGATTTGATGCCTGGTGAGGACCCGCTTCCTGCAGGTGAGGGAAAAAGGTGAGGGAGCTCTCCAGGCGCCCCTTTTACCAGGGAGCTAACTCCACTCCTGAGCATTCACCCTCGTGACCAAGGCACCTCCCAAAGGGTCTTGCCTCCAAATTGCCAGCATATTGGGGGGCGAATTTCAACACGTGAATGGGTGGAGGAGAACACACATTCACTCTGGCAAACACTCACTGTTACAAACCTCTGGAAGGTTAGTGTAAAGAGAGAATTGTTGGTAGATACCAGCTAAATACCAACAGGGGTTTGTGTACAGTGGGGATCCCGCAGGTGAGTCCTGCTGGGTCCTTTCCCCTCAACACCTGCCAGACTCCCTCCTCCCAGCCCTGTGCCACTGTGGGCTGAGAGTGGTCACCTGCTGTAAAGCACCATCTTTGCCTTAAATGAGCTTCACCCCCGTCTGTAGTGCACAGATCTGCTGTCATCGTAAAACTGGGTGGGTGCATTTTTAACAAGTTGCTTTGAAAGGACACCCGTCAATCAGTGGGCATTTGCTAGTCAGCTGCCGGTCAGCTGCCTCTTCCCTTTGGACACTTATTCTTCGTGGTGTCCACACGAAGCCTGATCCTGCATAAACTCCCAGTGACAGGCTTTTAGAGCTAGAGTCACTTCTATTTCGCCATCTCGTTCTTATACTTTCATGTATTGGTTAGGTTTTTCAACAATAAGGTTAATTATGAAATCAGAAAAATAGCAACACAGAATTGAAACAAAAAAACACTGACCTGTGTCCCTGCTGCATGGCCAGCACCGCCCATCACACAGCCAGGCCCTCAGTGCACCCTCACCCCCTCTCCTGACCTCATGACCTAACCTATAAAATCTGGGGTCGACCAGGTGCTCCCTGGGGTCCTTCTGAGGGTCCGAGACTCTGGCTATGTCTCAATTTCTCATACCCGGGAGTGGCAGTTTTATTCACAGACCCGCCAGTAGTGGGGAGCCCCTGCCCTCCCCAAGTCCTAGCTGCCACAGGTATGGCAAGCGCTGTATCATGGGGGTGCCCAACCTGCCCCAGAGTGACAGGCTGCGATCAGGCAGAGCCCAACATCGTCTAGGGACACATAAGTCTGGATCCGCTTCTCCTGGGTTCTCTTCCATCAGCCACCGGGAGCTGAACTACCCACTGACTCTGACTCAAAAAAAAACCTCCTGCTTGCTGAGCAAATATACAGACCAAGGGAAGAGTGATGAATATTTTTCTTTGATGAGTTTTAAATGGACTCGAAGCCATAATGAAGAGATTCATTGAGACACACATCGAACTCCTTGACGACAAGCATGGACCTGCGAGCGCGCCCTTACCGTGACCTTCCCTCTGCTAAGGAGGCGGCCGGCTTGCACTGAGGCTTCGCTGCAAGCTCAGAGTATCATTATCTCTGGATTATCGTAATGAGCGCCTGAGTAAGTGGTGGCCTACCAAATTGCTCGTGTACTTCATGTACTTGTGCGTTCAGTGGCGCAAAGCAGCACAGATGCTCTCATCCAAGTGGAAACTAACAAGTAACAAAGGAAGAAAATATAGGTCATAAATGTTTGCATTTATGCAAACAGGAGGAAGGAGGAAGGAAAAAGGGAGGGAGGAAAGAGGAAGAGACTCCATCCAATGATGGAATTTCAGCCCTCACTCACCTGGTCAGCATCCAAAGATGAGAAATTCTGTGGGGACAGAATCCTGAGCCTGATGAGGTTTGGGTCACCCCTCTGCACCCCACCAATATGACTCTGCCTCCAGAGGGTGGAGTCCATGCTGGGAGCTTCTTCCCTGGAGACTCCAGGTCTGACACCTGAAGCCTCAAGTGCAGAGGTACTGACCCCCGGAGAGTGGCTAGATGCATGGGGGCAAATCCCAGCTATGGGGTGAAGCAGGAAGCCAGCCGGTGAAGTGGCCTTCAGGTGACCAGCTTCTGTGCCTGAGAGTCCGGGACGAAGCAGATCACTGTAACTGCTGCTATTGTCAGCTGAAAGAATTGCCCTGGTACACACACACGCACACACACACACACACATCACACACACACACACACAAACTTAGAACAATCCAGACAGTGAAACTTTTAACATTAAGTCTCTTAATGTTATTTTTCAACCATATTCAGGGCCATCAAGTCTCCAAGCTTTATGAATAACTGATGAGCGTTTGTTAAAAAGAAACTAACTCGTGCTCTCTGCTGAGACGTGGTGATGACTCGTAAAATGTGGATCGCCACTCTAGCGGGCATGGGGGCGTCAGCGAGCTGCAGTAACACCCGGGCCTCTCTGAGCAGCAGCTTGCTACTTTCCAGAACCCAGAGAGTGTGTGTCCCTCTCTGTTTCGTCCTTGAACACAGGACACGCTCTGAAGAAGGTGCTGCCGTGGACAAGCGTGGCCACTCTGGGCTTCCCACAGTCTCTGCTCCATCCTGTCCGTCCTCTGCCCGCCACCCTCCATGCTCAGCTGCCCTGGACAGAGCGTGCCTTCCAGAGAACAGCCAGCATGGGGCGTGACCCCCTGTAGTGCCACTAGACGACAGCAGACAGTCGCCAACCCAGAAGCTCCCACAGAACACAGGTCTCCGACACCAGCCCTGACCCAGGGTCAGGCTGGAAGGCACTGCCCAAGGCCCCGGGCACAGGAGCAGGCCTCTGAAGGCCAGAGGTTGTCATGCTGGGCTGCGGTCACCTGCTGCTGCTGATGATGTTGATAAAAAGGGGGAGTCCTTGGTGACTCCCTCCAAGAAGTTGAGAGCAGGGCGGGCAGTGGCTGGCACCACAGGCATTCCTGCCCTGCAGAGAGACCAGAGCAACCACCAGTGTGGTGCCAGGTGCCCTCTGACCTTTAGTGGCCAGAATTCCCCAGCAGCTGGCCAAGGACACTCAGCCGTCCTGAGGAGCTCACCTCTGAGGCACTGGCGGCACGCAGGGGCGCTGGGCATGCTGGTCCGGGGGCAAGCCTCCCCAGGTCCCCCATGCTGACGCAGCTCCCCCTGGAGTGGGGGTCGGGTGCCTGGGGCTCAATTCCTGGCCTAGGTGGGGCTGGAGGGCACCCCGTGGCCAGGCACGCACCCAGCTGCAGCTGGAAACTGCACACTCCTGAGCCTTCGAGAAACAGCTCTTCTCAGCAGTAATGTTGACTGTAAATGCCCCAAACGTTGTGGTTATGTTACAGATAAGAAAGGGGTGTGCTGGGGGTGGGGTGGGGGGGACGAAGGAAACAAGACTAAAGAGGCCCGTCCTAAGCGAACAGGTGTGGCCCCTGCAAGCGCCCAGGGCAGCTTCACTTGGGCCCTGTGCCCCTCTCGGGCTTCACAGCAACAAGGCCAAAGCGCCACGACTGCCTGTGGCCCCCCTGACCGCGCTCTCCCTGGGACGTCCCCTGCAGCGCCGGCCTCCAGCCCAAGCGCCTGGGCCCACCTCTGTGGCTGATGGGGCTGGGACAGGCGTCCGGCCTCTGACTTCTAACCTGGAGCTCAGCCTTGATGTTCTTATTTCATTTTTTCAGCTCAAATGATTGTTTTTATTCCTTGGCAATGACTCAGCAGGTGAGGAGGGGCAGGGGTGTATCTTCCCGTCCATCCCGCGATGTCCTCAAGGAGGAGAAGGTGAGTTCAGAGGTCTGGAGATTTGCTCCTGGGCTAGTCAATAAGGAGATTCTCTGAGCACTAGGGGAGGGAGGGAGGGAGAGAGGGAGGAGAGGAGGGAGGGAGACAGGGAGGGAGGGAGGCAGGGAGAGAGGCAGGGAGGGAGGGAGGCAGGGAGAGACGTTTAAAAGAAAAAACTATTTGTCCTTTCTCTTTCTGGCCCAGGCTCCAGCCCCAAACATCAAAATGAAACACATTTGCCCTTTCATTGTTAGGTCTCCTCTGGAGAGCTCCCTGTGAGATTTATCACTCACAGGCCCTGCAGAAATCTGCACACTCCTTCTCTGCACCTCAGCCTGGAGCTGGTCTGAAAAATGATCAATTGTATGAGCTCCCGAGACCCCAGAGTGGGGAAGAAACTCAGCCAGTGTTCACGGTGACGCCCCTCCCCCTCCGCTCAGGCTGGGCGGGTTTCTCCCCAGTGAGGATGACCAGAGGGTCTTTGGATCTTTGGACCCGCTTCACTGGGGCAGGGGAGCTGCAGATGACAGATTTTATAGATCTTGTGGGAAAGCAGCAGGAAAATAAAAAGGAAGGTTGGAGAATAAAGAGTAGGAAATGAAGAGGAACTGAGTCAGAACGCAGAGAACAATCTGAGACTTGTGAGAACGTGAACGGTCAAACGAGAGCCTCATCCAGCCAAGCAGAAACCGTCCAACATCAGCAGACTAACCGATATCACCTCGCCAGAAAATCCTGTTTCTAAAGATCACAAATGTTTTTAAGTCTAGATAATCAAAGTTTCTTTACATAACCACATGTTGGGAGTTTTTAGATTTTCTAGGCTATGTGTGAAATTGGCTGAGAAAATGCTAGCATCTAAATCATGGTCCAGGTTTTGATGAAATGGAAACTAAACACAACACGCCCTCCTCTCCCATGGATATAGGCACATGCAGTCTGAGGAGCTGGGTGCCGTGAACTAAAGGCTGTCCCTGTCCTTACTGACATCGGGGCCACAGGGTCCCAGAACACCCAAATGCACAGTTCTTTGGGGCAATTAGCTGGAAGTGGCAACTTGCAGCTGCATGTTTGTCTGGGCACACTCTGGCCCTGGCCATCCCGAGGTTGTACACTTTCACTGTGTGTATGACTGGCTTGATTTACTTATTTAATAATTCCGCAGAGGAGACTGAGCTATTGACTTAATATTTATTGAGCACCCACAATGTGTCAAACACAGTGCAAGCCCCAGCCTGGAGAAATTCATCCCAGAGTCAGCCACATATTCACAGACTGCATGCCTAACAAAGACATCAGTGCATGAAAGGAAATCCGCCAGGAGCTGGCTGCCTTGGAGAGCAAAGGTGCCCTTCATCTCTCATCTGTGGGGAGGGAACCCTGGATTCACTCCCAGATCTAGCCCCCTCCTGCATGGGTCGCCTTGAGGTCAGTTCCCTGCCTGGCATTCGCAAGACCCCTAAAAATTCAGGAATGTAAACCACAGTGCAGAAGTGATTAATAAGCCTCCCTAGGAAAATAAACCTGAAACTTAGCCTCCCCAGACAGAAGAGCAGGCTGAAAATCCACAAGCAGGAAAAGTCAGGAAGTTTACGGCCATTGAAATACTATTACTTTAGTATCATTCACGGTTGCTATTTCCAGATAACTATTGCCAATGCATATTGAAACACTCCCCAGCCGATTTAGATTTAAATCTATTGATTGGTTGCCAAAACCGAGAGCCAGTGACAATGCCCGCAGAGAGGATTACGGAGCCTCGCGTCGCCTCGGGAAGGGTGCCAAGCTTGAGCCTGGCCGAGTTCCCAGCGCCACAGGCTCCTTATAGGAAGTGGCCTGAGTACATATTCTGGTTGGCTGACATTCATGAAAATGGGTTCTATTAAATAAAGTTTTCTACTTCAACTCTGCATGGATTCCTTTAGGAGTCACTTCTGGGAGATTTTTTTAAAGCCAATTTGTTTTACACTGAAACTAGGCCCACATTGACTTCAGAGAAGGTAAGAATTAGCTGTTCAGTTGCCGGTTTGCAGAATTTGTAAAGATGTTTTTACACATCTTTAGGCGCTTCACAAGTCCACATAAATTTTCAAGTTTCTAAGCTAAGTTGTCGGCAGGTTAATGACAGGTTCCAGCTTTTCTCATAATTGGTAGGGTACTTGCTTCCCAAAATCGATACAGACTTAAATTAAGCTTATCATTTTTAAGGCCCTGGTGGCCAGGATTTGGAGTAATTCCTGGTGTATAATTTGATAACGCAGTTGATCAAAGCAGAATGGGGGTCCTTTGAAAAGATTGTGCCTTGCAAATAGGTGTGTAAGGAAACTGGGAGGTGCTGACTTGTATGTGTCGGTTGCCGTGTGAGTCATCAGTTTTGTCTGAAGGCCGAGCATGTTCCGCCCCTGAGGGAGGAAGTCCCTGTCAGAATTCAACTCCAAACGCTTCATACCTTTGGCAGGCAAACTCAAGGTTTCATTTGGGTGTTTCTTTTTTTTTTTAATTTATTTAGTTATGCATACAGAACTGGGGTACAAGCCAGAGGTGCAGGGCTGGTGGGAGGATTCACCAGAGCCAGAATGGGGGGTGGGGGGACAGAACAGGAGATCAACGAAGTCCACTGCTGAGGGGAGCAGCAGGCGGGTCAGGAGAGGTCTGCCGCGCCATGTGGGTCAGCTCCAGGGCAGGCGGGGATCGAACTCGCACTGAAGCAGCTCTTGCTAGCTTGCAGTGCTGTGTCCTAACCCATTGCACCACCAGGGAGAGCCCAGATTTAGGTGTTTCTAAGATTCATTTGAATCAAGATGATTCTCGAAGCCCTAATCTTGGAGTGTCTAAACCACCAGAAGCACTTGGAGCAACACGGATGTCCGGACCTTATCTCGAATCAGCTGTCTGAGGAGAGGTCCCAGGCACTGCTGATTTTTCAAAGCTTCCCCGGTGACCCTAGGAGCAGCCAGAATGAGAACACTGACTGAACCCTCGCCAGGAAGAGACATACCACAGCAAGCTCCTCCCCAAGTAATCACACCCTTTCCCCATCCCCTCCACTCCCCGCTCCTCCCTCCAGAATGCTCTGCAGAAACATGAAACGTGACCTTGAGCCGCCCTCGTAGCAGGGCTGCTCCTGGGGTACGGGGTGACACCGTCCTGTGGGGCACCCACGGCTGGCACAGGCTCCCTGTACTCCACATCCACAGATAAGGCCGAAGGTCAGGCTTAGTGCCATCCAGAGGACTTGCATCGCAGCCACGCTGTTACTGCTCTTCACCATACTGCAAAAAGCCTAGTCCTCGACCTACTAGAGTCATATTGCTAGTGAACCCAGCCACAAGGACCCACTCTCCGTGGATTACGCCACCTGACGCTGGGACAACAGGGCTTCAATCTTGTCATCTCGCAATCATCCCCCTTTCCCTCCCTTATGGGAAACATGTCAGTAAGTAAATGAGCTCATCTCTAAAAGTAAGAGAAGGAAGAGGTAGGGAAACGTTGATTCTGCTGTTCAGTGGGCTGGAGCAGTGCTGGAATCTTACAGGTGGTGACGGAGTTGCTGCACACACTAGCTCACACGGCAGCTACCAGCAAAGCCGGCCTGACTGCTGGACACCAGACACCATTCCCCAAGCTCCTAGCCTCGCTCCCAAATGCTATTCCAGCATCCACATGGAAACTCCCATCCCAGGGCGCTGGTCCCCGCTTACAGACTCTCAGAAGGTTAGAGTGAGGATTGCCAGCCAGGGATTATCGTCCAGCAGCCTTCACCCGTCCCGTATCCCTGGGAGGAAGCTCCCATCCTGCGGTGGTGTTCAGCTCCCCTTCCCGGCCTGGAATACACTTCTCCTGGCCCTTGTATTCTGAGCTGATCCCGTTCCAAGTGTGTCGCCATGGAGCAGGTGCTGAGCAGGTAGATGCCAGCGGCTGACCTGTTGCTACTGAGCAGTTAGAGAATGCTGATGCACATGGTGTGCACTGAGTATGCAGGAAACCAAATATTTGAATGCCTTGCCTGCAGGAAATACTGGTGTCTACATACGCATACACACAGACATAGCCCCTCCTTAAATGATTTGGATCTTCTTTCTACCTATCTCTTCATTGACTAATTCACCTCATTATTTTCAAACAGGAGATTAGAATGGTAGAAAATAGTAGCAAGACTGTCTAAACATGGTTTGTAAGTGTTTTTGTCCTATAGATTCAAATGGACTTAAGCGCTTTGGGGTGTGTGTGTGTGTGTGTGTGTACATATGTGTACACATATGTATATACATATATACATCTTTGGGGTCTTATTCAGGAAGTGCTGAAATTCTAGATGTAGGTTTATTATACATACTTTTCGGGAATGTTAGAAATCCATGGTTTCAAACTAACTAAACAATATCAGATATGATATCTCCGCTGAGTTTCCTGTGAGCTGCAACCTAAAAAGCTTTACAAACCACATCACAGTTATTTTAAGTCCCACCCACATTGTTCCTTCATCTCTCCAGTGAGCAAGCAGAACAGAAAAACAAGAAAGACAGCCAAGGTTCTGAAATACTATTAGGAACCTGGAGAAAGCTTTGTTTGGAATTCAGGGGGGGAAATTATTCATCCGCTTCCCTCTCCCTTGCCTCCACCAGCAAAGCACAAGACTCTACGAAAGCCCATTTAACAAAAACACAAGAACAAGGCACCACAGCTGGACAAAAAGCGCTTGGCTGGGAGCACTGCTCTGTAGTGGCTTAACTCTGGCGCTGGAAATAAGCTCTTGTCCGGCCTCGGGCAGCACCCTTGGAGGCCGGTGGGCGTGGGCCCCAGTGCCAGCCTGACGCCGTGGCACTAGATGACCACGCTGACTGTCATGCTCTGGCCCTGCGGTGCGATCTTGCGGGGCCAGGTGAGCAAGAGCTTGCGCAACTCGTCGCGGAAATTGTCGTGCAGCCAGGCGTAAATGAAGGGATTGTAGCAGGCCGAGCTCATGGCCAGCCAGTGGCAGAGTAGCTGCACTAACCCGAAGGCATAAGGGTCGATGGCGCGCGGGTCCAGGTCCCGCAGCAGGTTGAAGACGTGCAGCGGCAGCCAGCAGATGGCGAACACCACCACGACCACCACCAGCAGGCAGAAGGTGCGGCGGCGCCGCGCGCGGTCCCAGTCGGCCTGGCTCTGGGTCACCGAGCCCGGCACCACGCGGTTCCGGAGCTTCACGGACACGCGGACATAAGACAGGAGAATGACCAACAGGGGGAGCAGGTAGGTGACGAGCAGTAGCCCCCACGCGTAGAGCTGGCGCTGGCGCTCCTGGGGCCCCCAGAACTCCTCGCACAGGTGCACACCGTGAGGTTTGAGCTCGACGTGGTAGGTGTGCACGGCCGCCGGCAGCGCCAGCACCGCGGACAGCGACCAGATGGCCAGCACGGCGTAGGCGCTGAGGCGCAAGGAGATGCGCCGGCGTAACGGGTGCGCCAGCACGACGTAGCGGTCCACCGCGATGGTGGTGAGCGTGAACACCGACACGTAGACGGTGACGGGCTGCAGGAAGAAAACCAGGTGGCACAGGCCGCCGCCGAACACCCAGCCGCGCGGCTCAAAGACGTAGGCCAGCGTGAGCGGCACACAGGCGGCGCACATGAGCACGTCGGAAAAGGCCAGGTTGCCTATGAGGAAGTTGGTTACGTTGTGCAGTCGCCGCACCCGAGCTATCACGAACACTAGCAGGCAGTTGCCCACAAGCCCCACAACCACCACGATGCTGTAGAGAAGCACAATCAGCCCCTTCAGCTGATGCACCAGCTGCAGGCTTTGGAAGGGGGTGACGGCCTGAGCACCGGAGCCAGCCGAGGATGCGTTCCCTGCCGCGGGCTCCATGCTCTGGTTGGCCTGAGCTGAGGCCACCGACGGCAGCCCGGAAAGTAAGTCAGGGACCGCGGGGCGCCTGGTCGCCGGTGAGGCCATGGCCACCTGTCCGGAGAGAACCAAAGTCAGCCACTTCCCATTGTCCACCCACCCTCTCCCATACCGAGCGCAGGTACCCTGCCGCCCAAATTCTCCCTTTGGATAACTGGGCACAATAAAGAATTAAAGCAATAAAAAATGTTGTCATCCCAAATCTGAAAAACTAACTCTTTGCGCAGTTAAACATGCACGGGCTATTCAATGCTCCCTACTCAGTTCAGAGCCCTCTATTCAAACCCAGGAGCAAAGACTCTACCTGGTGAGTGGGGCTTGGCGGCTGGGAAAGCGCTCCCGAGCAGGAGGGGAGAGTCTGGCTGTTTCTGAGCGGTCCTCCTCCCACCACGGCGGCGCGCGGGCTCCTCGCCTCTCTGCGGGAGCTGAACACATTCAGGAGTTCGAGGTGGGCTCGCAGCGTTTGAGATTGAGAGCGCCTCCTTCTGCCCCACCCCCTTCGGCGTTCCCTTATATGGAAAATGGGGGCGGTGCGTGCGCCGCCGAACTGAGCGGAGAGCGGTGTGGGGAGGATGAAAACAGAAAAGAAAGAAGAGGCTGGGAATCCTGGGCAAAGGAAGCAAGGGAGAGTCTCCACTGCAGGACTTTACAGAGCCCTGGGGGAGCCCTGCCCCGGATACAAGTGAGGTGGTCAAAGGCAGAGGAGTGGCGGGAAGCGCCAGGCTCTGGCGATGAGCTAGTGCTGTTTAAATAAAAGGAGAATCAGAGGGGTAAATGGGGTTGGGACGCCACGCAAAATGATGAACCCGCCATGTGTAGAGTCCGGTGTGGGGTTCAGAGAGTCCCCTAGGGGGCTCCAGGAGGGATTTTAAAGCATAGATCCTGGAGTTGCTGCAGACCTTCAGGTTCTTACCCCCTCGGTACCCACTGAACACTGCCTGGGTGTGAGATCAAGTTGTGGATCTGGCCAAGCCCAAGAAAGTGTTCAGCACCGCGGACAGCCCCAGCAGTTCCCGCGGCTCAGCGCGTGAGTGACCTCAGGTACAACAGTTAAGGAGTTTCCCCCACCCCATCCGGGTCGGAGGCATCTGGAAAAGGCACAAGGCACTAGGCACTAGTACCAAGACGGGGGTGGGGGTGAGGGGGGG
>NW_004567112.1:6131605-6278746 GCF_000260355.1 Condylura cristata | reverse complement strand
GGGGGCGGGGGGGCGCTGCTTCTGGGATTGCTGATTCTGAGATGAGTAGGGCCAAAGGATGGTGATGTGTTCTCCCATGGGTTACCCCACTTAGTGCTAATGATAACGCTTTTACCGCACTAGGTCAAAACATGCAACCTGAATTCTAGTTTCCCTACACCTGCGCACTTCAATACCTGGCCCCCCACTACCCTCCTATTCACCTTCTCTCAGTTACCACAGCCTTCTCCCTTCTTGGTCTGACTCTCCCAGTACAGAATGTAAGTTCTGGATTCTACCTTCTCCCTTTTTATACAAACACCCTCAGGTCTCCTCACCTCATGAATGTCCCACCATTATTATGGTTCGATATATATACACATTATTAATTGCAATGTTGCACTGCTAGGGCAACAAAAGCATTTTGAGAAGCTGAAAACTAACAAAACTAGTAGTAAATTGTCTTTGAAGTACAAATTAACCTGGGTCTTCAGTTATCTTAAGTAGAGGACATTGTAGTGACATAGATGAGGGGATTTGACCTATGGTTGGGCTGCATAATGAGAACCATGACCCTGGTCAATACTATTGACATATCATACTAAAAACAGTAACAAGACAAGCTTGTCAACAACTAAAGGTCGTGCAAATGTCATTTGAAATTCCAGTGGTGGGGCACCACCAGAGGAAAGCGTTGATGATGTGCCAAATTCCAGATAAAATGTTGTAAGGGTTTTTTAGTGTCAGTATTTGTAAGGTAGAAAGGACGTAAATAGATTAGAATAGAATTAATACAGTTTCTATTTTTATTCTCTCTGGTTCGCAATGCAGTAAAGGCTAAAATCTTTTTCAGCCAAGATATCATAATGAAAACATAATAATGTTCATAATTTTCTTATCTGTATGAAGTATTCTAGAAACCTGAGAAAATATAAATAAACAAAATCTTTCGGGACAAATGAAGAAAAGTTAGTCCTTCAAATATACTTTTCACAGCAGATAGCAAATGATAGGCTTTTATTACCTCTCCTGTCCCCAGCACCTTCGATGACCCATAAATGAGGCTGAACCCTTCAGTGTGGTATTTCCAACCAATGTGTACCCCTATCCTGATCCTCCCTGCTTTTTTTTCCTTTCGGCCTTGTCTTCCAACCTCTATCTATCTGACTCCCTATATTGAAGCAAAGCTGAATGTGTCATTCCTGTCCAATACCTCTCTTGAGGTTTATTCTATTCTTCAGAATATTGATGGCTTCCTTTCCCACAACTCCACACTCTCCACATTCTACAAAGCCCAATTTAAAATTATTTCCTCATAATATTTCTGTCCTTTATTAATTTCTACCTTTGAAGTTATGGAGTTACTTTGTTCTCCTGTCTCCGCCAACCATGACTGAAAACTCTTTGTGGGCAACAGCTGATGTCCTGAAGCATCTTTGTACCTAATACTTACCAGATCCCAGAAACCCATACAAGTTTCTTTCAACTGAATGGATAAAAATTAGGCACCCTTATTGAGGACTTTTTACCTGCCAGGTGCTGAGCTAAATACTCCACATATATTGTCTCATCTGAGTCCTCAAATGGGATTGAATAAATTTAGGATGTCCTTTCTTAAGTGGTTTATTAAAAGAAGATCTAGTAAATTCACTTTGAACTTTAACCATATCGTGTTAAACTTCATACCTCACCCAAGACAGACCTGCCTTTAATCCATGGTGGAGCAAAACTTTGGGTATGATCATCTGTATTCCACAATGTGGAATACAGAAGACAGAAACAGGAAAGGCAAAGGACTGCTGGGAAGCCCTGGGAAGCTTAACTACAACTCTGTCCAGGTAAGACTAGCTAAAGTCCTGTGATTCACAACAGTTAGCCCAAACACAAGGGAACCACTAGAGGCCATTTTTAAATTATTGGTGAGGAGAGCACACTTTTCGTTTAGACTTGTCTAAGTCTAGGCCATGAGAAAGTAGAAGCATCCCCAGATATGAGTTTTGTTCCATGTCTAATCCAAGCGTCAAGCCCTTCCCGGCTCCCTCCCCCACACTGGCTCCTCAGGTTGAACCACACTGCAGCTCTGACAGCCTATTCAGCCTGGTAGGGGATGGTCACTGACAGCACAGAGCAAGCCCGGAACCAGTGATGTAAGAACTGACATGGCGTCAGGTACAAAAGTGAAGCCAACTCCAGGCATTTCTTTTTGTGTTTTCATCTGAGATTCCAGACATACTGATTATAGCCTTCAGTTCTGTCATATATACAATAGCCATTTTAACTCTCCAACCCAGTCTTGCCCAAACTCAGAGTGCAGCTTAAAAGCTTTCACTCTGCTCAGAAATAGTATTTCTTCTCCCTGTATTAAAAATCAAAAGTCAACTTCAAATGGCCTTGGGTCCTCTAACCCAGAGACTTCGCTGAAGGCATGGGGCGTGTGGGTCATGTGTTTTGTTTCTGCCTCACTCTCCCAACCCTTGGGCCTAGATCAGCCTCTATGCTCTCTCTAGCCAAATTTGTGTGCAAGCTCTTGACTACACCCTCAGTCCTGTAAAGGCAAGAAGGCCCAGCACCTGACATGAAAGAGACCCACACACGTGGAATTCTGAGGAGGGAGTAAGCAACCTTTATTTTTTCCACTCGAAACCCATCAAACCATACTTATTCCAGGCCATCTTCAGACAGACACTAGAGACTGTTACGGTCATAATGGTTGGTGTGGCCTCAGAGTAGAACAAACTTGCCTTTCTTTTCTAGCACAGATGAGCTCTTATTGCATAACCTGTAACTATACCAAGAAAGTCTTATCTTTTCTCTGCTTTGAGTTATCCAGAAAATATTTACATCCTCAGGAAAAGCAAATAGGCAGGCCCCTGAGTCAAGGTGGGGTAGCAAACCCTTCCCCACCATGATGAAAATCTCCCAGCTCATCCAACACCTCATTGTGACACTTCTATTACTCAACAAGGTCTGGACAAGATGTCTTGTGTGAGAAAAGATGCATAAAAGATGTTCTCCTTGCCCTTACATTGTTCACAGCCTACAGTAGAATTTGCTAGAAACAGGATCAGATAGCTGAAGGAACTATGAAAGCAATCCCAGGATGTTGCTGCCCTAGGAAACCCAATATTAAAACTGAAAATCCTAGAGGCTTTAAAAAACCATCAGTAGCTGAGATGCTTGAGTTCCAGTCCCTTTGACTTGCCTGTCAGAGCTGATTCTCAAAATAATTTTTTGCAGCATAATGGTAGGTAATGACTTACCTAATCAGCTAAAAATTAGACCTTGGGTTAGTGTTCAGGGAATTAAAATGACAGACAGCTGGCCCTCCCTGGTGGAACCAGGAGTTAAAACACCACATGATGAAGCTTTCCGCAGCCACTGCAGCACGAGTTTGATCCCCGGCCAGGGAGTGACCCACTAGCACAACAGACCTCTCCTGTCTCCCCGCTGCTCCCCTCAGAAGTGTGTTTCAGTAAATCTGCCTGTTCTGTTCCCCACTCTGTCTCTGATGAATCCTCTCACCCACCACACTTCTGGCTTGCACCCCAGTTCTGTAAGCACAAATGAATAAATCCTTAAAAAAAAAACAAAAAACACCACACTTTATACTAACGGGCAGATATGCCGTGACCTTCGCTGTCCCACCCCTACATCCATCTCTGGACAAGTTTCTTCATTACCCATACACTTAAAGAAATGAATCCGAAAGAAGTCGGCAGACAAGCACAAAGCGTCTCCCCAACACACATGAAAAGGGGATCAGTAAAATTAAAGTTGAATGTGTCAGACTTCTCTCGAGGAAACCTGTGCCGTCTGAACAGAGGCAACACCTGTGTGACCTGGCCATGAGGCAGCACGGGGACTCCATGCTCCTTGATCGCTCCTCCTCCTCTCCGCCTGGAACCAGAAACTGGTTCCTGAAAGCGACTCTCCCCAAGAAAAAGCTGCCTGCTGTGCCCCCCCCCAGATGCTTGTTCTAAAATTGCTCCTGAAGCCCCACTGCTAGAACTGCAAAGAAATGAGCTCTTTTGCCTTTTGTTCTAACCTGAAGCTCACCACATTGCTAAAGGAAAAGAGATTTTTTAAAGGGCTCTAGGTTCTGAGTGACCTTGTTCCTCATGAACTCCGTGCACCTGTCCCAGGTCTTCACTGCAAACACCAGAAGCTAGCCACTTAACTGCAGGGTGGGGAGGGGGGAGAGGGGCAGAAGATCAGCTTCAAGCTAAGTTTATCAAACCACCCCAAAGGGAAAAAAAAACACCACATCCCCAAACAACCCCCCCCCCCCATACACACAAACATATGATTTTGCTGCTGTTGTTACCCCACCAGCGCCACTTCTCAGCTAGGAACTCAGATGCAGCAATCGATACTCCCAAGCCCCCTCGGCATGGGGTCCCCACTTCCTCGGGTCACTCATTTCTGAAAGAAAATCTCAGGTGCATGTGAGTGGCGGAGCCCAGCTCCCTGCCCTGAGTTCTAACTGCAAAGCAGGCTGGAAATTTACATTCTGACTTCCACCAGGGAAGACAAATAGAAGAGTCGGACACACACACACAGCTGTAACTGCCAACAATGTCCCTAGGCAGTTATAAAGAAGTCCTGAGGGTGGCAGTGGGGGACAAGCTGCCCTGCTAGCGAACCAAGCCCTCCCCCACCCCCAAGCAGAAGTTCACTCCCCTGACACGCTTCTTGAAAGTTCCCCCAGGCTTTCTGGTCAGCTCCCCCAGGCCCCTGCGCTCCAGAGTTATGTTTGGAAAACACCACATTTCCTGGTTGTCCTCTCACTTCTTCTCAAACAGTAACAGGCCAATGGAGAACATGATGTTTGAGGAGAAAAGAAACCAACAGCGTTGGGCACCCAAGGAAGAAGAGCTGGCTGTTTCCAAAGACTGCATACGCACCCACTCTTGGTTTTGGGTGACAGCTCTGGTGCTCCTGCGTGTGTGGCTGGGCAAATCCCTTCTTCTAGAAGAACCCAGTTTGCGAGACCCTGAGGCATTCCTATAGTGCGCACCAGGAGGATGTTGAGAAGCCCCAACGACGGGGTGACGGAGGCACGTGGCCGGTACCCAGCAGGGTCGCTACTCTGAGAACCTCGGTCCCCCTTAAATCATTGCCTCTTGTTGAGCGATTCCTGGGGTGCATGTCCCAACCCTTCCACTGGACTGTCACCCCAGGACATAGCCTTTGTGGGGAGACTTCTACTTTTCCTTCATTTCATCATCTTTTACCAGGTATGGAAAGACCATGACCAGAGATTGCAGGAATAATCAGGGAGAGAAGAAATCATTCTCAAATATCATATTTGCAGCCTAGTGAGTAAGAGAAAAATCTACCAAAATTGCTGTGATGAATGACCGTGACAAATGCCACTATCTGCCATGAAAGGGAGACATTGATACGCTTTGTGAGAAATTTGCTAGTTGCTCTAGCAATTAGAAGTGTGTTCATCATCCTAATAAATCTTGTTTATTTTAATGCAACAGTCTTCAAAGTTTCTAGAGCCTGTGTTACCCCACACCATCAACACTGCCCGTGTTGTGTAATAAGTCCCCTTCCCAGGTCATAAAACATGTATTACAATTTAGGGCTCCACTATGAATCTCCCCGAGTTAAACACTCAGCTGGCAGGAATGGCGAAGTCGGGGGTTATTATGCCTCTCTGATCATGTAAATCACCTGCAGCCGATGCTTTGTGTCAGGAGTCCACTTGCCTCTTCCCCAGCCACCGCTCATGTTTTTCCTGGTGAGGGAGGCCCCCAGTGACTCCTGCACCCGGTCAGGCTCGGGGAGGAGAAACTGGAAGAGCCACAAGCTCGCACAGCTCTCCTCTCTCTGACCATTTCATCCCACTTTGCAGCACATGCCTTCAAGAAGACCCCAAGTGGCCCAGGATGACACTGACGATGCACCTGTCCAGGCTTGGGGAGGCTCAGGCTGGCCGGTTGCCAGGGGCAGCCCTGGCTCCTGTCCTTGGCCCATCTGGGGTCTCTTATCACAGCTGCATCACTGTAACCCCGAAAATCCAACCAGGTACCTTCTTGGGTGACGCGCTCTACAAAGACCCCTGAAGGACACCAGGCCTGTCCAGCCTGCCCAATTCAGGGGCTCGGCACTCTGCAATTTTTATCTTCTGACTGGATTTGTGTCAGTACTCAGATATCAGCAGCAGGGATGGTGCCTCTCAGACCCTCATGAGTAGAAAATATGCACAAATCCCAAATAAGTCACCAAAACAAAGCCCTTGAAAGCATTTCTACTACATTCTTTCCCAAATGCAGGGACAAGGCGATCTGCTTTCCCATTTTTTATTCCAACCCAGCTTCATTATCAACTAGAAATGGCTTTTATGGAGCTAAAAATTATGCTGCATCTGCATCGAGGCAGTTAGTGGAGAAGGCTCCCGGAGCCACATTGCGAGAAGAACCTCGACCTTGAGGCGGCCCCTCATTTGGGTTTCCATTAATCCATGTCTCCTGGCAAAACACACGTCATTATGTCCGCCACTGAGTCATTATCGAGACGCATCCAAGTGCACTCTGGTGTTACGATCTAATGTGAGGGCCCTTCCTTTTTTTTTTTTTTTTTTTCGAGACAATTGTAGACCTGAACAGTCCTCGGTGTTTTCAAGCGCACATTACACATCCAAGGACACACACAGTGTTCACAGATGGCTGCGAGCGGCGTGGCTGTCCTGGCTCCATCTGCACAAGCAGGTCTTCGTCACCAGGGAAACAGCCTGACTTTCACCCTGCGGAAACCACCAGGCAGTGTCTCTGTGAAGGGCGAACAGCGGACTCTCAGGTGCTCTCCTCTGGCGAGGCCCTGGGACGTCTACATCAATCACAATCAGTTCTGGTGCTTATTAAAAATGCAGAAGAGCCCTTCCTGGTGGTGCAGGGGTTAAATCACCACACTGTGAAGCTTCCTGAAGCCACTGCAGCAAGAGTTCAACCCCCAGCCCCGGAGGTGATCCACATGGCGGGCAGTCCTCTCCTGACTCACCCACTGCTCCCCATAGCAGTGGGCGATCTGTCTGTTCTGCTCCCCACTCTGTCTCTGGTGAAGTCTCTCACCGCGCCTGCACCTCTGGGCTGTACCCCAGTTCTGTATGCATAAATAAATGAATCTTTACAAAAAAAAATACAGGTGGCTGGCCCACAGACAGGCCCATTAAATCAAAGCCACACACGATGCGACCCAGGGAAGCGTATGTATCGCCAGCATCACCCACTGTGCATCAACGCCTGCCTTTGGAGGGGGAGGTCCTGGCTCCCCCACACCAAGAGTGACAGGGTGGCCAGCGAGGAGGCACAAAGACACCACCAAGCCCAGCTGGCCTCCTGCCAGGGAGCCTGACAGTGGCCTGCAGCATCCCTCTCTCCTCAGATGACAGATATCGGAAGACACTGTGTTGCACTCGACTCCATGTGAACACATTCTTTTGTTTTGTGGAAAGGAAGCAAAGTATTTGACCTGGACCTTAAATGTCAGTGCCTCCCTCGGAGCTTACACTTGTCCTTCTAGACCTCTCCCTGTGCATTTACATACCTCAAGTTGAACCCGTAGAGGAGAAGTCATCTTAATGGCAACTGAGGTCGTTTGCAACACTTTGCTTTTACAACCCTTAATATAAATAAAACTGCAGATGTTGGTTAAGGAATAAGAACTTCTAGCTCTAAAATGAACAAATTCTGGGACTCTAACACACAGCATGGTGCGTCTAGCTAGTAGTACTGTATTGCATACTTCAAATGTGCCAGAGAGTAGATGTTAAGTGTTCTCACAACAAAAAGAATGGTAATTACGTGACATGGCAGAGGCGTTAGCTAGCCATACGGTGCTGGTCATTTTATAATTGGTGAATATGTCTGGCTGACCCACTCTACCCTTTCAACTCCCACATTTTATGTCACTGATGTCTCAAGCAAGCTGGGGAAAATTCCACGCACGAATATCTGGATTGAGAGTAAAGCATGTTATCAGCGACTATGTTTTTCTAGCTACTAAAATATCCTTCTGCACTGTCTTCACTATTCATTTTACAAAAATTCAGAGTTGAAACCAGAGTAATTAAAATAAAACTATGTTCCTAAACCCCTTTGCAGATTTACACGTCACAAGCTAGGTCCAACTGACCTAGGGCCGAGCGGGGGTTCTTGCTCTCGCTGATGAGTCCTGGGGGCCCGGCGTGCACAGGCAGAGTGTGGGGAGCAGCTGCTATTGAGCACAGGCTGCCCATCCCCCAACTGAGCCCCCAGCAGGTTCCCCTCCCGCCTGCGGAGCACCAAGCACCCACACTTGTCCAGGGCCCCCACGGGTACAGCCATCTGTCCTCGTCCCCACAGGAGCCATGACAACGGGGGCCTTCAGGTGGCGACTGGGAAGGACGAAGTCTCCGAGAGGGACATGGCTGGCTGACAGGGCCGTGTGACGTGAGTCCCAGACACTGCCCTCCCCTGCCTCAGGGCCCCGTGTTGCTGTGTCTTTACAATTATGTGTCCATGGGCAGTGTCACTTAAATTCATAATCCAGGGCTAATACAATATCTAAGGGCAGAATCTAAGCCACGGACTCCCTGGCCAGTGACCCAGGAGACGCTGGCACCATCATCAGCGTGACCAGCCAGGCTGTCGCGGGAGTGAGCTGGGACGAGCAGGAGAGGCCAGCTCGAGAGCTCTGAGGAGAAACCGCAGCATCCCAGGCTGTGAGTCAGGACACCTGGGTGTGACACGAATTCCCCCAGTCACCCTGGAGAGCCCTACCCAGCTCAGGACTCCGTGTCCTCCCCGTAAAGCAGGTTGGGGGAGGAGAACTGGGCGTCCCGGAAGCCTCCCACCTGCTCTGACAGTCCAGGAGCCCAGACTATGGTCTGAGACATCGGCTCACCTGGAGGAGCGAGGCTGTCGTCTGCACCTGCCTGCCCTCACTGCCTGTGCACCTGGCGACACAACCTGCCCATGGTGCCACCTTCACGGAGAAGGTCCACCGTCTGCCTGGTGCCTCAGACATGCCTCATGGCCTCACTCCCGTGTTTTTCCCTGTGAAGCTCTGCCCCCTCCTCCACATCTAGGAAATAACCCTGGGTCCTGGGATTCACAACTCACTGAGGGAAGAACGTCCGCAAGAGAGCTCAGGGATGCTCCTCACCCCATGTCAGCGCTAGCCTGAACCCCTAGACCAGGCAGCGTGCTCCCTGCCGGCAGTCCGAAGAGTTCTCAAAGTCCTGTCTCCCCCGCTGCCTGTGACTCGCCAGTGTTTTGTCCCGACTTCTATGACCAGCCGCAAGAAAGGAAGGCAAGGCGGGAGGCAGAAAGCAGAAAGGCTAAGCAAGCTGTCTGTTGCTCCCCAGCAGCAGCTGAGACGGAGCCCCTAGGGTGGGGTCCGAGCTACCGCCAGCCCCATAGGAGGGAAGGGTCTCATATAGATTCTAAGCTCAGATTCCAAAGGGGTGACTCACTGCTGTGTCCCTTGATGTGAGGCCCAGTTCGTTATCACCTTCATCTAGTCCCATCCCGGATGGCAAGGCCCTGTTAATTGGATGCAAGGCCCAGTTTATTACCACCTTATCACCCTTGGATGCAAGACCTAATTTATTACTGCCCTGATCCAGTCCCGTCAGTAAATCTCCGCGCTTGGTCACTCCCAACAACCAGACGCAACGGTCACTCGCACGCCTGAGACGCGTCCGGCCATGAGGAGCTCTGCGGTTGCCACACTGCTATTGCCTGCGATCAGTGCTTCATTTCCTTTCACACCACCAATTTCAACAACACAATTAAAAGATGCAAAGGGATTTTTTACCTTCCCACAAACCACAAAATTAAATTTAGTGAGAGCAGAGAGCGCCTGTTTCTTATGCAAATATCTTCATTAACACCAACAACCACCACCACAAAGTGCCCACAGGACCCAGGGCAGGAAGGTGGTTTCTAGAACTGTGGGGCCACAGGTCCCGTTTAAGCAGCTGACCCCGCGGGAAACACCAGGTTGAGACGACCTTGCCTTCATTTCTTTATTTTTTCAATTCTACTTACTGATCTACCACCAACAGGCTTAGACACGTCAAGGGCGTACAACTCAAATACGTCCACAAATCAGTGGCAGCACCCGTGGAGAGACGCTTAGAAATTAGAACCGTGGTCCTGACCCCAGGCCCCCACCCCCCAGTCGTGATCTGCATTTTAACGAGATCTGGGGTGTCCGTGTGTTGTGTGCGAACGCGAAGGACTGCAAGCGACTGGTCCTGCCTCAGCAGCTCAGCCCTCGTTCCGAGTCAGAACAGACACGCCAGGATCATTTCAGAAAACCCCTTAAAATCAGCCCCTGGAAAGACTTGGAAAATGGCTAGCGTGTACCCCAACTTCATCCTGGTCTCTAAAGCAAATGTCTCACCTCCGACCTACACCTCCTGGACATTTGTCCACCCAAATCCCCCTTATTCCTGATCTCCCCACAGGACAGACATGCATGAGTGTGTGTGAGGCAGAGACAGAGACAGAGACAATTTCAGTGGAGACCGAGCGGGCCCCTCATTCACGTCAATCATCTATCTGAGCAAGGCCCCTCTCTTGTCAATGTTTATTTCCCCCCAAGTCTTCTTTGAGGTGCTCATACTAAGGACATCGTACATGTCCTTGAATATATAGACACACCCTAAAATAAAGGGGGGGGCAGGTTGGGGAGGAAGGCTTCATTCACATAAATGTTATTGTGCAATAAATCCTGGGGGATTTATTTAATCACTTTTTTATCCAATACGATGCTTTCCAGTCGACCCACTCTGCAGCCTGCATTGCTGGTTCAGACGGAGGTGTGGGCGAAGCCAGGGCTGACTTTTCCCAGAGCCCTGGGTCTGGCACCCGCCCCCAGGTCACCCTTGAAGCCCCACTGATACTATAAAAGCAAGAAAAAATGAAGCTCTTGTCTCCTTTGAACCCAAACCAACCTCGCCCTGAGCCCAAACCCCTCAACACCATCAACGCCCAGGCCCCGCTCCTGTGCTGGTGCCTTCCCTGAAGTTCCCTGCGTCTGACTAATTGCCCCCCGTGAGACTAGTCTGAAATGGTGATTTATCTTCCTCCTGTTCCCCACAGCATTCTGTGAGTTCCGCGTAAATTAAATCTAGATGAAGGCGATTTGACAACTTCCAGATCTCATCGATGCAGTGGTGAGGGCAGCACACCCACAAGACACGATGTTCTCTCCAGCCAGTTGGGAGGAGACAAGAAGAAAGTTCCCGGGAGAGTGAGCCAGGATCACGTCTGCTGTATAAATTCAGACTTTGTTCTTTACGCTGAGATTCCTTGAAGGAAGAGCATTGATTTTACAGGAGAAAGAATTGATTTGTACAATGTCAGTGCACCTTCTTTTCACTCAGAATGGCCTTTGAGCCAAAGCAGACTCCCCCATGCACTGCCCGGCTTGCTGAAGACACTGGGTGGGCTTCGGGCTCCCCACGGCAGTAGGGGACCGTCCCCAGAGCCGCACTGGGTCTGTGTTTGACAGGGCACTGCTGCTCTGCTCAGGCCCCCTGCCCACACCCCAACCTGCCCCCTCCACCCCGTTCCTCCTTTCCCTCTCTCCCCCGACCCAGGATCTGGAGATGTGCGCTGGCGCGATCTGAGCACCACATGCCCTGAATTAATTCCCCACAGCCCACACTTTCTTCCAAGTGGGCCTTGGGCCTGCCCTGGTTAATCCCCCGGGGTGCCAAGAAGCCCACATGCAGCGGCCCTCCCCAAGCTCAGCACGTCAAGGTCACAAACTCCAAACATCCAGGTCTGAGCCAGAGTTGGAGACCAGAACCCAGCGCCAGGAATGGGGGAACAGCAGGCTGCGGAAAGACCCAGATCCTCCAACGCAGTGCTCTGGAGCGCAAGCCTAACAGAAGACGCAGGTCTGGGACAGGACCCGGCACCCTAGGGAACAAATTTGTTAGGACACATACGTTAGGGGATGGGTGGGACCAGAGGTGGCCGTGCGGGCTTGGGGAGCCAGCCTGGAGGCCCCTCACGCCATGGTGGAGGTGCGTGGTGAGAAGGACATGGCTTCCTGGCTGTGGGTGCTGGGCCAGCTGGCCGGTACGTGACAGCTTTCACTTTCTAGAGTAAACATGAGACCCCCAGGGCCGGGGTGACAGGCAGCACCCCGCACATGGTGGGGGCACCTACCTACCCTTTAGGGTCTCCCTTGGTCTCCCCAACACCCCAGAAAACGTTGCCCTGTTTTCACCTCTGCAGCCTTGAGCAGCAGGCGGAAGCATTATGTCCATTTTCCAGACTCAAAGCTGAAGCCCAGAGAGAGCGAACGACTTCCCGGGGTCCCATGGCTGGGCAGGGAGCCTGGCCTCACACTCGCCGTCAGCCCCCTGTCTCTGCCATGAGGTACTGGGCATCAGGCTGCTTCTAAGAACACCAAGGGGCTTCTGCCCTTGCAAATCAGGCTGCTTGCGGCGAACCGTCACCTTCATAAAATGGGGAAGGCCGCTGCTCCCCTGCTCTGTGCCTCAGGGTTAAGGGTGGGCGATGGGGCCAAGTGGCCGAGCCCAAATCCAGGCTCCGCACTAGCTAGATGTGACTGTGGCCACTCCCTGGCCTCTAGGTCAGGGGTTTCGGTTTTCCTACCTCTAAGGTGGACACAGGAATTTGTGTGAGCGAAGGACTTAGACGCCTGTTACAGAGGGCCGAACGGCACTGCATTTATTCTGCGCGTTTCACGTTTTACTCAGGAAGAACCTGAGTGCTAGGAGGAAGGGGCTCAGGCTGGGTTTCTAGATGTTTCCATCCTCCAGGAAGAGCCGGACCACAGGTTGGACACCAGGTTCTGGGGCAGGGCCATCTCATTCCTGAGTCCGCCGCCAGCTTTAACTCCGTCCAGGCACAAGGATTCTACCAACGGGCGCTTTTTAAAATATTAAAAGGATGTATTTTTTATTTCCTGCAACTTTGTCACTTTTTTTTTAAAGATTTATTTATTTGTACATACAGAACTGGGGTATAGGCCAGAGGTGCAGGGGCGGCGAGAGGCTTCACCAGAGACAGAGTGGGGAGCAGAACAGGCAGATCGACGAAGTCCACTGCTGAGGGGAGCAGTGGGCGGGTCAGGAGAGGTCTGCCGCGCCCTGTGGTCACCTCCCGGGCAGGCGGGAATCGAGCTCATGCAGAAGTGGCTTTAGCTTCTCAGTGCTGTGCTTTAACCCGCTGCGCCACCAGGGAGGGCCCCAACTTTGTCACTTTTCAGCACACCATGAAGCATGAGAGCGTCAGGGATGAAGAGGGATGTGATCATGACAGAGATCAAGTTAGTATTTAAAGGCTTATTTTGATGTTGCCTTGAGCAAGAAAAGTCAGAAGGGAAAAGCATGTTGTGGAGGTTGGGGGAAGAACACCCCGTCTCTAGGTAGTCCAGGGAAAAACGCCAGCCGGAAAAATAATAGTCTTTCCCCTGCCACAGCTAAATATAAGTCCAATGAGGTCGCAGACGTTGCCATGGGACCCCAATAACTTCTTGGTGTGATTTAAGAAGCCGAGAAATGCACTGACTTGGTGTGTACACTAGGGAATCCAGGTTTACATAAACCCGGGAGCAGCTCATTCTGCACCTTAGAACTTCCGTCCAACTGGGTCAAAGCCCACCCTCTCCAAAACCTTCCCGAGGACGGTGGGACAAATGTGGCCGTGAGGTCAGAGTTTCCTTCCAACTCAAGGGTGCAAGGAAAAGCTGACATGGAGAAGTTTGTTGCGAGCAAGCTGTAAGCCTGCTTGTCACAGGGCTTCTCCCCTCTCCTCTTCTCTTTTCTTCTGACTGGCTCTGTATGAGAAGTCACATCTCACTCATCCAAACCGGAAGTGGCCATCACTTCACAGTGTCTGTAAATGGACCATCCTGTCGTGCACCTGGCACGTACCTGTTGATGATTTGTTTCTCAACAAAGCCAGAATACGACGATGGAGTCCCTTCTTTCTTTCATGTTTTATTTTTATTGTGCAGAGGGTCCAGGTCTAGCATAAGAATATTTTGCCCAGGCTTGGGGCAAAGGTGTGAGGGGGCTCCCCTGGGTGTAAGCTTACCTTGCACTCAATCTCGGGGTGGGTGTTAAGAAAACCAACACGGCCCTCCCTGGTGGCGCAGCGGGTTAAAGCGCAGCACTAAGAAGCTAAAGCCACTTCTGCATGAGTTCGATCCCCGCCTGCCCCGGAGGTGACCACATGGTGCTGCAGACCTCTCCTCACCCGCCCGCTGCTCCCCTCAGCAGTGTACTTCGTTGATCTGCCTGTTCTGTTCCTCATTCTGTCTCTGGTGAATCCTCTCACCATCCCTGCACCTCTGGCCTGTACCCCAGCTCTGTGTGCGTAAGTAAATAAATCTTAAAAAAAAAGAAGAAGCTAGCACATATTCAGACAACTTGACAGCCACATCTTCCAAAGGAATAACACGGAGCGTGGCCAGTTGACCCAAACTTTCTTTTCACGCCGGAGCACGGCAGATTCACTTGCTTCTGTTCTGTGGGGCTCCGGCGGCTCCCGCAAGGGGTCTTTATGCGCTCTGCTGCCGGCTTAGGAGGCAGCAGTTTCCCCGAGAAGGCAAATTCCCTTTTTGCTGCTCCATGGGCCTGCTGAGGCCCTGAAGTCCTGAGAGGCGCCTGCTCCTGGGCAGGAACAGGGCAACCTGCGGTGGTGTTCCAGGGGTCTGTCCCCTCCCTGAGCCCTTGAGGGCCCTCCAGTGCTCCCCCAGGCGAGGGCAGGAGCCTGCAGCTGCGGCCGGCCATGTCCTGAGCCTTCTCCAGGGGCCACTGCTCAGGCCTGGCCAGAATCAAGGGCACCTTCCTCTCCTCGGCAAGGCTTGGGGCCTCCCTACTTAGAGGCCACACTCAGAGCTGAGCGGGACCCAGCTCCTGGCTCCTCTAACACTCCAGACTATTTGGGGGCACCCAGGAAACCTGCTAATATCCTACCACTTGATCAGCCTGAGAGGCCCCCAGCACCGACGGCCAACAAGCTCACAGCCAGACTTGCTACTCAACGACCCTCCACCTGCCACAAGTCCTTCTACGAGTCGTCATTGAAAACAGTCCACTGCACCCGTTAGGACTGTCCAGCCATCTCCAGGCTAACCAATGGGGCTTTTGTGGTTGCGCTCAGGGCTGCTCAGGGCTAACAAAGTTCTGTTCCCGTCTCTCTTTTTTTTTTTAAGATTTATTTATTTATGCATACAGAACTGGGGTACAGGCCAGAGGTGCAGGGGCGGTGAGAGGATTCACCAGAGTGGGGAGCAGAACAGGCCGACTGACTGAGATACAACTGCTGAGGGGAGCAGCAGGCGGGTCAGGGGAGTAATGCACCATGTGGGTCACCTCCAGGGCGGGGATCAAACTCATGCTGAAGTGGCTTTAGCTTCTCAGTGCTGTGCTCTAACCTGCTGCGCCACCAGGGAGGGCCCTCCTGTCTGTTTTAACTCTGAGAACTGAGCTCTTTGCAAACAACTTCCAGGCGAAGCAAATTGACATGACCGCCTTAAACCATCTCCCAGTGCCCAGGTCTAGGGTAACCCCTGCCCAGGAGAACCCCAAAAGTCCCTTACTGCTGAATACCTGGCATCTTTGGGGGGCTGGGGGCAGACCGTTTTGTTGAGGGGTTTCTGGGGAAGAGGAAGGGCTAAGAAGAGAAGCTCCATTGTCCTCCAGACAGTAGAGTCCTGCCAGGCCTTACAGTCCCAGAGAGCCTCCCAGTGTCACTGAGAAATATATTCCAGGTAATTAATAAAGTAAAAGAGTGAAAGTGAGAGAACAAAGAAAATTGTAAGCTCTTGAAGTTTGTTGGAAATTCTCCTGTTACAAAAAATAAATGAAATCCTCCTCTAGTTTTCCCCACTTGAATCGCATGTGTAAATTTGGTTCTGAATGGAAAAAATCCTGTCTCTCCCTTACTCTCACACTCAGCTTCCACCCACTCACAATTCTGGGTGGGGTGCTCCCCACACCGCGTGATTCCCCGACACCAGCAGGGTGGCCCTGCAATGTAACCCAAGTCTGGCGCTGCCCACCCCCACCCCGGCGTGTGCCCACAGACATCCCCGGACATGCAGCCATGCGTGGGAGCAGGGCGGGCGGCTCAGGAAGGCCGCGCTTCTCCGGACTTTGCCCCACCTTGCACAGAAGGCGGGGAGCACAGGGACAGGGTCATGGCAACCCCCAAGTATTGGCCATTTTTATGATGATGGTAACAAGGACACTAAATGGGCCTTTGGGCTAATGACCCATCTGCAGGGCTTTTTCCTGCTTTATCGCCGAACAGTCTTTTTTTTTTTTTTAAGATTTATCTATTTATTCATACAGAGCTGGGGGACAGGCCAGAGGTGCAGGGATGGTGACAGGATTCCCCAGAGACAGAGAGGGGAGCTGAACAGGCAGATGGACAAAGTACACTGCTGAGGGGAGCAGCGGGCGGGTCAGGAGAGGTCTGCTGCGCCCTGTGGGTCACCTCTGGGGTAGGCGGGGATCGAACTCATGCTGCAGTGGCTTTAGCTTCTTAGTGCTGTGCTTTAACCCACTACGCCACCAGGGAGGGCCCTAAAAGACTATTTTTAATAGCTGATGTGATAACCACAGACACTACTCGCTAAGCACCTATGTGTCAGCACATTTCCTTTGCTTCTCAGAAACACCTTGAAAAATAGGTATCAGTTCCTATTTGGAAGATGCTAAAGCTGAAGACCAGAGAGGTTAAGTAACCACCAAAAGTTACACAGTTAATGAACCACAGGGTTCAAGGCAGCAAGATAAATCCTTCTCTTATGCCTCTGAAACCACCTCTGAGAAAGAGGAAAATCCTGTCATAACAGTATGATGCTGGTGCAGACACAGACAAACAGGATGACGGAGCAGAACTGGGAGCCTAGAAATCAATACAGGAGATGATGGCTGGGCCTCATCCAGGGCTTCCAGAACGCACAATGGGGGAGCGTCCCTTCAACAAACAGCATTGGGAAGACTGGGGACACACAAAAAAGGACACTGAACCCACATTTCACAGCCCATACAAAAATTTACACAAAATGGGATCAAGACTTAAACAATTACCTGAAATCATAAAATACTAGAAGAAAACATGGTGGGGGGTGTTCCTTGACATTGACGTGAGCAATCATTTTTTAGGTCTGACACCAAAGGACAGGAAACAAAAGCAGAATTTTCCTGTGACTTCATCTTTGCCCAGTGGATTGTTTAAGTCGTTTGGAGGTTTTCTAGACATCTTGTTTTTTAAATTTCAAGTATAATTCCAGTTTGGTTAGGAGCATTCTTTACACGATTTTAACCTTTTGAAGTTTACTGAGACTGGTTTGTTGGTTCAGCATGAGATTTATCTTTCTCTACCATTTGAAGGGAAATGAACTCGTGTTCAGCTGTCGTTGGGTAAAGCACTGTAAGTGTCAGCAGGGTCAAATCTGTAGGTAGTTTTGTTCAGATCTTCGGTATCCTTTGTCTACCTGCTCTACCAATTACTGAGGCTTATAAATACACTAGTATGTTAGTAGGTTTGTCTGTTTCTCACTTTATTTCTGTCAGTCTTGCTTCTTGTGTTTGTAGCTCTGTTATTGGGTGCATATACCCTTGGGATTGTTATATTTGCTCATGGACTAGACTTTTTTATCATGATCAAAGGTCTTTCCTTTGATCTTTCTGGCAATATTCTTGAATTCTAAGTTAAATAGGTATAGGTTTCCATAAGATTCTAAAACAGAAAAAATATATAAGAACTGTAGCTGTGCCTGCAACAGCCCTGACTCATTTAAAGGCAAAAATATTCTGTTTTCTCACCCCCTGTCTTGGAGAACAACTGATCTCCGCATTTAGAGCAATCCCTTCATACAAAAAGAAATGGTTTTTTTTGGTTTCAACCTTCCCAGATGTGTTCCCAACATACCTGCAGGGAAAGCAGCTGTTTCTGTCAGCTGGCTGATGATCCTTTGTCTTCAGGAAAGTGGTGATTTACCAGCCTTCTCAGACTCGATCAGAAGGTTGCTGGGGCAGGTGCTAATTCTGCCCTTTGGAAGCCTTAGGAACACAGAGGACCTCCTCAGGTAACAGTCTTCTGCCTCATGATGTCTATTTCATCTTGCAGGAACTAGCTAGGATAAGGTAAGATCTCAGTCTTCTTGAACATGCAGAATCAAATCAGTGACTTATGGAAGCTTACCATGACCCCATATAGCCAGACAGAGGAGGCCATGAAGCATGAGAGGAGTAGGAAGAGAAGAATCAAAGGCAAATGTGTGGGTGCTACCTTAGAAGACAGGGAGCGTGGAATTTCAAGCATCTGCAAACAGGCATGCTGGAGGGTAGCTCTCATTTCACTCCTGATTCTCCCATATTCAGCACAGTGGCAAGCACCTAGCTTTTGGGTGATTTAATAAATAAATGAATAAGACTGACACAAGAACATGCTCTCAGAGAAAGCAAATCAGGGTCAGAAACTCTTTTTCTTCAGAGCCTGTGGGTCAGGGTTCAGTCGCAAAAACCGGGACCCCTCCAGACAGCCAAGCAGGAATGAATTTAATTGTGTCAGTTGTGGGCTTACAGAGTCACAGCAGGGATGCAATAACCCCTAAGTGGAGATGAACTCCAAAGACACCCACAGAACTGGGTGACCGAGGGCAGGGGCTTTCTGCTTCCACTGTAGCCAGGAGGCACAGCTGGCTTGGTCGAGAGCCCGTGGGGTCAGGGCAGAGCGCGGCCCTACAGCAGGCTCCGGGGCAGCGAAACAGACACTGCGATGCTCCCCGCTGCACCGGGTTCTGAAGCCAAGTCCATCCGCTTGGTGACGCTGAGCCACACCTGGGGCGGTCCCTGCGCTGACTGGGAAATGCAGAGCTTAGCTCGCCGGGAGGACACTGTCCTGGAGAAGGCTGGCTGAGCTGAGCGAGCCACACACTATCTCCCACAGGCGTCAAGTGGGTAACAGCAGTGTGGTTGGTGTAAGACAGCGGGGTGCCCGGATGGTGGGGTTCAGATTAAAAACGTTCCGAGGGGCCCTCCCTGGTGGCGCAATGGATTTAAGCCCAGTGCTGCGAGCTGCAGCCGCTTCAGTGCGAGTTCGATCCCCGCCCTGGAGCTGACCCGCAGGGCACGGCAGACCCCTCCTGACCAGCCTGCAGCCCCCTCAGCACTGCACTTCCTCCATCTGCCTGTTCTGCTCCCCACTCTGTCTCTGGGGAATCCTCTCACCACCCCTGCACCTCTGGCCTGCACCCCAGTTCTGTCTGCATAAATAAATAAATCTTTAAAAAAAAGTTCCAAGAACATTGTGCTGGCCAGACAGTGGCATCCCAGCCACACCTGCCTTGCTGTGCGAGCTGAGACAGCTGGCACTGACAGAGAACAGAGAGGCTGGCAGAGGCCTGGAGAGAAGGGTGAGCAGAGAGAAGCCAGAACAGGAAGAAAAGCCACTGTGAGAGCAAGAAGGAGGGGTTGGCCAGAGAGCCACAGAGAAAGTCTGCATGGCCGGGCGTGGTCTCTGTAGGGACCCCTGTGGGTTTCAAGAAGGGATCAAGCTGGGGGAGAATCTAGAAGGGGTAGGCTTTCCCTGGTGGCCTAGGGGTTAGATCCCAGCTCTGTCAACACTGCAGCTTGAGTTCGATCCCCAGCCAGGGAGCTGACCCACGGGGCGCAGCAGACCTCAGCTGTCTCCCCACAGCTCCCCTCAGCAATGTATTTCAGTGGATCTGCCTGTTCTGCCCCCCACTCTGTCTCTGGGGAGTCCTCTCACCCCTTGCACCTCTGGCCTACACCCCAGTCCTTCAACACAAAAATAAAAGAAGAGGTAAACAGCAGTGGTCATTCAGCAGGATCTAACAGAGCTGAATTGCACACCCCAGGTCCTTCCGAAGGAAAAGCACAGACGTGCCGGGAGACAGGTGTTACACACACAGCCACACAGAATTCGGGGGGACTTCCCCTGCCAGAGGGCAGCACAAAGTGGCCATCCACGCAGTGAGAGCCTCCTAGAAGCCTCAGTGACGTGTGCATTCGCTCTGTGACACTCGTTGACACCGGTTTCCAAAGCAGTGTTGGAGGTGAAGCAACGCGGCCAGAGGACGTTTTCGGAGAAGACCGTTCTTGGCGTCTTTCTAAAATGCACACAAGAAAATGCACAACGCCTTTGTGGACACTGGTGTGAGTGCTCCTTCCAGATGAGCGTGGGGAACACGGGGAGGGGGCGAGCTAAGGAAAAGGACTTCAGCTCCACTACTACTGTTTACTATTTTCAAGTGTGGGCGAAAACAGGAATCAACGTCAACTGTTAATTTAAGTGGTGACAGCATGGGGATTGGGACATTCTCGCTGTACTTCTCCGTGCAATTTAATTTCTCATGAAATAGAGTGTTTCAAGTTGGGCGCAGAAGTGGTTCTGCACATCGAGGCGCCCAATGAGCATGGGGTGCTCGCTCACACGCCTGGCTGAGCTGTTTGCCGTCCGGGGCCAGCCGATCCCACCTCTCTGGAGGGTTAGGCAAATTGACGAAGCTTCAGGCAGCGCATCTGTCCCCACATATGGAGATGCAATTTAGTCATCACGGTTCTGTTCCTGGCCCTACATCTGTCCCCTCCAGGACAAGAGAAGTGCAGCCAGGCAGGCTCAGCTCCCCAGCCTGCTGCTCTCTGCGCCGCGGACAGGCGGCCCCTCCAGCCTGTCCTGAGCTCTCCGCCTCACCCGGTCAGGAGGGGCTGAGAAAAGGATTCCTGAGAGAAAGGTCACTGTTCTCTCTGAACCGGCACGGGGCCTCGCCTGTGCTCCCCTGCTGGCTCAGGCTGTCTCCCCACTTCCATAAAGCCCCCTCTCCTACGCCAAGGCAGCCAGCGGCCCTGTGTGCCAGGCTCTGAGGTGGCACCGGAGCGTCCCTCTCTCCAAACTCCCAGCAAGCCTGCGGGTGACCTGGGGCCTTTGGCAGCAATAGGAGAAACTCATCCTGGAGAATGGAAGCGAAAGGAGCCCCTGGCGGGTGGTGGCCCCCTTGTGACCGTGACAAGCCCGGAGAGGGGTTCACAAGGGGAACCTGGGCCCAGTTGGGTGTCAGGAGCCTCAGGGCTGGGCAGCCAGAACAAGCAACACGTGTCCACACCCGCAGTCACTCTGGCCTGGGGTGCTCATGTGACCACCTGGCCAGGAGAGCGTGGGGCGTGGGCACCTCCATGTCTCGCTGAGTTGTACCTGGTGTGGGGGGAGGAAACTCCCCAAGCGGAAATCAAGGGACTGTTACCGAAGGAGGGAAGAGGAGCTGGGCAGCCAGTAAAGAGCCAGAGTCCTGACGGTCAGTTACTCTCACACCCACTTTGCAGATGGGGAAACTGAGTCCCAAGAGGCTAAGTCTTTCCCCCGGGGTCACACAGCTCGCTCTGGGATTCCACTCCAGTTCGACTCCAAGGCCCATATACCTCACACGCTGTTCCCACGATTCCCGAGACCACGAAGGAGGCCAAGAGACACGCACTGGCCCCAGAGGTCAGCGCTGCCCGAATACCCTCCGTCGTCTGAACGCTGCGGCTTCTCTCATTCTCCGGGCGTTCTCAGCCTAGATGGAAATTAAGGCCGTGACCAAGCCCAGGTCTCATCGCAGTGACGTGGGACACTGCTGGAGTAATTGTCTTACAGGGCAGGCCCAGAGACGTGATTCTCAAACCGTCTGGCTGGAAAACGTGCTTGGGAAGGACAAGTGAAGATGCCCTTGGGGACACAAATCAACTAATAAATGGCAGGCACACTCCCGGACCTCTGGTGCGCGGGGAAGGAGCTGTGACAGCTGTTAAGGACTCTGAGTGGCCTTTACGGCCTCTCCCTCCAAGTAAGGGGGCGCCCCGGCCAGCTGGGGGTCAGGGGGTGTCTGGATGCCAACTGGGAAGTGTTCACCAATGTGAAATGGTCTTGTTTGTTTTTCCTTGGAGCCCAGCTAATCAGAAAGCCAGGCAAACAGCTGACGTTCCTGAAGGAGCGCCTTGCAGGAGGTCTCTGGATCCGCCCCCCACCCCGAGATGAGCCTGGGGGGTAGGGGTCCCCACACGGTTCCCACCCTTCCCAGTCATCCTTTCTCACGGTGGGGCCCTCACAGTTTATCAGGTCCCTCGTGCTCTCTTCATCACTCCAGCAGCCCCAAAAGGTGGGTGGCTAAAGTGTGATCTCCCCAGAATACAGGCAGGAAACTGAAGACCTCAGAAAGTTCCCTCATTTCGCCCAAGTGACCCCACAGGTTAACAGAGTGCCACGCGGCATGTGGGCAGTGGGTCCAGGGTTTACTCTGAGCCACAACTGAATGTCTGGGTCCCCCTGAACTGAAGGGCCACAGCCCCAGCCCCAGGGCAGATGCATTTGAGACAAGACCCCTAAGGAGATAGCGAGGGGAGAGTGGGGTCACGGCAGGGAGACGGCGCTGGTGTCACTGTGTCACCATATGGAGAGACACCCCCCACCACCCCCTAGGAGCCTGCAGAGAGCCTGTATGAGACACTGGCACCAGCCCCAGCCAGACCAGCACTGTGACCTGCGGCCTTCAGTCCCGACCTGAGACAATACCACCTGCTGTCTACGCCATACTGTGGGGGTGTCACGGGCCCACCCTGCAATGACACATTCTGCATGCTGTTCCACGTCTACTTTCTTATTTAGAAGATTCATTTTTATTTATTTAAGCATATAATAATTGGGTGCAGGCCAGAGGTGCAGGGGCGGTGAGAGGATTCACCAGAAGACATAGTGGGGAGCAGAACAGATGGATGTACTGACATATACTGCTGCAGGGAGCCACAGGTGATACAGAAGAGGTCTGCTGCGCCAGGTGGGTCACTCCCTGGCTGGGGATCAAACTCATACTACAGCAGCTGCCGATAGCTTGATAGGGCTGAGATTTAACCCCTGCACCAGCAGGGAGGCCCAGAGCCTGCTTTTATCAGAGAACATCTCTGGGTCTCCCTCATCATTCGCCATGCCTACGGCCAGCACATTCTAAATGGTTCTGAAGTCGCTATTGTTGATGTGCAAAGGGCACCTCACATCTTGAAGCAGGGACTCCCTGAGAATCAAACCCCAGGCCCGGCTGAGGTGGGACCCAGGGACCCCTGAGAATCAAACCCCAGGCCCGGCTGAGGTGAGACCCGGGGACCCCCTGAGAATCAAACCCCAGGCCCGGCTGAGGTGGGACCCAGGGACCCCCTGAGAATGAAACCCCAGGCCCGGCTGAGGTGGGACCCGGGGTCTCCCTGAGAATCAAACCCCAGGCTCGGCTGAGGTGAGACCTGGGTGCAGGGTCTGCAGCCCGAGGAGCCCAGGCAGGCCTGCCCCCCAGCCCTGGGCGGACGCTGACCCACACCTCCCACCCGGGGCAAGGGCCTCACTGTGCAGGGCCCACTGCATGCCCCCTCCAGGAGGCTCCTTCCCGGGCACTGCCACGGGAAGCCGGCCGAGGCTAGAGCTTTCACCGTGCTTGGGGACAATGGCGCTCTGCCACGTAGGCGTCTCAGAAATAGAAAAGCCCGCGGCCATTCAGGTTCAGGAGAGGCCCAGCCCCAGTCACGGCAGCCGCTGACCGGGCAGCGTGAGGTCCCCCCACTGGTGCTCTCCAGCCACGGGGCCTGTGGCTGCCCCGGCAGGAACAGGGGCCTGCAACCCCCGTCCTCAGGGCATGCCCAAGACAGGGGAGCAGGCCAGCCTGGAAAACGGGGTACCGGCCCCAGCCCCTTGCCGGGCATCACCACTTCAGCCTAGTCCTTCCATCCTGTGACGTTCCTTCTTGCCACACAGGGGCTGCTCCGTCAGCTCCCCTTCCTGCTGGTCCCCAGAGACAGCACAGAGAACAGCTCCTGGGCTGCTACCCGCCCCCACCCCCACCCCAGCCCACCCCCAACCCTGTGTCGGGCCCTGTATCTCTGACCAGTCCTGACACTGTCCTCCACAGGGGAGGATTCTGGGCACAGGGAGGAGGAGGAAACTGGCAGCTGGGATCAGTAGAGTGGCTTGGGCCTGCGGTCCAGGAGACACACGGTCCCAGGCCAGTGGGGAGGTGAGCCAGGGCGTGGGGCTTCTCGGCCAGGGGTGGGCCCTGCCCGTGAGATGACCATGTAAGGCCCGCAAATCTGTCTAGTCTGGGCCTGGCTGGGCCACGTTGGACAAGTCTTTCAACTTCTCTGAGTCTGATGTCGCTCAACAGTGCAGCATTCAGGTAGAGAGATTCCGTTTCAAACACTTAGCAGTAGGTCTCCCCCATGGAAAAGAAGGACAGCCAGAGCCTGGTTAGTCTGGGGAGCTTGGGCCAGTCAGGGGCGCTCCCAAAGACCAGCTGTGGGGCTCCTCTACCCCAGCCCAGCCAGGAGACCGCCAAGGGACACTGACAGCAGAACACTCACCGAGAATCGTTTTGCCAACGGCAAATTATCCAAAGGAATCGAAAATATCTCACATGAATAATTAACATAAATGCTAAACGTTTGAAGTGAAAAGCTGCTGAGTTTCTGCTGATGAAATAGCTGAAGCCCCAGCAAAGTTTCCCTTAATAAATGCTGAAGTATTACTTCCACCCTCCCAGGCAGGAAATCTGATGACGTAGACAAATTGGTCACTCGGCAAATTGACGGGTGAACTTTCTAGAATTCATTTCTTGGGCTTTACCGCCAACGCACCGAATCGGGATCTCTACATGAGGTCTTCAGGGCGTCCCACCGCCCCTCACGCTTGAGAAGTGCTAACGGAGTGACGGCTTTCAGCCTTGGTGCACACGGACCTTGAAATCACTGTCATTGTGCCACCGGCTCCTTGGTGTTCACTGCAGCCCAGAGGTGGCCACAGCCCAAGCAGCGGAATGGACAAAAACCGTGACACCTATGGTATCTCTATAGGGGTAGCCACACACACACACAAACACGCACACACAGAGAAATGCTATTTTGCCACACGAAAGCAGGAAACCCAGTTCTGAGGGACCCATGCATGGGCTTGAGCGTGTTCCGCTAAATGAAGTAAGCCAGCGGAAGACAAGCTCTGTACGACGTCCATTCTATGTGGTGGGTGGACTCTAAAACCTCCAAACTCATGGAGCAGAAGCTATAGGTGGATGGGTGCCGGGGCCCAGGGCCTGGGGAAAGGAGGACACGTAGGTGAAAGGGCAGAAGCGCCCAGTGACAAGATGCCTCGCTTCTGGAGACCTGTGTCCAGCGTGGTGACCAAGCCAACATCACTGCGTTGTGCACTGGCAAGTTGCTGGGAGAGCAGGTCTTAAACGTGGTCCCCACCCTCGCAACCCAAACTAGGGTGACTGGCGTGTCAGCTGCCCGCAGGCGGCCGCTGCTGCGTGAGGCACTGGCACAAGGGGTCATCACTTACCCCGTGTCCTGCGTCAGTGACATCTCTCTAGCTGGAGGAAGACTCACCGGAGGAGCTCTTAAGGACTCCAGTTTCGGGGTGAACGCCCAGCCTTCAGCTCCCAGGCAATGGCGGCCCAAGGTGCCCCGAGGCTCAGTGGCCCCTGAGGCTGGCTGGGGCCTACATCTCTCCACCTTCTCCGTCCCTTTCCTCCTCCGGGGTCCTGGGAGCTCCAACCTGCGACAGATGCTCTCACTTGGGACTGATTTCTGTCGTCGGAGGCTGGCGGCCACCAACCTGGTGCCCAGGAGCTGCAGCCGGGTCCACACCATGCTCTGGGGGGGCTGGGATGAGGGGAGGTTCCCCTGCAGACTGCAGACCAAGGACGCCCACAGCGGCTCAGGCTGCCTCTGTGTGACGGCGGCTGTGGTACCTAATAGAGAAAGAATGGCGGCGGGGGGAGGAGCGCGGGGAAGCCTGTTGCACACACACCTGTGTGTCTTGTCTCCTGTGGGCTGGGCAGGTGGGAGCTGCTTCTGGAGAGGGTTAAGCAAGGTCAGTGGAAGACCACACCCCCCCCCCCACAGCCCCACTTCTGGAGCCCAGCGCCCCTGGGGAGACTGAGAATCTCCCCTGGGGTGGGCAGAACCCACCCGCCCCTCTGCGGGCCAGACCTGGGTGCCGTTCTCCTGGCCACCTGGCAGGCTCAGGGGCCGCCGGGCAGTGATGTGCCCGTCCCTTGCAATCACCGTCTCGGCCTGAAAGGAGGCTTTTGAAAGCTGCTCATCTGTGCTTCTCCGCAAGCCCAAGGGGTGGCACTTGCTCAGCCGGGGGCCAGGGGGCGGACATCCCACCCCGGGCCCACCTGGAAGAGAAGAGGTTGGCAGGTGACGGGGTTGGCGGGTGGACGGACCGGCCTTGCAGCCCCGGGCCGGAAGCTGCGGACCCCCACTGGTTTCAAGAACAGTGCCTGGCACACAGTAGGAGCTCGACAAAAAACAGCTGGCTGAGGGTGAGGATTCTGGAGCCAGACCCTGTGGTTAGGTGTCCCTGCTGCTCTGCCAGCCTGGAGCGGTGCCTCGAGGGGAGAGAAACAAAATGGCACCTGCACAGAAGGAGCGATGCACCATGCTCCAGAAATGGGGGGTTGCCGTCAGGAGCAGGAGGGCTCCCCTGGCTCAGGATCACTGGTTTCCACCCAGTGGGCCTTTGAGATCCCCACAGGTGGGTCTCAGCAGTGTGTCTGCAGAGAGAAGTCCAGCAGCTGGTGAAACCTTGGTGCTTTCTTGCTCCGCCTGCCGGAGGCCCCTTCCCGTGCCCCAGGGGTCCTCCCCCGAATGTCTCTAGATGGGCTTGCTGGACCGGCCGCTCCTGTGGCCCACAAGTGGGAGGGGAGCGTGAGGGACACGCTGCCCATGGCTCCGTCAGTGCCTTCTCCCATGCCAGGAGACCCCTCAACTCTCAGCTGGCTTCCTGGGCTCCACAGGCAGCCCCCATGTCACCCTCAAAAGACAGAACCCCAGCTTTCTGCCTCAAAGGCCCCCCGTCAGCCCACTCCCCAGTCCCGCCCACTGGCCCGGAGCTGGGACCCTGCGCCCCACATGGCCTGGCCTCCCCATCCCCAGACTCACCGCCTGTAATATCAAGCTCCTGTCAGCTCAGTCCCCGCCCCGATACTGAATGGAGCCAGCCAGGCTTGGTTGCCAGAGTAACCATTGAAATCCCGTATTTGAGGAAACCAAGAATCCCTGTCTATACCTACATTGATAAGCCCTGACTACCTGGGGCTGGGGGGCTCCAATCCAAAACCCCCGATCCCATCCCCAGTCAAGCGGGGTCAACAGACAAGAGTCTCCCCAGGGCTGAGCAGCCGCCAAGATGCAGGATCCCTGTCTAGGGAGCCTGAGTGCTTTGTGAATCCAGAAAACAGGACCTGTGTTCCCTGCAAGAAGTGCACGTGTACACACACCCACGTGCACGCTCTCCTTGCCCCCCACGGCCCCCCTAAGTGCTCTGTTACAAGAGCCTGCAGTGGGGAGGCGGGGGCCTCTCTGTGCCCATCCGTCTCCCATCTCTGGGTCCTCGCACCAGAGCAGGTGCTCAGGGCAAGTGACAAACTGAATGAAAAGGTCACCTAAATTTGGATTCTAGCTTCAGCCCTACGACGACAGAAGTCCAAAGATGATGTCAGATTAACCCCCCAACTTTCCTATTTGAGGAATTTAAGAACTGGTCTTCAACGAGACAAGAGAGACGTCAGAACCCTACAGTTAATCTAACCTGTGCGTCCCCAGAGTGGGGGGTCCGTGCATCCAGGTCCCCTGGTCGGGGGGTGAAATGCAGGGCCCAGACCTACAGAATCAGTCTCTGGGGGAGCAGGGAAACGGCGCCATTAACACGCTCCTCTGCGCAGCTTACACACCAGCTCAGCCGGTTCTCCTCTTCCTACTGCTGAGAGGACAGCAAGGTGCTGAAGGCCCTGCATGGTCACGCGGGCAGGGGCCCTGTGCGGCTGACGTGAGACCTGCCGAGGGGTGGCGGCCCGGCTCCGAGTGCTAGGAGCCAGGCGCAGCCTTGGCGAGACAGATCCGGCTGCTGGCAGGCACGCACTAACGGACTCCGGGACAAGCAAGGTCCCCACTGGCCTCCAGGGTCCCCTCAGGTGCAGCTGCCCATCCTCGCGGCTCCATTTCGGAGCAAACCAGAGCCCCGCCTGCCGCTCACCTAGCACCCCAAGCCTCTCTCAGAGGACTTTCTTCCTGCCCCTCCACCAGCCTCAGCTGGAAGAGGCGCTGCCCCCTGACCCCCACTCCCGGCCCCAGGGAAGTGCTAGCTCACCCCCTGAGTTGTTAACCACGTCTTTGCCCTGCCAAGCCTGAGGAGACTTCCAGGTGGCCAAGAGGAGGCAGTTCCGCAGGCGCAATCAGAGGAAGCTGCCGGGGCCTGTCTGAGGGCGTCGGGAGGCGACCGGCCCCTCGGTGTCCTGAGCCGAGAGGCCCAGGGCTCAACCACGCCTCTGGGCACAGGGGCACCCAGCTCCACCCCCTGGTACTGGGGGTCTTTGGACAGGACACTGTCTCTGAACCCCTCCCAAGCATCTGCAAAATGGGCCTGGAAATGCTGGCGGATGGGAGGCGTGGCACAGGCCAGCAGCGCCCGGACCGACAGCCACCTGCTGCTGCCACAGGCCTGTCCAGGCCAGCGGGGCTGTCTGGAGACAGGCGCTTCCCATCACCATGGAGATGGGGCAGTCGCAGCGGGGAGGCTGCTCAGGGGCTGTTCCTGCTTCAGAAAAAATAGGGATCTAATTTTAGCCCAAAGATGAGAGTTTAAAGGCAACTGGAATAACGCCGGCAGGCCGTGGGCTAGCGGGCTGCCATCCTCCCCTTACCAGAGATGGGTGCTGGTTCCCTGTACAGAAAAAGGCCATTTGAGCTGCCTCAGGGGTCGCATCGCGGGCAGGTCCGAGTGGGGAGGGGCCTGAGTCTCCCTGCTGTGGGGCTGAGACCTGCTTGCCCCCAAGAGCGCCCTAACTGGCTCCCAGCTCAACACTAGGCTGAACCCTGACCCCTGACCACCCCCAGGCTCACATTTCCCCGTTGGGGGTTGGGGGCGGGCTCAGAGGGTGAAGCCCAGGCAGGCCCCACGTCATTGGGCAACAAGCGGAGCCCATATTGCCACCCTGCCCAGGGCGCCGATGGGGCGGGACGCCCGGGGGGCTCTGGGGCCCCTGGGGGCGCTGGACGAGTCACCTGCGGCCCCTCCCAGGGCCACAGGGTGTCAGGAGCCCCTGGAGGCAGGGTCCTCCTGTGGAGAGCAGAGTAAGGATGGCCCCCCGCAGGTGTGAGACCGCCCACGGGCGCTTGTCACCAGGCTCCGTGGAGTCTCATTCCAGTGAGACCTTTTAGAGAACAGGAGTGACACCCGCCACCCAGTCCTGCTCCGGACAGTGGAAGGGGCGGGGGGGGGGGGGGCTCCAGACCCACCGCGGGTAAGCGAGGCTCACCCTCACCCCCTGCACCCAGCCGTGAGAGCCGTGAGAGGCCCCAGCCAGGGCCTGAGCGGCCATGGGCCATCGCTGCCCCTACCCGGCCCCGCCTCGCGCCCCAGGCAGCCTGCCTCGCCCCAGCCGCCCTCCGGTGGGCGGCCAGGTCGTCCTGCGGGCTCCCGCTGCGGGCCGAAGGACACCTTCTGCTCTGGGAGATGGGAAATGCATTTTTCACTCTGTCAGGCACCAGGGCAAAAGCAATTTACAAATGGTCAGCTGGAGGAGAAACGGACAGCAAGTGTTTTGCAGTTCATTACGCGGTGTCGACCCGCCTCAGGAGGGGCGATTGCAGGCCGCAGCAGTGTGGGGTCTGAGGCTGGGGCTTGGGATCAGACAGAGGCTCCCTTTTCTTTCCAGGGAGCAAATGCAGAGGAGGAAGAAACCATCAGGCTCCATCACCAAAATGTTTTTATTTGATCACCACCTTGTTCCAGAAAACTCCAAGGGGGAAACAAAGGCCCCACGAATGGGAAGGGACCTCCCAGAAGCTAGAGCACCCAGGAGTTCTTCTGGGGGCCTTAGGGCACTTGTACTGATCTTCACCCCATAAAGTAAGGCGATAATCGAAGAAGGGGTTGTGGGTGTCCCCCAAGTGGGAGGTGGGAGGCAGAAGGGCCGGCCTGAGTGGGGAAGGGTCCCTGGCAGCTCTAGGCCTCTCCACGCAGGACCCCAGCCAGACCCCAGGGTGCTGTACGGACCCCCGACTTCTCCTCAGTTGCTCTGTTGAGGGCCAGGTCACAGGCCCTTCCAATGGCGGCGGGAAGCAGGTCCAGTAGCGCCCCCAACACTGTGTTGAGTGAGGAGCAATCCCCAAAGTCACTAACATGAAAAAGGGAAACGCTGAGCAGTCCCAAGCTGGGGTGTCCGCCGCCATCTTTATGTTACAGCTGTGAAGACTGAGGTCGGTGTGGCTCAGTGACTTGCCTGGAAGTTCATGATGGAGCCAAATTTCCCAGTCTGACCCAGATGCTACAGTGAGCTCTTTCCGCTACAGGGCCTGGCCTCCCCTCTCTATGTTCGCCCTAGACCCGCATCTCTACCTCTCCAAAGAGCAAACCACCATCAGCCATTCAACTGCTCTCAACTGCTCAGGGCCTGGCGTCCCTGGTCCCCCCGACAGAGCCGCTCACACCCCTGGTGGGCCCTCTCAGCAGCCCCAAACATCTGATGTCCTTGCACCTTGGACCACGCAGGTGGGGCCCCGTCCTCAGGCCCAGAGGCCACCCACAGCTTGGGGGCCACTGTCCAGCAGGCAGCTGCTGACATACCTGGCAGGCTGAGGGCCCGGCTAGGTGACAAGACAGCTCGTGGTCACAGGGAGGCCACCTCCGCCCTCCAGGCAGCCTAGCACAGGAGGCCGACCTGACCTGCGGCCACCGGGAGGAACTGAGCACTCAGGAGGCGCCTGCTCTGAGCCAGGCCCTGTGACAGTCCCGTCTTGCAGCCAACGTCCACCCGTCCGTGAGCAGTTCTCAGGGACAGTGGCTGCCTCAGGGCTGAGTAGCCTATGTTACCAGTTCGCCCTCACCAAAAAGCACCGCTGACATGAGCACTGATGGGGCGCTGGGCAGGGAGCTTCTCCAGGTCACAGCTCGCCTCGGCAAGTAATGGACTCTGAGCAGACAGCGTGAGGACACCTCAGCCACGGGTGAAGGCCACTCAGATGCCACAGAGCTCGGGTTGCTGGGCCACACCAGCACCCAGCTCACCCCAAGGCATCTCGCCGCCCCCCCCAGAAGTCCTGGCGGGTGCCCCGCTCTGCTGCCTGCTCACAGCACCTACGTCTCCGGTCTCCATGTTCCCCGACCGCTGGAGCTCACCGCCAATGTGACAGTCTCAGTTCTTAAAATGCTCCCACAGCCACTCCTCCCCATGGCACCTGCTCGCTTCAATTTTCCTGTTTTTCTTTCCAAGATTTCCTTGTACCCCTGGAAGAGCGCACCCCACGGAAAAAGCCCTTTCATGTCTACTTTCTTCTCTTTGATGTCCTTCCCTCATTAGCAGATGGTCTGGCACCTTCAATCTTCCTGCCGGTCCATACCTGTAATTCTCATGCAACCGCACTTCAACTGCCATCTTGGACTGGCTATTTGCCTGGATTCACTAGACTCAAGGACTCTGGGGCAGTCGCAGTGTTTGACTAGAACCAGGTTATCCCTGGAAATCGTGAGAGTAGAGTACAAGAGACCCCAAGAAAGACCTAGGTCTCCAGGGAAGATTGCCCACCCACCCAGCTACAGGAGACTGGGTACCAAAGACTTGAACTTCCCCCCTTTGGAAGCTTGCTCTAACAGCCACGATGACACTTAGCTAAAGCAAGTGCTCTTTTGGGGGGAAGGGCATCACATACCCCTGTGCTGGCAGCCAGCCACTTTGACCTTGCAGACCCTCCTCCCAGGAGCCACATGCACCCTTGGGTCCTGCCTGGAGAAACCGCCCCAGGGAACCCCTACTGGAAAGCCCGTCAGGGAAGCCCTGGCAGCCACGCTGGAAGCAGCAGAGGTGGGGGTACCCCTCCGCCCTTCCTCATGGAGACGCCATGTATTCAGGGGTCTGCTGCTCCCTGGACCTTCGGGAACTGTGTCCACAACCGCCAGGTGAGACCATCCTAGTGCAAGTCCTATAAGTCCGCAGCGGCGTCCCTATCGCCTATTCCACCTCGCTCAAGTGAGAAGCCCGGTGGTCGGCTCTGCACCGTTCCCAGGCTCTTCACGGAAGAGGCTGGGGGCAGACACCTTAGCTTAGGTACAACAACTGCAGCGGCGTGAAGACCAGAGTCGGCGCAAGGCTGGGCCAACGTGTGGACACTGGCAGAGCAGGAAGCTGGGAGGAACCTGCTCGGTGGTGACAGCAAAGAGCTGCTGGATGTATCAACCTGGAGCCATGCAGACTTTGGCAAACGCGTGAGATGAGAAGCTCCCTTACTGGGGAAACTAGCGGTTCCTGGTAGACAAGATGGAGCTGTGTGTTTTTAAGAGTAAAGCAGATTTACCCAAACCTCTGTAGATGCTTTGTAATCGAGCAGCAAGGGAGGCATCCTGGAAGCACCAGCGGCTCCACTCAGAGGGGCAATGGCCCTTTGTCTTTCCAGAATGTGGTGGCAAGCCTCCTAGAAGTTTACATTTGAAACATAGTAAGCTTCCTCCTGGTTATAGCAAGTTAAGCCTAAATTTGCTATATATGCTTTGCACTGATTAAAAAAAGGCAATTTGCCAACCTTGTGGTGACAAATACCCAATTTAGAAGGTATTACAAAAAAAAAAAAAAAAAAAAAAAACTACTTTGGCCCTCCCTGGTAGTGCCAGGAGTTAAAGTGCAGCGCTCTGAAGCTGTCTGCAGCCACTGCAGCACAAGTTCAATCCCCAGCCAGGGAGCTGACCCACATGGCGCTGTCTCTGTCTCTCGTGAATCTGCTCACCTCCTGCACCTCTGGCCGGTACCCCAGTTGTGTGCATAAATAAATCTTAAAAAAAAAAAAAGATTTATTCATGCATACAGAACTGGGGTACAGGCAGAGGTGCGGGGGCAGTGAGTCTTCACCAGAGACAGAGTGGGGCGCAGAACAGGCAGATCGACGAAGGACACTGCTGAGGGGAGCAGCGGGCGGGTCAGGAGAGGTCTGCTGCGCCATGTGGTCACCTCCGGGGCGGGATTGAACTCGTGCTGAATTGGTTTTAGCTTAGTGCTGTGCTTTAACACGCTGCGCCACCAGGGAGGACCGCATAAATAAATCTTTAAAAAAAAAAAAAAAAAAAAAGACTTTACCTAACCTTTCAGTTAAGGAGATGGTAGCAATCAATTAAAAGGTAGCTGGGTTTTTTTTTCCCCCAAATGAAATGCATTCAGAGCATTTTGAAAGTAATTAGATTGTTTCCAGCTTTGTGTAAAATGTATTGCTAAAAACTCTCACCTATTAAAAATAAATGTTAAATAATAATAAAAAATAATAATAAATGTTAAGTGCACACTTAAAACTTGGGAAATGAAAAAGTGAGGTACAGTCTTGAACCCACTTGTTACCAAAAGTAAACCCACCACGTTCCCAATTACTGAGCAAGGACAAGTTACTGACAGCAACAAAAATGGAAATTTAAAGATTTCAGCAAACACCTTCTGCGGCTGTGGGGTGGCCACAGTTCTGAGTGAAGGGGCTTGGGTTTTTTCAGCAGTAACAGTCACTGAAGCCTCACGTGGAAATTACCTTAGAATCAAACTGCTTATCATAGAGGATTAGAAGCATTTTGAATAATCTGATTCTCATTAAAAGAACAAAAAATTAGAAGAGCCAAAGGTTTTTTTTTTTTTAATCAAGATACACAAACACTTTTAAGCATATTGTCTCATCTTTCTCCCCCTATTTTTTCTGTGTATTAATACAAACGTGAGTTTAAAATACATACGTAGGGCCTCCCTGGTGGCACAGGTATTAAAAGTCACAGCACTATCAAGCTACCAGCAGCCGCTGCAGCACGAGTTCGATCCCCGTCCAGGGAGTGACCCACGTGGCGCAGCAGACCTCTCCTGTCTCCCTGCTGCTCCCCTCAGCAGGGAGCTTGAAACTCTTCTAACCCTCTATGATAAACTGTCTGATTCTAAGGTAACTTCCATGTGAGGCTTCAGTGACTGTTACTGCTGAAAAACCCAAGCCCCTTCACTCAGACCTGCGGCTCCAAGTGCTCCCATGGATCCGCCTTTTCCGTTCTACTCCCTATTGTCTCTGGTGAATCCTCTCACCATCCCCCCTCACCTCTGACCTGTTCCCCAGTTCCTGTATGCAAAAGTAAATCTTGAAAAAATGCATAAATACACTCATTCTGGGGGCAGGGTGCCCCACAGCACCAGGGTAACAAGACACGGGGCTTCAGGCTGTTGTCTTGTCTTTAGCACACACTTCTCCAACCCCAAGAAAACATTAACAATGGTGACTTCTAGCTTTTAACACTTCCTTTAACTTTTTTGTACACCAAAAATGACTTTTGGTGAACGGTATTACAGGATTTATTATAGTTTTCTCCAGTTATACCAGCACCTTCTATTGAATAACCCATCATGGCCAGAATAATTTTTAAAAGTTGTCCTTAACATATCCTGTTTTTCTGAACTATTTTTCATCAACCTATTTTTATACCAATGTGAAAATGTCATTTATTGCACTTTTAAAAAAAATATTACTTGTTCTTTGATATAGCAAGTTCCTTTTTATCCTTTCAATGAAGATTTTTCTTATTTTCATTTATATTTAAAAATACTCTTTGGCATTTGAATTGGCTTTGCAGTGAATTTACATGTTAACTCAAGAACCAACAAGGTTACAATGGTCAAAATGTTCCTGTTCCAAGAGCTCACAGCCTGTGCGCCTCTCCTCACGCCTCTCAGCTTCCCACCTCAAAGGAGACAGGATTCTGAGTGTTAATTCTCCAGTAGCTTCACAGTTTTATTACTGATGAACATCCTGAGTTTTTTTGTGTTTTAACTTTCTATAAAGGTACCTAAGGAGGCTATTCTTTTCCAGACTTGCTTTTCCCTAAACAGGATCTGTGATGTGCAAAGATCCACACAGCCTGCCCAGCCCTCACTTTGTAGATGACTCTCCTTCCCTCCTGCTTGGTATAAATAACACCATTGAGGAAAAAGCCAATACTGTACAAAAATGAACAATGATGTAAAATACATTTAAATTTAAAAAGATTAAAAGAATAGAAAATTGAAATAACGCCATTGTGGCCATTCCTATATGCGACTCCTAGGGATCACCATCTAGTATGAGTTTCTCTAAGAGCATACATCCTGCCTGAGACATACCTGTGTTCAGCATCACTAAAAAAGAAAAAAAAAAACCTCTTTTCCAAAGTGGTAGCACCAAACAGCAACATAAGATGTTCTTGTCATGTCTCCAGTTGTTGCTATTTTCTCTTTGGCTGCTGCCATTTTGGTGACTTATGAATTATGACTATTACATAAGCTGTTCCCATCTCTTTTGTGACTTGCCTGTTCATTTTGCCCATTTTTCTCCTGAGTTTTTTTTTAATTATTGATTTGTATTCAGTAACTGTTAGTGCACACGTCATCTATATGTATGGTAAAAAAAATAGTATTTGGTATAGTAAGGTTAGCACAAAATGAATGTCTCACACTTCCTATTTTGTTCACAGCAGTCTTCCTTTCCCCAAACTCATGAAAATATTCTTTGATACAGGTTTACTAGTTTTTATGTTAATTTTCCTATGTAACTTTAATTGGCTTTTGTGTATGGTGCAAGGTAGAAATCCAACATATATTTTTTTCTGTTGTCAAGAATTACAGGTGCCCAATTCATTAAATAATTCATTCTTTTCCTCACTGATCTGCAATGATTGCCTTTGTAAAAATCCAGTTCCTCTAATGAATTGGTTAGTCCCAAGCTCGATTCCTTTTTTGTTTATCCACTTGTCATCTTTGTACCAATTCCTCATTGTTTTAATCACTATACTTGATAGTGAACTTTAAAACCTGGATGTGCTAGTCCCACTCATATTTCTTTCATTCTTTAGGAAGGTGCTGGAATCCTTGGTCCTTTGCTCTTCCATTTACATTTTAGAATCAACTGGTCAAGTAACCACAGGATTTTTTATTAATCTATTAACCAATTCAGAGAAAGAGTTCAGACTCAGATAACAATGAGTCTTCTCATCCATCATGGTCTCTCCATTTATTCAGGTCAGTTTTTTTTTAATTAAAATTTTCTCATTAAAAGGTTCATACATCTTTTAGTAAGTTATCCCTAGGTACTTATTTCATACCTACAGTAAACTGTATTTCTTAATTACATTAAAAAATTTTTAACTATTACTGCTTATAACTGGTGCATAAAAATATAACTGGCATTTACATATTGACATGTTCTAGCAACATTTATAAACTCTTAAAGTCTTGCAACTTGCTTTGTAAATTCTTAGGATTTTCATAGACAATATGATCATATGACATGAACCCATAAATACAGGAAGCCATTGAAAACAACTGATTTTTTTCATTTTCATTTTTTTTCATGTAAGCCAATTTGCAATCCTGGATAAATCCAATTTGGTCATCACTTTAATATTGTTAGATTTGACTTGCAAAAAAATGTTTATTTTCTTATTGAAAGGTGTAAGTTTATCTCTGTGTATATATAGCATACCTTATTTATGCATGAGTATTTCTCCATGAGGCCAAACTTATCAATTGTTCTATTTAAATCTCGTATGCCTGTGACAATGACTTTGTCTTCTGCATGACCTATTAATAAAGGAGGTGTTGACTGTCCATCACACTGGTAGACTATGTCTCCTTCTACTTGTGGCCACTTACTTATTTTGAGGTATTTAATCACTTTGGTGTGTGACTAAAATGGTAAGTTTAGAACTGTTATATTCTTTTGGTAAACTAAGTCTTTGTCTTATGTAGAGGTCCCCTACACTAGTAGTTTGGGGGGGCAGGGGAGGCAGCGAGGGTTCAATATAGGGACCCTCGAGCTTCAGAAAAATGCCTTACCCAGGCACTCACTAGTTAAGAGATTCCAACTTCTGTTCTCTGAGTTTACATGTGATATTCTTTCTACTCTATTTTTAAAAGTCAAATGCTTTTGAATTTTGGGTTAGAAACAGGCTAAGAAACAAACTGCACAAGAAAGAGTGGCTCTAGTAGAAACGCTTTGTAGTCAGTAAAGCAATTTTGCTAAAAGAAGGGAGAGCACTTAAATAGCCCCTACTTGGCTTAAAACCAAAGGCTGAAGGAAACTGTCAGGTGGTTTAAATGCAGAGAAAAAGAAAAGCTAAAGCCGCTGAATCCTGCTGTGTGTGGTAATGAAAAAGTAGACGCGGCCACAATGCAACTTAGGCAACAACACAGAGAAGCGGCATTCCGAGAACAGTGTCGGAAAGAACATTCCAGAGAGACAGCGAGAGGAACTAAATTCATCGAGTACGATTACAAAATACCGAGGGGCCTTTACTAATTTCACAGCAAGAAAACACAAAGGGTTATTATTTTTTTTTAAAGCATGTTAGTCAAAAAAAAAAAAAAAAAGAAAAGAAAAACCTAAGTCAGAAACTTTTGATTAAATGTCCACAATATACCAGGGTTTTACAAAAGAAAACTATGCACGCAGAAATATACACGTATGTACAAGGAACATGGAATGCTATACACACGGCAGCCTGCTCTTTAGCGGCGGGGGTCGGGCCCCACGCTCACCGAGGCCCGCCGGAGCGCTGTCCTTTAAGGACACAGTGAATGTGTCATGAACAAAATCCTATGTTCTGTTTATAACAAGTTCCAGTGAATCAGGCATGAACATAACAAGGCCAAGGTTATCTGTACAAGATTTATTTCGTTAGCCACAATGTTTTAGTGATGGTATAGACTAATACAGAAGGAGTGACTCAAAATCCATTGAGAGTTCAAAGTCAGAGATAAGTCAGTGGCTTTGAATCCCAGGTCAGTAAGTCTCATCCACCACCTTGGGTTACTAACAGCGCTGATGTACAGAACACCCTGCTCTAAGAGGCACAGTCTGTCCAGCAAACAAGCACACCAGCAGCTAGGCTTCACTGCTCCATCTTAGTCTGCTGTGCTAGTGGGTGGCAAAAGCCTCCCAACTGCATTTTACTCCCATTTTCGTGAACATTCCTGCTTCTAGCCATCACTTCCCATGACTTCACATTTGAGTATTTCTCTTGAAATACAGCAAGGCCGTTCAACTAACAGGACTAATGAGGGCAACGACATTACCATGTCTAAAATCTACCCTTTGAAGAGAATAGCCAGTGTACTGCATTTAGTATATATCACAACATTGAAATGACATGTGAGAATCAATACAAAATATTTATTTTTTCAAACCACAGAATTCACCCCAGAGCCACACTATACACGTCCGGAAAGTGTAAGCCATTAACATTTTCCTTAACAATGCGGTCCAACCAGAAATGATGACAACTTCCGACCAGCAGGGGGCAGTGTGCGCCAGAGTCCCAGAAGAATGGCCCTCTGAGCAGGAGCCCTTAAGGTCTCTCCAGTCATGGGCAAACGCAGGCCCAGTCCAAGTACCTGTGCCCCTTCTGCTGAAAGAGGCCCCATTGAGGGTTGGGGACAGTGGAGATGGGGAAGTGTCAATGACTCAGCTAACAAACAGCCAGGACAGAAGAAGAATCATTTCCATTGGGAAAGAACAGGGGTCACGTGTCCTGGAGGCCAGAACCCAGGGCCATTTCAGCAAGGTGATAAAAGTAACAGGAGTGTGAACTCTATTTAACTTCGATAAATGTGAACTTCATGTTACACAATATGACTAAAAACAGTAATCACAACAAGAGGCCCTAGAAACCTCTTACAGGTCTCAGTCACATTCTGATCTTAAATTTTAACGTTGCCTTAAGAGGCCCAGACCTGGATTAAAGTAAACATAATACCCTGAGCTAAGAAGCTCAACACGAATCATTATTTTTAAAAAATCAAAACATTCTAACAATGACTGGTTAGCTAATGTAGGTCTTTAGTTTTGCTTTAAAGTTGTAAAGTCTTTATTACCTCAGATTAGTGTATATTTATAAAACAAAGTTTGCTTATTTTAATAACAGCTGCTTATTAAACAAATGAATGTAGCTCAAGGGCATTGCCGCTTGCATAATGATCATGGAAACAATTAACTGCAATAAAACAAAAAAACGCATCAGAAAATACAGCCAGCCTCACTACGATGAGCGCATCTGAAAGGCCTGCTCCGGAATCAGGTGTGCCAGCTACCTGGACAGGCACGCGCCTGCGCAGTCAGGACCGCAGAAGCCGGCGGGCGGTCAGCCGCAGCGGGTGTTCCCAAGCTGGCGCTCAGGCCCTGCCCGTTTCCTGCGTTTTCCTCTTGTGCTAAGAACCTTTCGAATCCCTTGTTCGGACGGTCCAGAATTGGAGGTGATGCGCGTGCAAACTCTTCCTGAGGAATTCTTTGTGTGTGCAAATGTGCAATCCGATAGAAAGCATGGCCTGCAGCAGGTGGCAGCTCCGAGGGAGGCTGACCAAGGCGCCCATTCTGCAGTTTCACTCAGACATCACTTTTCATCCGGAAACCCTGAAGGAGGGGAGGGGGCTGCCTCAAACTTGTAAAGGGGAGAGGAACAAACTTAATAATGCAAACTCTCGGCTTCTGCTAAGTCTACCTAAGAACTACCGGTTAGCCAGATGCTACCCCAGGTGTGGCTTTCTGCCCCACAGAAAACAAAAACACAGTTCCCACCGGTGAGGGCACAGCTGTGACCATGGGACAAGAGCTGACACTGACTGAAGCTTAAGGCAACTGCCAGAGAGGTATGCCACTCTCGCAATTACCCCTCTGCCGACAGTCCCATTTGGTGAGCAGTCTGGCTTCCTCTGGAGGCTCTCGTGTGGGGCCGCAGGCAGTGTCAGGTCTGCCCAGCACCTCAGACGAAGGAGACAATCAACCTGCAGAAGGTACATTCTGTCTCTGATGATGTGGGCCCCTCAAAAGCCAATATTAAACTGAGGTGGAGAAACTAGACAAGGTATTGGCAAGTAGAATACAAACAAACAGGAGAAGAAAAATACTTCCTGGCAAGTAGTGTTTAGTCAACACAAAATGGAAGGCAAATCTCACTTAAGCTGCAAACTAAGAATGTTGGTAAGCGTTCCGATCAAACAGGAAAGGTTCACTTCCAATTGAAAGAAAGGTTGTGGTCACACCGCCAGGTGCCTCCTGGGCCAGGAAGAGGACAGCCGGGCTGCGCGCGGAAAGAGCCCTGTGTCCTTCCCAACCAGCCTCGCAATACCAACCCCAGGCCCGATGCTGGCTGTAGTCGCTGTACAAAGATTTAGAGCAACTCCATTTTGCAGACTTCACTTTGCCTGCTTTTTGTTAACACATACATACTATGACAAAAATAAAATATTTCTCCATTACGCTAATAATGCAAAAGCATCCAAAGGTTTTAATGCCAATTCACATAATACAACGCTTTTTATAAGGAAAGTTCTGTTGTTGGCCCAAAAAATACTCTCTCCCAGAAAAAGCACTTGGATATATTATAAGGATACTGAAAAGTCCATTCACGCTTAAAGAAATGTTCCAATTTTATTCCTCTTGGAAAAATTAAAAGTTAAAGGAGACTTCAGTTGCAGATACTATTCATAAGCCTGCAGCAAGCATTCCATTGAGAAGAGTAAATTTAGATTCCATGATGAAGTGGAATTCTTCCGTGATTGACACCAGAGTATGACTGGTGCGGCAAATCCAAACACACAGGGCAGGTGAGAGCCTGTATGATCAGCCCAGCAGTTCGTGCTCATCAACACAATCCGAGATGCTGAGTGGAAGGAGTACAATGCAAAGTCCTCCAAAACTCTGCCAACTGGAGCTGTTAAGTACTTAAGAAAATAAATCTGACATCCTTCCATTTGCCTCTCTGAACAGTAACTCCCAAACGGAGGCCTTGTGTTAGATGAGGACCTGCTCCCGCTATCACACGTCCACCTCTCCCATCTACCCTCAGTCTCCCCACAGGACAAACCGAGCAGCAGGGCAGAAGCGGGGCACAGCGCTCCTAGTCATCCCTTGGCCCTGGGTCCTCAGGAGAGTAAAATCCGAGTAAAATCCGACGTTACCAAAGAGAGTCAAGCACATGCCCAATTTAGATTCAAGCAAAGTTGAGAAGAAACATATTTCTCTCCTGTCACACCTTCCTATTTTGCTTTGCCTGTCAAAAACAACTAGAATAAGCTTCAGAGCCTTTTATAAAGAACTAAATAAGTAGCACTGTGGGTGTAGAAAAACAGAAAATCCAGCTTTGCCACAGCTGGAAGGGAGCCTAGAACAGCAGTGCTCGCTCCCTGTCACCTCAGATAAGGTACGTGAAAGATGCGGCCTGCAGACTCGGAAGTACGTATCTCACCCACTGGGAAGGAAGTGGATCAGGAATCCCTCACCACTGATTCTATTTGGAAATCATAACCGTATCTGCTTCCTACAGCATCACAGGAACCAGTCTTACTGCTGGGTCGTGCTCAACTGGGTTAAAGGAGCGCTCCCGCTCAGGACCCGTCTCCCCACACCAGGCCACGGGAGCAGCTGGTGAGGTCCCTCGTCCCTCCCGCCACTTGACAGTCCCCGCGTGAGCAGACACAGGGCTCGGGGAAGCAGGATCTGACCGGCCTGCTGCACGTTTCCACTGTCCCCAGGTGGCGGGCTGCTGACACCCGACACAGCGGGGGCCAGTCTGCAAGGCCATCAGCTTTCTCGGGAAGCCTTTATGAGTCTGACAACATGGTCACAGGGTTGCAAAGTGCACAAAGCTCAAGGCACAGAGTAGAAAAACGTTGTGAACAGATGGGGAAAGGTTAGGGCGAAAGCAGAGTTAGCATTTTCTTTTAACAAGACTCGCTAATGCTAAACAAAGACCAACTCTTTTAAATGGATTTGTTTTGGTTATGAGTGGAAAATACTGTAACAATCGGCTTGATTTTAAAGCAAAAGATACCATGATGTGTGGAACCCATATGCCAAAGTGCCAAGTCCACAAACGAACAAAACAAGTGCTTAAAAAAAAGATTCTTCTGCTGTTCTATTTTGGGAGGAAGCTGCTCAGTTTGGCTGCCAGGTCTCACTTAGCCACGGTCACTTTTCAAGACATTTGTTCCTCACAGAATCTGTAGATAAACTCATTAAAAGATTGTCCCATTTCAAAATCATCCCCAAGTCTAGCAGCAACTGACTGGTTTTGTTTTTTTTTTTTGTTTTTTTTTTGTTAGTTTTTTTGTTTTTTAAAATTACAAACCAAAGTATGAAGTCCAACATCCTCTTCTGAGAAAAGCGTGTGGCAGAGCCCCTGAGCGCCCGCAGGCCCCGCTCTGCCCAGTCTCTGCAGCTCCAGTGTGTCCTCTCTTCAGGAAGGAAAGTACATGCAATACATTCACTATCTGTACCCTCTGGAACTCGCACATGCTGACGGGCTGTCTGGAAAACAGTGCAACAAGAAAGTCTGAATAGCAGGCAGCAGCTGACAACGGGCGCAATCTGTCTGCCTAACACATATTCTCAGCCCTCTCCTCACCCCCCAAAGGGAGATACCGGGGGCAGAAAGGCAAATCCTCAAAACCACATGGCGTTAAGGGAAATGCAAGGGGGCTAAATGAGGAACCGAAGCAGGGCTGCTCCCACTCTGACAGGAGCCCAGGACACCCAGTTAGGTTCCTGACAACAACCTGAGCGCCGGCCGTCAGGGCGGCCACGCGGCGCCGAGCCGGCCACACGCAGCGCCTCGCAGGCGCAGTGCGCACAGGGGACGCTCCCCACAGCGAGCACTGGAGCACCAGCACGCTCATCTGCACAGTCACCGCCAGTAACTGCTTCAATCACAAAACCACCAAAAAAACGTCAAGGAGCATCGCTACTTACTGTAAGCCAACTCTTCTCCAGCTCTCTTCCGGGACTGGTCACCTCTAGGGATAAGAAAAGAGAGTCAGCGAAAGTGTCTGGCCTCTTCACATACCAAATGAGAAGAAATGAGCTGGTAACAGATAACAGAAGTATAGCAGGTATTTCAATTCTAACAACCCATTTAAAAATATCCGAGCAGGTACAACCTGGATGCACCAGTGAATATTCTCTTAATTTTTTTTTTTATAATTTTTTTTTTAAAGATTTATTTATTTGTGCATACATAAGTGGGGGACAGGCCAGAGGCTCAAGGGCGGTGAGAGGCTTCACCAGAGACAGAGTGGGGAACAGAACAGGCAGATCGACGAAGTCCACTGCTGAGGGGAGCCGCGGGCGGGTCAGGAGAGGTCTGCCACGCCATGTGGTCACCTCCGGGGCAGGCGGGGATCGAACTCATGCGGAAGTGGCTTTAGCTTCTCCGTGCTGTGCTTTAACCCGCTGCACCACCAGGGAGGGCCGAATATTCTATCTCTTAAATACAGAAAGTTACTAAATGAAGGAGAAGAGTATCTACAAATATAGTTTGGAGAAATAGGCTCAGACTAATATGTTGTTATAGAAAAACCTGATTTCGTTATCAGTATCTCTGGTGACCTGCATATACCAGGGCAAATTTCAAATAGAAAAATTAAAAATCTTCCTCTAAAAGCCCTAAAAGGAGACTAAAGCTACACCGTCTTTGAAAAACCACAGACTCACTGTAGATGAATACCTGTCTGCAGGTAGAAGAACATGAACCTTTACACTATACTACCCAGCTCATCTTCTAACACCAGAGAAAAAAGTTCTAGTTCTGTTCTAAAGACAAGCAAGGTCTGCCCAGATCCTAGGCTACCTGAAAAGTCTGTTCTAGTCTCTTCAGTTTCTCAGAGAGAATGCAGTTAGAGTGACTACAATGCGAACTGACTATCCTTTCCCTACTGGTGCTCGTAGAGTACATATTACATGGTTGATCTGTTCCTAACTGAAACACTTTTGGTTTTGCTCAACACTCTCTCTTCAGCTACTCTGTCTTATCCAGGACACAGGTCCCACAAGCTGTGCAACCTGAAACATCGTCCATATGTCTGGGGCTCCCAGATTTATTCTATTTCCAGCCCTGGCTTCTCCCTACACTCAGACCTGTAGGGCCAGCTGCCCGTCACCACTATGCCTGGGTGACCTACATGTGCTGCGAAGGTCCAAGGCCACAATGCTGACTCCACTCCGCGCCCACTCTCCCACTCTTCCTCAATAAATGGCACCAGCGCCCACCCACTTACTCCAGGTTAACTCTTAGCTCATCTTTGATTTCTGTTTTTTCCCTCACTCTGGAGCATTCTGTCTCCAAACAATCAACTCTACAGCTACCACCTTGATCCAAGCCACTGTCATCTCATCCTCCATAACTCTATCAGTCCAGACAAGAGCCTGGGTGATGTTACATAAAGACCAAATTATTTCTTGCCTCTGATTAATAAGTCTTTCGGTGGCTTTCATTACAGCTAGAAGTCAATCAAAATTCATTTCCCAGGCCATGAGCTATGCCTCCCGCCTACTTCACCCTTATCTCCTACTTTAGTTCACGGAACGTCAGTTGTGCTGGTTTCTGTCTGTGCCACGGACATGCCGGCACTGTTGTGCTTACTGCCTTCTCAGCCTGTGGCACCCTTCCCCTCAAAGAGCCACAGGGACGGCCCCTCACACCACACATCACCGGAGTGACTCTGCCTCAGAAGGCATCACATCACCAAGGGACAGGGAACGGCCCCAAACACGTGGCCAGACTTCCACTCTCTTCATAACACTGGGTATTGTTGGAAATTATTTGTTCAAATGTTTATTATTTATCTCCAGACACTGGAGCATAAGCTCCCTAAAGAACTAGGAACCGTAACTGTCTCACTCCCTCCTGTATCTAGGACTATCTTGTACATGGTAGGCAGTAACTACTAGCTACATAACAAGTGAGTGAAAAATAGCCTCTACATATGGATTATTAAATGCTGGTCCAAGTAATTACTTCCTGCTTTTGAATAATCTTTCAGAATACCAAAGTTTCTCATTTTCTCTCTCTGGTTACATTCATGACAAGGACAAACACCTCTTGCTAAAGCAAGGCAAGAAGTCTCAGTGACTGGCAGAAAGAGAATCCCCGAATGGCCTCTCGGGGTTCCCCTAGGCTGAGCATTCACAGGAAAACCTGCCTATTTACCGGGAACCAGCCTCAGGCAGCCTAAGGAGCTGGAAACAGAGCCGCCCTGAGGCTCTTCTCCCAGTCACTGACCTGCAAAGCCAGCTGATCATCTCGTGTTATTATTTACTAGTATCCACATGAACTGACATTCTCCAAACATGAAACCAGTAATGCTGATCAGAAGAGAAGATATAGGATTTCATATCTGGGACCTCAAATTGTATAGACAACCTTCATTCTTACCCTGCAAAGGTTAAACAAAGACTGAACATGCGAAAACGCCTGTGAAAAGAGCAGGCAGGAAGAAAAAGTGATGCATTACTTACACATGTAAGTAATAGATGCGTACAGCTAATGCCACATGTCTAGAAAGCTATTAACTGACCTCAAAACCAGAGCCCTGCTGGTAAATAAACAAGTACCAATTCTAGAGTGACCCTCTCAGCTAAAAGAGCAACAAACCCCTACATGATTCTATTTTGTTGCAGAAACTCAGGTAACTATATTCAGAACACATTTGCCTTTGGAAATGACTTAGCACACCCTGACGAGGACCCCCGACTGGTCTGAACGGGGATGGTTCACTAGTAAACACGATAGACTTTCCCAAATAAGCTTACCTTTAGTAAGGGAATCTTGGCAACAACAGAAACCAACCTCTTGCCTGTCCCCCACCCCTCAATAAGCCATTTAATTATGCAGGGTAAGAAGAAAATATTGCTCGTAGTTTACATATCAATTCTAGCTTTGAAACAAGCCCACATTATATTAATATTTCCATGCACCTAAAGATGTTTAAGATGAACTCCAGCTCGAATAAGAATCTGTCCATCAACTGTGCAAGAGTAGGTGACCCACCCCACAGCTGGCCCAGTCTGGTAGAAGGGGCACTCACCCTCATCTTGTAACAGGGCAGGGGAGAATATCTGACAATATTCACATATCACTTCAATTAATGACTCACTCTGTGCCATCTACATTAAATTTGTCTGCTGCCTATTCAGGGCTCCCTACAGCACAAACACAGAAGATAACCTTAAATGAAACAACAGTTTGTGAGTCTGAACAGCAATCCTATGATTAGGCATAAACCATAAAATGAACTTCACAATTAGCACAGCCAGTCAGAGTCTCTGTTACACAGTTTGGACTACATTCTCAATTTTTGCTTGGATCAGTGGACATCTCCAAATAATCCAGCCTGAGGCAGGCTGAGAATCCATGTGCAGGAGTCAGCTCAGGCAGACCTTCTCTCTGCTACTGAGATTGTACAGGGTGGTCCCCAGGAAAAGGGGAAGTTCCAGGGTCCCTTCCCCACCCAGAAGGAGGGAGTCTGAAGAAGGCAGCAGGACGCAGAGCCAGGAGACATGAGGAAGCAATGTGGAGCAGGGAGCATGTGATGAAGAAACTGTGCTTGTTTCTTGGCCCTGTGGTTGAAAGAGATGTGGGTGACAGACCCGTGGGGAGGTTGACCATGGCAGTGTTTATACTGATTTTGATTATGTTCTTTTCCTCCCAGACCCGTCTGGCTATGTCTGACCCTTTTCTGTGGGTTCCAGCCAGAAGGTGCTTTAGGTTTGTGGTGGGCTTGCAGGCCTTGCTTTGGGCCAATCCCTTTTGGGTGGACTTTGACCCACGAGGGGATGGGTAACTTCAGGTGTCTGATTTAGAAATTACACTCTTTGTCTTCTGTACTGTATACTCACTCTATTAAAGTTCCTTTCCATTAAAGCTCTTATGTCTTGTCCTGATGCAGCGGATGGCAGAACCTATTTAGAGCAGGCAGGTTTGAGGGTTCAGGAGGGGCCCTCTCTCTCCCTGCCCTGTTACAAGATGAGGGTGAGTGACCCCTTCTACCAGACTGGGCCAGCTGTGCAGTGGATCAGCGAATATGAGAAAGTCACCTTAGGTAAGGCCCAGTGTGTGCAAAGTATCCATCAGAATAACTAAGGACTTAATTCTCATAGTAAATGTTTAAATTGCTCATTTAATTCCCATTGCGAACCACAAAATTTTTCTATCATTTATGTCGGTTGAAAATATGTACTTTGCAAGATGCTCTGGGATAAGGACATCACACTACATTGCAAGTCTTAGAAAAATTAGCCAAGGAAGAAAAATGTAAGTGAATAGAACTATCCTCCTTTTTAAGAAGAAAAAACTAGAACTTAGGGCAAAAGTGAAAATATGAAAAACAGAATCTTAAGTCTCTTTATTGTTTAGTCATAAAATTAGTTATTATTTGCCACTTTAGTCAGAAGAGCACATTATAATTGACCATAAAGGTCGCACATCATTTTTTCCCCAATGTTCAGTGCTAATATGAGAAGATCAAAATTGGAAAAGCTCGGGCCCTCCCTGGTGGCGCAGTGGGTTAAAGCACAGCACTAAGGAAGCCGTCTGCAACCTCTTTAGCATGATCCCGAGCCAGCGGGATGACCCACAGGGCGCAGCAGACCTCTCCTGACCCGCCCGCTGCTCCCCTCAGCAGTGTACTTCGTCGATCTGCCTGTTCTGCTCCCCACTCTGTCTCTGGTGAATCCTCTCACCCTCCGCATCTCTGGTCTGTACCCCAGTTCTGTACGAATAAATAAATAAATCTTTAAAAAAAAATTGGATGTAGGGCCCTCCCTGGTGGCGCAGCGGGTTAAAGCACTGCACTAAGAAGCTGAAGCCACTTCCGCATGAGTTCGATTCCCGCCTGCCCCGGAGGTGACCACATGGCGTGGCAGACCTCTCCTGACCCGCCCGCTGCTCCCCTCAGCAGCGTACTTCGTCGATCTGCCTGTTCTGCTCCCACTCTGTCTCTGGTGAAGTCTTTCACCACCCCTGAGTCTCTGGCCTGTAGCCCAGTTCTGTATGCACAAATAAATCTTTAAAAAAAAAAAAAATGGATGTAAAATAAAAAAAAAAAATGGAAAAGCTCTTGGAGGCTGGTCAGCCTAAGTGCTCAAGAAATCCCTTCTTTATGACCCGCTCGCGAAGAGCAGCCCCCCGACATCGAGGCCCAGCGGCCCCCTGCAGCACTCCACGTGTGGAGTTGCTAAACTCCCACCCCCACCAGCGAGCCAAATGGGCAGAGGGATGGACGGCTCAGCCACCAGAGGAAGGACACTTGCCTCGTGAACCCGTTCTGTATGAGTTCTCTTTGAAGTTTCTGATCTTGAGCAGCATATTCAGAAAGTTCGGATTCCACCGCCGGAGGGAGAATGTTTGGAATAAATTTAGAAAATAGGGTTGGAGCCATCTGAACCCACTCTGTAAGGGAAGGAAAAGATTCATTAAGGAAATCATACAGACTAACTGAATTAAGTGGAAAGGGAAAGCCTTCTATTGTCCAAAGAACAAAAACATACATCAAACGAAACTTAAAATGGGGAAAAAACGAGTGTAATCCCATTCTGCTAAGAGGATGAAAAGGCTAAATTTCTTTCTGCAAAGAATGTACAGTATAAAGAAATCAGATATTTTACATTCTACTGGTTTAACAAAATTTAATCAAAGTCCTTAGAGAATTTTTGAATAAATCTTACTGAAAAATCTAAATATAGATGAAAACACGAACAAGATAAGCAAGGATCTCTGAGTGGGAGAGAAGGGATTCTGCAGAAATACGGCCCTACTAAGCATTAACTAAAACAATTTCATGGTCAAAGAACAGAACAGAACAGGCAGTTCAGACTTAAAAAAAAAAAAAAAAAGTACCACGAAAACCTGGGGAGGATCGACAGTGAACACGGAGTAAGTGGACCAGAGATTAACCGGCAAATACTTTTGAAGTAACAATCCACTGTTCCTAGTATTAAGTTATAACAGCCCAAGAATATGTAACAATAAAAGATAACTGAATAGTTATCAAAAATTAAGATTAGTGACCCAAAGAGTACTCTGTAAAAAAAAAAAACAACATGATCTATCAAATAAGTGAAGTCTACACTAAAGATCTGTATCAGACACAACAAAGATGATCATCTTTATGCTAAACTATTTTTATCAAATTAGTAAGACCAGATAAATGAGACAGGACTGACTAATTCACAAGAAATAAAGTAACAGCCCTGTTAGCACTCAGAAAAACTCGCACCAGCATAAACACACTTCCCTCCACTCGGTGAATGCTGCGTGCAAACAACATGTTCCTGCACCCCCCACACCCTGACCCCACCCCAGCCGTGGCTTGCTGAAGCCACGCTGTCCTTGTGGTAGCGGGTCTGAAAAAGCAGGGTCACCCCTTTTGATTCTGATCAGATCCTTTCAAATGCTGTCTTTTGGAAAATATCTTACGTTTGTATCAGGACCCACCAACTGTCAACGCCCGAATCTGGTGAGCTCATCTTAAAAACTAATCTGAGTAAATAATTCTAAGTTTGAAAAAGCCCAGTTTAACACCGTACAAGGCTGGAATCCGGGTTAAGTACAAAAGCATAAAGTCAAACACTGCCCAGCAGCGCGTGCGCTGCCACCTATCAAGGCAGCGCCGGGGGCTGCGGGCCAGGGAGCGCGGGAGGAGCAGGCCCACCGTTTACCGTGGTCACTCAGAGCCGTTTTCATCATGCAGGAAAATGAAAATTCAAAATTCTACAAAAATCAGCTTATTGGACACATACAATATTTCTGCTGTGTTATAGAACAACTTTATGCAAATAATTTGTCCCAAAAAATATGAAGAGAGCACCATGCCTGATCCAACTCAAATGTTAAAGTTGATGCTCTACAAATCACTAATCATTTACAAAAGGCTGAGGAAAAAGATTTCTTACACCATAGTCTAACTCATGTGCCAATTTTACACTTTACCAAGCCAAATTCTGACACAGCTTTTAAATAAATCATCAATGACCTGAAATAACCACTCTCTGGATAACTTAACAGTTTATAACAGTTTATAACCTGATTATGCTAACAGGTACTGTGTTAATTCTCTATTTAATCTTCAAATGACCAAAGAATTGCACAGAAAGGGAATTACTATCAAAAATTATCCCCTGTGTTTCCACAATTAGGAAGGATACACACAAAGCATCTGGGATTCCTTTAAATTCCCGCTGTTATTCTAAAATTGCTATGGTGAGTTAAGTTGCAAACCGTGCCTTTGAATATAGTGATCTCTGACTTCTGGTTCTGCTATTATAACTTCTCAAACTATTCTTAATCCTTCTACATTCCCTGCAAATTACGTAACAAACGTAAAAAGTGCTGAGGTGTAAATGTGTGTTGGTGCACACATGCAGCCTGGGGCAGAAGTGGGAGATTCCAGAGAGGGAGGCAGCGGTTAGACGTGACCCCGAATGTGTCTCCTACAAGCTGTTTCTTTTATTTCCCAACTACCTGGTTTACATGAGGAGAGAACCAGGCAGTCCTGCGTTGACATTTCACAATGATGAATACCTATCTACTTGACTTTACGGCTGTAGCAAATCCTAATACCACTACACACTAGAAAACAGAGGGATAAGGCTGGAAACACACAAACAACTGCAACCCCCAAGGAAAAGATGAATGTTTACCTGGTCTGAGAGTATACAGGCCTTTCACAATATTTGCCATAGTTGAAGGTGTGACCTGAAATGGTGTTGACTGGGCTTCTAGAAGTAAAGCTGAAATATGAAGAGAAAATGGGTTATAAAAATGATCTAACGTTTACTGTCAAGGTTTCGCTATTATTATTTCTCCCAAAGGCTAAAGGGCAAGCAAGTGCAAGAAAAGAACAGCACAGGAGGAAAAATAAGAGTTTATATTCTCAAAAGTTGTTTTTTTCTTAATTCAATCCAGAAGCTTCATCAAACAAGTGACTGTGCAATTCTGCTGAAACTAATGGAATGATACTTTTCACAGAAGTTCTGAAAATAAGTAAAGCTTTCTAAAAGCAATAGTGTTCATGGACTTAGTGAGCCAAAAGAATGCTTCCCATTAAGTTTGTGATTCAAAAGAAATTCATTTGGGGAATGAAGTGTTCTCTAGAATTTGAAAGAAACCCCCTCAGTCATCCCTCTTTCCCCTAAATCACCATAGTTGAGGCTGGCAGAACTTTCTGAAAGATGCATTGCTAGTAATTTTAGTAACTGTGATCAGTCAGAAACCCACTTTCCCAAATGCCACAGGTACGTGTACTTTTTCTTCTCACTAAAGGTAAAAGCTAGAGATCACACAGGCTCACCTGGCTCACTCCAGCACTCTGGTGACCACGTGATTGACTGCAAGTGACAACAGTCATCGACTGCCACACAACAAACTTACTAAAATATTTCAAGTGGGTACAGTAATTTTTCTAGGTAACAACAGACACAAAACCATTTTTAATTTCTCTAAGGTAAGCATTTTATTAACCAAAAATTTTTATAATTTTAACTCTAAGTCAGGCTTATTAAACTGTGCAAACTGAATTTCTTTGGTAAATGTCTTTTTTAACTGAAACACCATCTTGCTTAGCCAACAATGATTTTACACTTTCAAAAATACATTGTGAATTACACCTAAGTTTATATCACAAAGGTCATTCAAGTTAATTCTTCCGATTTTAGCACTGGTAGACAGTTATTTTGAATGGCATAAATTTTAAGAATGATCAGTTAAGCATTTCAGATCAACAAAATATTTTAAAATGCAGTGTTTAAAAATTGAAATTCTAAATGTTTCTGAGAGTCGCTTCTCAAGGTTCTCCCAAATTTCAACGTGTGCCCCAAATCCAGGGTCTCCATTAATCCCTCTTCCTTCTTTTTGGCCATTCATTTGGTTTTCAGTTAAGTCTTGTTCCACTAACTCTTCAGTTTCAACCACACAGTTATTACTGGGTCAGGTATTCACATTTGTAAAAACCCTTAAATTAAATTTACAGATTATTCACAAAATATGTATTAGTTTGGGATGAATTAGCTGAAAATGACAATTGTGAAAGATTACTAGAGTTGAAAAGGTGTAACATTTCACTAAAATCTTCTCCACCCTTTTTAGGAAAACAAGAGATTTCTTGTTGATCTATTTTAAGGAAAAAGAAATGGGAGTGGGGATATGGTGCTTGAGAGAAAAAAGAAAGTGTGTATTCAGTATTCAACCCTACTGTGTTTACATCTCCTAAGCTTTAGTGAAGATTTACCTTCTGGCAAACTATTATTTACCTTTCTGTTTTTCAGATAAGGGAACTGAAGCTCAAAACAAAACAAAAATACAGAACTAGCAAGTACAGAAAGGGTCAAAAAACTTGTGTTTCACTCAAAACTCTGCATTTTTTCTACTCCACCAGCCATGACTGAAAGGCTAATCTTACATGTAAAGAGCTCCAAAGTGTTACCGTCAGGAACAGTTTTCTTCCAAAAACAGCAACTTTGTTTTCTTCCAAAAACTGTTAATTTCAAGAAGAATCCCCAACCATCCCACTGACTCTTAACTGTAAATCAATAGTTTTAAAGCTACACCAGAACCTTACAGAACTTCTAGTGCACACCTTTTTCTTTACAGATTATGAATGAAAGTTTTGAAATGCCTTGCTGAAAGTCACTTGGCTTTTTAATAGTGGAACTGGGACCAGCACTAAGCTCCTCTGCAATAGGAAGTCTGGAAATCAAAAGTGATGTTAAAATTAGGCCCTCCCTGGTGGTGCAGCTGGTTAAAGCACTGCACTAAGAAGCTTAAGCCACTTCTGCATGAGTTTGGTTCCTGCCTGCCCCAGAGGAGATCCACAGGGCGCGGCAGACCTCTCCTGACCCTCCTGCTGATCCTCTCAGCAGTGTACTTCGTTGATCTGCCTGTTCTGCTCCCCACTCCTCTTACCCTCCTCATCACTGGCCTGTATCCCAGTTCTATATGAATAAATAAATAAATCCTTAAAAAAAAATCAAACTAAGGTCTAAGTAAAAAGCAGACAACACCTGCTAAGGCTAAGAACTGAAATGAAAACCCTCCACGCAACCCGACCGGTAAACTTCCACTGCCACTCAGCATACCACATTTCTCTGGATGCATCTACCATTAACCGACCCATTCTGTCACGTGCGCAGAACCCTCAATACTGTATTACATATACCATGATAAATCCAAATTCTAGTACTTCTGTTTTTCAAAGTTAAATGTATAGTAAGAATTGATTTCAAAGGAAAACAATTTTACTGCCAGCCAGAAGTAGAATCCACCTAACTGCAAAAACAAACCTATGAAAACAAGTAAACCAAGGAAAGAAAAAGTTTTATGTGCAGTGAGAAGGCACCGTCCTCATTCCTGAACCACCTGGTGGGAAGGGGCCTTTGAGCACCAATCAGTTACGAGCAGAGAGGGCATCCATTTTGTTCGGCTCTATGGCTTTAACACGTGGCCCTCAAATACTTCTGGCACACCTCCCACTGCGAAGTGTGCCCCCCATGTCTGCCTCCTTGGAATCTGAGCTCTGTGGCTGTCTGTCCAACGGGATAGAACAAAAGTAACACCATGCCAACTTCTGGGCTCAGTTTCCACACAAGATAGTTTGCTGACTACCAGAGGAAACACAAGAGAGGGGCCACAGTGGGCACAACTTGCCAGCTGCTCAAACGAGCCATTGTGAGTGTCTCTCCCCCCCCCATCCCAGTCAAGTCTCAACGCTAGAAAACAGAGGCAGCCCCTGAACCCTGCCCAACTAGCAGATTTGCAGTCAAATAAATAAATAGCTGTTGTGAGCTACTGTGCTTTGGGGGGCGGGGAGGGGGGGTAACACAGCAGTAATAACTGAGCACAACATTCCGAGCAGGTCTGAAGAAGGAAATGACTAATTGGATATTAGAAAGTCAAGAGGCTACCTACTGGGAGGCGGCAGGGGTCCAGGAAGAGAAGGGGGAAGCACTGAACTCCACACTGTATTCTGCATACTTAACCCTCTAGGCTGCCACAGCAAACATTCTCAAAGCCTGAGAGGGCAAGGGCTGAGAGTTTTGCCAAAGATAATCAGTAAATGAAAGAGCCAGTCAAGACAAGGATTTTCCCACTAAAGAATCAAAACTAGAGCATTCTATACTACAGTTCCACAGATAGAACACTGAGCTCCTTCTAGGGCTAGGGCTATTAGTAGCAAAGTTAGGAGTTAACCTCCCAATATTTCCCTCGTCATCAGAAAAAAACCAAAACCGGGGAGCCAGGATCAGGCCAGGCATGAATACAGCGTCCAGTGCTCTGGAAGCTGCACTGCCCCCAGTTCGCTGGGGACCTTCAAGTCCCATTTCAGTTGTTCAGCGTCTCTGTAGAGTTGGGCCTCAGCTCCACTTGCGGTATGAATCAAGAGCTGACGACACCCACCGGGTGGAGCTGCCAACACGCCCTGACCACGGTGAGTGTGCCCGGGTCCTCAGTCCCGCCAGAAGCTGATTACTCACGCATCAGACTGCAGATGTGCTTTTCTGCGACATGTTCCGTAAACAGCTTTATGAGGTCATCTTTTAAATCTCTGTTAAGCTTGGTTTCGATGTAAAACTTATTCTGAAAGAGAATAAATTATTTTCAGTGTATCAACGAGGGAAAATTAAATCTACTGAACCACTAAAAGGTACTTTAAGACAATATTAAGGTGTTGACTAGAGCATATGCATCAAATAACGAAGATGCCGCCTGTCAGTTGCGTTTCTCTGGCATGGGAATAGAAGCACACAAAGTCAGAACGCCGTGAACCACACATTTCCAGAAGAACACTGGAAGACACCTAATTTCTGGAGCTTTATTACAGGAGATAATTACATTTTGGATTGAATTAGCTAGACAGGGATGTATAAACACAGGAGCTGTGAACAGGCAATTAATACACTTTTTTTAAAGATTTATTTATTTATTCAGACAGAACTGGGGTACAGGCCAGAGATGCGGAGGGTGAGAGGCTTCACCAGAGACAGGGCGGGGAGCAGAACAGGCAGATCGAAGAAGTACACTGCTGAGGGGAGCAGCGGACAGGTCAGGAGAGGTCTGCCTCACCATGTGGATCTCCTCCAGGGCAGGAACTCATGAGGAAGTAGCTTAAGCTTCTTAGTGCAGTGCTTTTAACCCTCTGCACCACCAGGGAGGGCCCAATCAATACACTTTTTAAAGACACTACCAATCAGGCCTCCCTGGTGGTGCAGGGGTTAAAGTCCCAGTACAATGGAGCTCTCCAGCCACTGCAAAGAGTTGAATCCCCCACAGGGAGCTGACCCACACAGAGCTGCAAACCTCTCCTGTCTCCCCACTGTTCCCCTCAGCAGCGTATTTCATTAGATCCACCTGTCCTGCTCCCCACTCTGTCTCTGGTGAATCCTCTCACCCTCCCATACCCCAGTTCTTGTATGCATCAATAAATAAGATCTTTATAACAAACAAAAAAAAACACTACCAAATCTACAGGAAACAGTACCAGAAGGCACCCCCACCTGTCACATTCCTGGCTGGCAGCAGGCAGTGGGCTGGCATGAATGACATGAATGACAGCCTCCATTCCCAGCCCACAGCCCTGACATGAATACTTAGCTGATGGTGTTCCCTAGAGGCCACCTCTAGGGGCAAAGGTACACACATGACCCAATGTAGCTCCGTAAGACAGAAAGAAACCTGGGATCGAGTCATTTATAATCGTTTTTCATAGAACCAAGAGGAGCACAGGATGAACAGGTGCTGGGAACAGTACAGAGCAGCAAAGGGGCAGCTGAGGCCCTGGTGACGCTGCAGGGCTGCCGTCCCCCAGCCCTGGGGGAGCCCACCTTCTTTCTGGAGGTTTATCACAAGAGAAAATACTTTTTTATTAAATCTCTTTGAATCAAAGCTTTCAGTTTCTTGCAGGCAAGAACATCTTGATTAGAATAACTCCAAGTCAAGACACTGAATTTGTTCATGTTTAGATGTTAACTCAGTGCGTAGTAGCTGCTGATTCTCCTCATTTTTAACATAGCTTTTTTTCCTTTTAAGAAGGTCATAAAAATAACATGCACAAGCTAACGAAATAAAGCCATGCCGATCCAAGTCTCGCACGGCAGCCCTCCGGTCCCACCCCATGGCCCTGCTCTACACTGGGGAACATTTATATGCTCCTCAGTGTGGCTCGCATACCTGTAGGTAGACTTTCTTTTTTTCCAGTAAAGAAGAAAATACTTGCTAATGAAGAAATGTTACACTGCTTTGCACCTTGCTTTTTTACCCAATGTTGTAACTTGAGAAGACCTTTTTCTCTGATAGCAGACAGCCTATTTTTCTATATCTTTCATGAATTATTAAATGAGTAGTCTCCTGCTAATAAAATAGATTTCCCCAATATATTCTGCTATTAAAAACAATGCTGCATAATTCTTATGCAAATATATTACGAGCTTTATATTTATGAGCTTATTTGTATAACTTCTGAGAGGTAGAATTTCTGACAAAAAGCTTGGTTTTTAATCCTGAAAAATGCCAGAAAGTCTTCCAAACATGTTTTACCCATTTGCACGCCCTTATATTTCCTTACAGATCCCTACAGAGTGTGAGAGGCTTGTTTCTCTAGAGCCACCAGAATTGGTGATTTTATCCACTTTCAATTTCACCAACAAAGACATTAAAAGTTATTTTCATTTTACAGATCTTTAAGATGTTGAGTGTATTTTCATGTTTATAAGCCATCTGTATTTTTTTGTGTGACCTACCCATATCTTTTTGGCCATTTTTTCAACAAAATTAGGGTTGTTGATCTTTTTCAAATAACCAAGGAAAGTGTCTCTCTTGTTTTGCAAACTTATTGCAATTTTTTCCTACCTACTTTTGGTGGGGGGAAATCCTTCTTCTATTACTGTGACTACAAAGGATATTTTACTGAGTATAGGTTAATATTCTAAACTATTTTAAGAAATAAACTTTCCCAAAAAGCAGTGCCAAAGTTCAAGATATTTCCATTTTCTGGACAATGAGAACAATTAATAATTTTCACAAATAACTAGAAATGAGATTCAAGCTCTTAATCTATGGAAGTAGTTAAGTTGCATTTTATGACCTAAGATGCTTTAACTGTGAAAAAATAAATCTGATGTTGGTTTATTTTTAAATGACAGCAAATTTTTAAACTTTGGGATCTTACCATAAAATTTAAAAAAGCAACAAGCCTCTACAGAAAATGAATCACTTTCTTCTTTTAAAAAAAAAATCTAATTTTTATTTTTTTATAACAGTTTATTTTTACATCATTTTGTACATTTTTTTTTTCCATCTCAATTGTAATCCCCACGGGTTTTAATCTAATTTTAAAAAGATTATTTTTTTTTCAATAAAGTCTGTCGGTGGAGAGGAGCTGGAGAGGACGTCACTTTGGGTATCACATCTGCTTATTCAGGAAATAGATCAGAGGAAATATCCCACTCCTTAAACTAATATACGAAGGACTGGCACAGTGCCTTCTAGGGCCTCCCCTCAAATGAAACAGATTCTGTGACTTTATACACTTAAGAGTGGGAGAAGGGCTTCCAATGAACTCAAGAATCTATAAAGTATATATAAAGTATACTCATGGCACATGCCCCCAAAGAAAATCAATCAGAATGAAAGCATGTTTTATTCTTTGTTTTTTTTTAAATTATTATTCTTTGTTTTATGGAATGATTTACTCAGCATTTATCATATATATTTTTTGATACAGGTCTCAACGTTCTACTTTCTGAGGACAGGACACGATTTTTTTTTAAAGATGTATTTATTTATGCATACAGAAGTGGGGTACAAGCCAGAGGTGCAGGAACGATGAGAGGATTCACCAGAGACAGAGTGGGGAGTAGAACAGACAGCTTGAGGAAGTACACTGCTAAGAGGAACAGCAGGCAGGTCAGGAGAAGTCTGCTGTGCTGTGTGGGTCACCTCGGGGTGGGGATTGAATTCGTACTGAAGCAGCTGTGGCTAACTTGAAGTACTGCATCCTAACCCACTGCACCACCAGGGAGGACCCAGGAAACTATTCTTAACATACCTTTTCTTTCCCAAGTACAGGACCATGCACAGATGGCAGAGATGACCTAAATGTTCACTGGGTGACTGCTATTGAGCAATGTTACTAGTGGAATTTTCAAATAGCAAAAGAATAAATAGTTTTTTCATGTCAACAACATCAAACATTACTGAAATAGACTGCTTCGAACATAAAACACACAGCCCAAGAAAAATTGGCATCCATTGATGCTTATCAACACCCCTGGGTATCTGGGAGCTGGAGATAGTTCTGACTTACCATATATATGAAAAGAGGCACAATGCTCTGCAATGCTCCCATATATTGCCCAAGAGCTATATTAAATCTTTCAATATAGAGATCTGGAGGGCTGGCCTGTGGAAAAAAACATAAATGTAATCATTCTGGGAAACAAGATACAAAGATCTTCACTCACAACCTAAAATGCAAGCAGTCTTTAACAGAAGGAATCCATAATCCACATTGAAATTCAGAGAGGGAGGAGGTTTCCGCCATCCTTAGGTTTAGTTAGGCTGCCTACTTTGTTCCCAAAGCTGCTATACAAATCTGAGGTTTGACTCAGCCGTCTTTGAAAACCATACCACTAAAGAGTAAGAGGGTGAATTCACAATTAAGATAAATGATACAATTTTTAAAATCATCATTGAATTACAATGGACCCGGATAAGGAACAGGGTTAATATACTATTTAAATAGCCATTGAATTTTTAGAATTATCTTAAGCACAATAATGTTCTGAGTTCTATACTAACATGGTTGTAAATGGATACCATTTACATCAATGGGTACCATTTCTACAAGCAACTGTAAGCAATATTTACTGGCTAGAGAGTCAGGGCTAAAATGATCCATATATATCTGCAGTTCTGGAGAGCAGTAAAATTCCCCTAATACATGGCTGGCACTTATGTCACTGTTACCAAATTCCAAGTCACAAAGCCATCAAAAGAAAACACTTGCAATTTTATTGCATGTAAGGGACTAAACCTATATGAACATCCCAAATTTTTAGACTGAAGCTCGAACCCCCAGAGCAGCTGTATTTGGAGTAAGGAAATAGTTAAACAAGGTAAGAAGAGTAAGGCCCTCATCCTACACGTAAGTGCCCTCACAGAGAGAGACAGCAGAGAGCTTCTCCCACACAGGACACGGGCCAATAGAGTGAGGAAGAGCCCTTGCCAGAAACCTCTCAGACCTCCCAGCCTCTAGGACTATGGAAATAAGTTTCTGTTGTTTAAACCACCTGGTTTGTGGCAACCCAACTAGAGTAAGACAAGTTATTTTTACAAAAATACATTCAGGTAAAAGTATTTCTTTTCATAAAAAAAAATACTAAATGTATGAGACTAAATGTCTCATAAAGCCAAATTAGTTATCACTTTAACACTGAAGAAACATAGAAATAGGCAAGTAATGTGTCTAAAATTAAGAATATTTGGAAATAATAAATCAGTACATGCAGAGAGAACTGACTCCACGCCAGGATTTACTCGCTGCAATCTCGTGCCATGGCAGGCGCATCGTATATACGAGAAATGCTTTCCAATACGAATATAAGGAAAACCCACGCTAAAGGATTCCTAAATATGAAATTTCTATATACGACACCATAAAACCACTTAAGTTCCAGAAGTGCCGCATGTTCCAATGCTATTCTGAAGTAAGAGTCCACTGGCTGTTCCCAGCCCTCCTGGCCGCTCACAGCGCGAGAAGTGACCCCCCGCCCACTCGCCGTGCGCACCAGCACCCGCAGGTTTGGAGCGTGCTAGGTGCTCTCTTTAATTTATGTGTCTTAGTCCTCCTGATTGCCAGCTGAACTTAATCTCTACTTCACAAGAGGCAACTGGAGCTCATACATAGTCACTTGACTTCTAGTCCCACAGAGAGTAAGCCCAAGAACTGAGGCTCAAACCCAGGCCAATCTGAGTCCTTCCATCCATTTACATTCTTTCTACAGCGCTGAAACTGGTGGGGAAAAGTTCAAACTTCCAATTCAAGGCACCCAACTGCATCGCCACCATCACCACCTGCTCGCCCACACGAGCAGCCCAGCACAGTGGTCAGAAGGGCCAGTGGTTCCCAAAGAGCAGCGGAGCAGCGCAGCAGCAGGTGGGCCGCAGCCTCCCGGATACAGGCGCTACCTGAAGGTTGGAGCCCGTTCTCGAGGGCCTCAACTTGGCTAATTCTCCTATTCATCCTGCAAAATGGGTGGTGTGCTGTCTCAAAACCCGCAGAGACAGCAGAGCGCCAGCACCACTGCACCTCACACGTCTCCCACTGGGTGTTGTCCTGTGTCTGCATAACCCCAGCGCGGGCCAGGACGGTCTTGTTTCAAACGCAGTCTGCTTTAAATCTAAGTTATCTAAGTGATTTCACTGCTAACAAGGCTTTAAGGCATCAGGCAATTCATTTCAACCCCCATATCTAAAATAGTAAAAATGTTAATGCTGTATCTAATCGCTGAGAACCAAAAAAAATAATGTGTAAGTGCTGTAGAAAATGCCCACATACACGCATAGTAACTAGTAAGAGTAAGCAAGCCTTCTGAATTAATCACCCATTAACACTACGCAGACATTTCCTATAAGAACCAACCTGTATCTGGACCTGGAAAAAACATTACAATTATTGAAGGCATTTTTTGTTACTTTAACAAATTCCTTATTAAAGGAACTGGGGGAAATGCTCCCACATTCTGGGCAACCTTTTAACTACAAAGCATGAACAGAATCACAAATAATACCTTTCTCTAAATGGTTTCAAAGAACTCTGGAATGATAAATTTGAGTATTCAAAGAAACAAGTTTCAAAGTGTTATATGAAAACCAGAAAAAAATCTGAAGGACTTTTGCATGAAAGTAATTCCTCCGTTCTTAAAATGATACTTTATCGTTCCCAAAGTTAAAAGCATGAGTATTGATTCAAAAGCACACTAACAGGAGACAGAATAAATAAAAGTGAGTCCCTTGGTTATTCTTTTCCAAGAATTCCCAAAGTCTCAAAGGTTATGAGTATTAAAAGTACCTTTTACATGGAATCAAATGTCAGAATTTCACTTAGTATTTCTGCTTCCACATTTCATGCAGCTCTTATTCCAGACACTGTAAGCAACGGGTCTATAAATCATAACAGTCTTATAAAATAAATCCAATCTTTTACTGGGAATCACTGTTATTAAAAAACTAATCAAACTGTCCCTCCTTAGAACTTAAATTCAGTAGACTTCGGGTCACTGGGGAAAATGTGACCTATTTGATTTATATCACTTCAATATTAAAGTGTTTGCCTTGGACAAAAAATGAAAAAAATTTTTCCCAGCTCCCCGGTAAATGAGGTATTTTTACCCTAAAATAAGCTTAATTTTCTTCTCAAACAAAACAAGGAAAAGCAAGCTGCCAGAAAAAGAACCATTGCTCCAACTTTTCGCAACAGACCTCCATCCCTGTAATAAAAGTTGGCAGGAATGTTTTCTTTCTTTCTTTTTTTAATAACTAATGCACTCATCTGGCTTAAGATTCAAATGAGTCCAAATGGATTTAGATTAAAGAATGCACCTGTCATTTCCTCCTGTGACCAACCAACATTTCATTTCTTTATATTCTTCCAGAAAAATTTTACGTATACCTAAGAAAGTCAGACATGCACCAAGATCTGTACTTCTTCCAAACAACCAATCTTGAGACTGTTTTATTCCTGTAGTTCTCAAGCATTTTGGCTCCAAGAACCCTTTAACTCTTGAAAATAACTGAAGACCCTTCCAAAAGTTTATTTTTTATAATGTGGGCTATATCTATCAATATTTACAATATCAGATTATAACACTAGAAATTAAAACTGGGTTTTAAAAATACATATTCATGCATTCTAAAATAACAAGTTCACTGCATTTTAACATCTTAATGTTAAATACAATTATGTATTTTATACTATAAACTATAGTTAGATATCAATAACTACATTTTTCGAAACAAAAAGAACTGGTAAAAAGAAAGGCATTATTGTTACATTTTTGCAAGTCTCTACAGCCTGGCTGAACAGCAGACAGCTGCATTCTCACATCTTCTGCAATGAACCAGTTCAACTGAAGAAAATCTAGCTTCAGATGGCTACAGACAAAAGGCGTATTTTAGTAGCCTTTTCAGATAACTGTGGCTACTGTGAAACTTGATGTGTGGTGGCTGCTTATAAAGGTTAGCTGCAACATGAGATCAGAAGCTATCAATGACTCTTACACCCTGCCCCACCGAGCCCCAGCCCCGGGCCTCTCCTACTCTGAATGGATCTTTCAATACGGTTTATGACATCATGAACTGGACATTCGGAAAATACTGCGTCACTGAGTTATGTCAATCTTCCAATGATGACACATTTCACTCTTCAACATCAAAGAAAATTAATTTTGCTAGTAGCACTATAAATCTCCCCAGAAGAGTGTTTACAAGTAAGTTCTAGGCAGCTATCAAGATCACAGTAGTAGATACAGGTTTCCAAAATTCTAATTTTCACTTCAACGCTCAAATTTTATCACTGGCAACATCTGCTGTCAGTTGCTCTCCTTTAAGTAACAAACATCATTCATTTTTTGAGAAAATACCTGTCAAATACCAAAGTCTAAATAGACAGATTTATCAGGCATTCTTTCAAATAAAGAGTGTTGTACAAGAGAAAAACTCCACTGAGCTAGCTCCAAACTTGTACAACTACTCAAGTGTTTTTTTTCCTCAAAACAATCACTGTACTTTGCTATGCAGCTCCCAGTTCTTAATATGGAATTCTTTTTTAAGTGTACTCAAAGTCACAATTAAGCAAAACTAGTTCCACTGTTTCGTCCAGGACATTTTTAAATGGCTTGTTTTTGTTTTATTTTCTGCTTTGAGGGTATAGGAAGAGTCATGCCAAGGCACCAACAGTTTTCCCCACATTTATTTTGTACCATCAGAGCAAAAGTCAACAGTGAGAAGCACAATTAGTATTATTAGTACCAGAAAAATGGTTTTGACTTTGCAGACTCCCTGGAAGGATTTTAAGAACACTCATTGATATCTGAAGCAAACTTACAGAAACTTAGTGTTATAAGTACAATGTTTGAATGCACAATCAATTTAAACTGGCCCCATATCAATAACTTGTTGCTGAATCTTGTGTTAGCACAGTGCTGCAATGAATAATGTCATAGGTATTCTTCTGTAGACAACACTCTAAAGTTAAATTCAACAAAGGTAAAACTCCATGATAATAGTACTACATTAAAAACAAAGTAATTTTTGCTATCTAAAATTTAAAAATTTTTAAAGACTCAACCTGCTAAGTATCTGTATTATTTACACACACACACACACACACAATACATTGCTTCGGAAGCACACTGATCAGGTCCCAGATCCCAGATCCTAGATATTGACCAAAATCTCATAGCAAGAAGTCTGTTATTTTTAATTTTGAAAGCTAGGTAAGGTTTGGTCAACTACTCTTACTAGATGTATATTAATTTTATAACATGGCTTGTTTCAGTAATTTTACTATTTGTAGCTTCAAACACGCCATGATCTAGGTCAGTAATTCCTACTAGAAGTTTCTGTGATAAGGAAATGCCCCTGTGTGTACACTCCCCAGTACAGCAGTCACTAGTCATGTATATGCTCTGCAACTAAAATGTAATTAATGAAACTAAGGAACTAAACTTTTCTTTCATTTTAATTTTAACATTTACTTGTGGCTACCAAAGAAATAAAATATAAACAAGTTCCACAATGTTATATTTATGCTCCTCCTCCTATTACTAGGTCATACCCCATCCCACCAAAATGAAACATGAAAAAAATGTACTAAGAGTATGAGGTTTTATATTTACAAAAACAAACATTCTGGTTGTCTTTAAATGAAGACGTGACTTTTCTAAATAAAATGAAAAAAAAAAAAAGGATAGGAAGGAAGATTCTGGTAAACCTAACAAGGCTATCATAACCTAACAATTCTTCATAAGGTCACCGACATTTTTAAAAATCAAAATTATAGAAAAAGAACCATTACCAAGGCTGGTAGGTAACTACCATTCATGTTTTCTTCTGTCTTTGTGTCTTTATGTTTTAACAAATATGAAATTACATTATTTTATCATCTGCTTTTGTCACTGAACCATGTATGATCATATACCGCAGGCCAAGTGCATTTCTACAGTATCATTTGCACGACTGTCTGCACACGCCATTGTCGACATCAGCCCCTCTTCAGCAGGTATTTAAACTGTGCTTTGCTATTTAACACGGCGCAGTTTTGTGGGACAGTGCCTGTCCAGACTAGCGCTTCTGCGGCACAGATGTGCTGAGTGCTTCAGCAACAACGTGATCTCATTTAACCAGAAGCTGACTCCCCTCTGTGCATAGAGCTCAGAACCGTGACTCCCGCCCAAGACCAGCAGATCCTGAGGGATGCTGGTCTCCAAGTCACTAGGCCTCGCTAGTGATGCTGACGCTGATACCACTTTCCAAGTCCTGACTCCAAAGGTTTCCAGAAGTATATTTTAATGAGAACTTCGAGGGACACTAAAAAGGTGGTCTGGTGGCTGTCAGGCATTTAGGAACCACTGGGTTAGCCCACTTCAAAGGAATGAGAGCAGCTGGCGGACGGACTCCAGAGGAACAGCTACCACCCACACCAGTCACCGCTGGACACCAGGGATGACGCAGCTCAGACTGCACTCAAATTAGTGAACAACAGGACCCACTGGCATTTTAACACTAAGATGACTGGCAAATTTTCTTTGAAATGGAACAGATTCTTGACTGTTCCCAAGCTCAGTGACTGTAACTGTGACATGAAGCGCCCCCTCCACTGAGGAAGCAAAAAGTCGAGAGAACACTAGTCCCATCCTCATGACAACAGAAAGTTGTAACCTGTGTGACCCACTGTTTGAGGTCTCTCTATTTTACAACAGAAGTGTCCAGCAAACAGGTGAAATGAATTCCAGACGGACAGACTCCTCTGAGGAAAAAGGGGGAGATGAACTGCTTCTCCCGTGGTGACGGCACATGTAACAGTTGGTAAGAGAAGCCCAGAAACTGTACTGAATCATTCCAGGTCTACTGTGGACTGACTACAGGATTCCGGGGAGGCTCCATCGAGGTGTACCCACACAAACTCCTCAGCCCTTTGGCTTAGGCTGCTCTTTGAGAGAAGGCTAAGGGTAGTGGAAGAGACCTTCACCTGGTACAGATCTGCTAGGTCTGTCAAGGTCTGGGACTGAGCAGGAGAAAATGAATCCACGCACACTCCAGGCGCTTCCTGAGCAACAGGGTGCTGATGATCGGCCAGGCCGTGGCCTGCACCTGCTTGGATGCAAAGCACAGCTGTTTGCTAAAGGGAGAAGCTGAAGTCCCACCTGCGTCCTGGTACCTGGTGACCCAAGGCAAAACCTACCCATTACCCATGGTGGGCAGGATGGGGCGTCGTCCTGCATTAGGCAAAGGTCTGCTATCACTGTGCTGAGGTAGCAAATCCCCCCAATTTCCCCACTATTCAAAACAAAAGTACACTTCAGTTGAGGGAAGTGCTGCCTACCCCCACCCCCAACACACACACACACACACACACACACACAGCAAAATGAAACAGGACTGGAAAGTGAGGCAAGAATAGCTTTGCCCTGACAACTGTGTTAGTTCTAATTTGGACTTCAATAGATCTCCAAATAGCTTATTCAGAAAAAATTTCATTAGGACAATCACAACTTACCATTGGCAATGATACTATTTTTACTTAAAATCTATATAGAAAGGCAACCAGCAATAATCGCCCTAAGTAAAGATCTCCCTCACTCTAACAAGGGGTTTAAAAAAAAAAATTTCATACAGTGAAAATCTTAAAAAAAAAAAAAACTACACAAAAACAGACTCATGGTTCAACAGGTACAGAAAATAGTCATTTGAAACAAAATAAAATTTCAAAATGGCATGTACAAGACACGAGTTGAGTTATGCTGCCACCTGCTGGACAAAAAAAAACAAACAGCAACATAACCCTTTCTGATTTTACGCAACAAGAGAATCTGGCTCAGTCACAGCTTGGCAGTAAATTTGTAATCTGGTGTCTGTGAAGTGACTCAAATTGAGTAATGCTGGCTGACTGGGGTTTAGTTTCTATTAATTTTCATTATTAATTGGTTTGAGTATCAAGCTATGTTTAACTCAACGAAGACATTTAGCTTAACAAGGGACCATTGGTGAACTGGTGGGGGAGTTTCATGGGAGCTATAACCGAGACAAGAAAGCATACACTGTACAAAAATAAAAAATGTGAAAAACTTTTTAAAAATTTTAAACACATATTTAGCTTAAAAAACTGAAAGCTCATTTTATTTTAATAAATGGCTTAAATTTTAATTATTTTTAATTAAAATGCCTGATAAATGTTCATTTAAACTCTTCTAAATTCAGCCCTGAGGAAAAAACTGCTGTAGCATTTTCTTCCCATCTTCTCCGTGGTTTCCCTCCTCGAACACCGACTGCAGGGTGCGCCATGGGTGCTGCTCCCTGCACGCACTGTCGCCCTACCCTGGGAGCTAAACCTCTGGTGAAACACTGCGCGGTGGGGAAATGTGCAGCGTTAAGTTCCAGACCACAAAGAGCCTGTTGGAATAAACACCCTTGCTGGTATTACTGGGTCAAAATGAGACTACTTCTATTTGGTGAAAGTGAAATAAATTTGATAAAGCACGCTGAAACATACAATCAACTTATCAACACTACATGCGAGAAAATGCCCTCAGTTTCAATTCAGAACTACGCAAAAATAATCAAAATACGTTGCGTCACTTAAGGCAGTTTTAAGAGTCAAAGAGCTCGTGTCCACTAAGTCCAAGTATCGTATGCTGTGGGGCAACACAGTGCACTCTAAATGTCGAAGCTTGAATTCAAATTCTTACTGTACCAGTCAAAAGAAAACACCCCCAATTTCTTGGGGACTTAAGATAATGAGTGTGGATAAACAAAACACAGCATCACCACCCAACTGAACAGAACTCAGTCCTAAGAAAGAATAAAGTACTAATCATGCTGTAAACATGCTGAACCCTGAAAACACTACGCCGAACTGAGTCAGACCACAAAGGCCACTTACTGTCAGATTCCATGTGTGTGAAATGTCCAGATCAGGCCAATGAGCAGAGACAGAGAGGAGATGTGGTTGCCAGAGGCTGAGGGAGAGAGGGAGGACACAGTGACTGCTAATGAGCACGGGGCTGCTTCTGGGGTGACGAGGATGTTTGGGAATTGGTGGTGACAGTGGCACAATTCTGTGACTATGCACAGTGAGATACACACTTAAAAGGTAGCGTTAGGGCATATGATTTGTGTCTCAATTAAAAATCAGGAAAAAATACAGAAAAGCCATCTTTCTCACACGTATTACAAGCCCATCTGGAGGGTCACCCCCTCTCCGCCTTACTCAGAGACCCACATGAAGGGAGCCTCCACCCACAACGCCGGCAGGGAAAGGGGAGCACGGAAACCACGCAGCTGATGTCCAAGGCCCGGCTCTCTGGGTGCCATTCACAGGCCAAAGCCAGTCACTGGACTACAAAAGCACAACCCTATCACGTACCCAGGTGGGGCGGGGGGCATCAGACACTTGGTCAACAGCATCATGACCAGCACACGAGAGCTCACTCAACTCAGCTTCAGACCACAATGGGCTAAGGGAAACCACACTAGGTCAGCGTTCTGAACCCTCAAGAAGCTCAGCGTCACAGAGGTGACGTCCTACTTAGTAACTAAGTATGTGGAAAGCACTAAACTAACAACTACAGCAACTATACAAGCGTGACAGAGACACAATGAAAAGGGAGTGAGAATTAAGCCTACGAGCAACAGCGAACCCTCACAAGGAGAGCGCCCCCTTTGCAGGAAGAAAAAGGAAAGGAGGAAATCATGAGGAAATGCAGAGATATTTTAAAATGCACAGCCTGGTTAAATTTTAAAGCAAAATATGATCAGACCACCTTGCTGGGTTCAGAGAGTGCAGAGCCTGGAATCCTTGTTAAGGAGTATGTGCTTTTGCAAATCATTGGGTAAATGGACTCAGCAGTTGAGAAAACAGATGACATGGTAAATTTGAAAAATAAACCAGATGGACAGAGGACAAGTGCAGGCCAATAACCAAACATGCCGTCTGTGTCTATTTTTCAGGCAAGCAGCAAAGAGGACCCACACTAGGGAGACGCAGGGCAAGCCGTCAGGGCACACTGGCAAGACTCGTGACTCACTTCCTGCCGAGCCTGCGCCTCCCTTCTTCCAGTATGTTCGCCTCTCCTGCAAACACAATGAACCAACTACCAGCCCCCTTCCCTACCTCATGTCCCCACTTCTAACATTTATTCTTCCTTTTCCATGTGAAAATCCAACTCTCAAAATGTGATTTTCAATTCTAACTTTCTGATATACCAAGGAACAGAATAGCTAAAAAGAAAGAGAATGGTGGTTTACTAATTTAGGGAATTCCGTTGTGGCAGTCACAGTTGTTTGGGTGCAAGTCAGACAAAGATGCCCAGATGCCCAACGGCACATTAACCTGGGTTTCTTCTCATGGAGACGTCACATTCACGTCAACTCTGAGATGAACCGCTGATGTGCTGATTCCTCACTCGGATCGTGGACTTGGTTCTCCTTTGGATTCTGCTATTTTTGTGGCTCTATTTTTGGATACATACAAATTTAGAATTATCTTCCTAGTAAGTGAATCTTGTCATGCTAAAAAGTTCTCTTTATAGCCAGTAACCCTTTGCTCTGAATCTACTACTTGAGGTATCAATCTATGGCATCACCCTTCCTTTTGGCTACTGTTACTGGCACGCCTTTTCGCATCACTTAAAACGTCCTGTCTCCTAATATCTCAGGTGTACCTCATGTTAACAAAATTTATTTATAAATTTATTTATAAAGGGTGTAGTATTCTATTCAATTCTATGGATATTTGTTTTTTTGAAATGCAACGTCTGTAACCTTTATATGGGTCTAAATCTATCTACTGATTTCTAATGGCCCATTGGTTTTTCTGAATATTTTTCTCTAACCTTTCCTGATTTCCTTGCTTTTTGTTTGTTTAGAGAAAGAAAAAGTTTAGTAAGGAGAAAAGCAACAGAAATAAAGTGGAACTCTCAGGCCAGTAGAACCAGACCAGGGAAAGTGAGGAAGCCTTTGTTTATTTCAAATTATTCCATTTTCTCTATTATCCTGTTAATTATATTTTCCTTTGCTGTCCTTTATTGGTTACCCTACAATTATATAGACTGCAACTTTGTTTTATCATAGTCTAAAAGAAATCAGTAGTTTTACTTCTTCCTATACAATATAAGAACATCAGTTTTTCTTTTTAAGATTTATTTATTCATTCATACAGAACTGGGGTACAGGCCAGAGGTGCAGGGGTGGTGAAAGAATTTACCAGAGACAGAGTGGGACACAGAAGAGGCAGATGGACGAAGCACACTGCTGAGGGGAGCGGGGAGCGAGGGGAGGCAGGAGAGATCTGCCGCACCACGTGGATCACCTCCAGAGCCAGGGAGTGACCTCACACTGAAGGAGTTACAGCTAGCTTGCAGTGCTGCACTTTAACCCGCTGCACCACCAGGGAAGACCAGACTTCTCTTTTTTTTTAATAATTTATTTATGCATATAGAACTGGGGTATAGGCCAGAGGTGCAGGAGTATTGGAAGGATTCACCAGAGATAGAGTAGAGTAGGGAGCAGAACAGGCAGATTTACTGAAATGCACTGCTGAGGGGAGCAGTAGACAGATCAGGAGAGGTCTGCTGCACCATGTGGGTCACCTATCTGGCCGGGGATCGAACCCACACTGCAGTGGCTGTGACAGCTTCAGAAGTGTTGTGCTTTTAGCCTGCTGTGCCACCAGGGAGGGCCCACATCAGAACTTTTTAAGATTCATTTACTCTTTTCCAACTTACATGCAACTGTCATGTATTTTGATATTATTATGCTTTGATCACTTATTTACTCTGTTTTCTTCATTCTTACCTGATTCTGCAAGTCTTCACTTAGGGACACTTCCTTGTACCTGAAGGCCAACTCTTCATTGTTTCTTCAAGTGAGAGACTACACAGGTAATGAATTCTCTCAATCTCGTCTAAAGATGTACTGTCACCACTTCTCTTGGTTTGATGCCTACTGCTAACACTAGTTATTTCTGACTGAGTGTCAAGCACATGAAAAATGATGGAAACAAACTGATGCCTAGGATGAAGTTACCTTTTCTCAGAATTTGCCTTCACTTCCGACAAGTACCTAGAGACACTAGCAAATCTGGAACATCTGAATCCAGCTCGGAATCAGGCTCCAGTCCCAAGTTCATCTAACGTGCTCGGGCGTGACCCCTCAGGTATAGGGGCCTAAACTCCCTGAGTACCCTGTCCCTATCCTCCTGAGTGCCTTCAAGCACTATTAAATCTTTCAACCTATCATCCTCCTTCTCCAGAATAAAGGATTATCCAGTAGAGAAACAGCTCAAAGCTAGTCTCCCTCTCTGAGTTTCTTTCTTCTGCAGATCTTGGTCCTTTTAACTCCACTTTTTTATTAGAGCCCTGACCCATGAGTTAACACTGTTCTCAGTTGGAGGGTTGGTCCAGATCTTTTAGTCTTATCAATCATCTATATACTGCAGTACCTGAGAATGCCTGGCACTTATGAACAGGAAAAAGTCATCTGTGTCATCAGGTTCCCCACAGCAAACTCTACACCCCATCAACCAGCTCTGTGTTTGACACTGACCCAGCAATCCACTTCAATTCACTGAGAAAGGCAACAGGGAGTTTGTAAGGTTTTTGAACAAGAGCATATGCCCGTCAATAGCAGTTTTAGGGCCCTCCCGGTGGCAGCAGCTTAAAGCACAGCACTAAGAAGCTAAAGCCACTTCAGCATGAGTTTGATACCTGCCCTGGAGGTGACCCCCATGGCGCGGCAGACCTCTCCTGACCCGCCCACTGCTCCCCTCAGCAGTGTCCTTCGTCAGTCGGCCTGTTCTGCTCCCCTCTCTGTCTCTGGTGAATCCTCTCATTGCCTCTACACCTCTGGCCTATACCCCAGTTCTGTATGCATAAATAAATAAATCTGTAAAAAAAAAAAATAGCAGTTTTAGAAGATTATTCAACCAAAAGACTAAAAAAGACAAACCAGTTAGGCAAACACAACACTAGCGCAGGCATGAGCTAGTACGTGACACTGGGTGACAGCAGTGGGCAGAGAGGGGACAGAATCCAGTGAAATGAAAGAGCGATCAATTTTGACTCTCACCTGGAGAAAAAGGAGAAATAAGGGGTCAAAGATTGTTGTAAACTAAGACAAAATATACTATCACAGTTCAAACAATCCAAGAGTAAGCAAAAAAGTACAGTTACACATGGACGTGAAATACCAGTCACAGAAAACGGAGTGGGGTTTAGTCACATGTTTTTATTAATTTAAAACCTTTCTAACATTACTGATGTGATAATAAAAGTCATTCTTTTCAAAATGAAAACCACATTCTGTTTAAAGAGGCAGCAAATTAGTTTATGCTGTTTATGTAAACATTTAGGCTGAACAAATTAAAACAATCTTTTAAAATATCAGAAAACAGTATTTCCTAATAACTGAGGAGCACGGAAGATTGTCATAAACTCTTCAGCCTCCCCGAGAGCTCGCGCCTTCTGAGAGAGAGGTCATTCTGAAACGCAAGCCAGACAGACCAGCAGTTATTTTAGGACGTCCTTGACAGACAGAGGCTGCCCTCCTGAGGTCATCTCACTGAGCAGCAACCCCAGCGCTACATTTCGGAGTATCTGCCAAAGGCAATTCATCCCACATTCAGGTTCCGGCTCACAACAGCAGTATTTCATGACTAAACTCAGAGCTGCCAACAAAAGGCTCCACCCAGACACACTGCTCTGGCCCGGCCTGGCGTGTACCCACTGAAGCTACCATAAAGACTCTACAAAGCAGAGATGACCCTGGATTACACCACGTACGCAGTAATTAATAAACTGAATTAGCTGAACAATAAGTAAGAAAATGCCTCAGCAGTGAGAAAACAAAAAGATTAGTGGTCATACGGGCTAATTAGGCCACCTTTTACATCACAATAGGTCAAATTTAGTTGCTGAACCTTCAATAAAAGTTTGTTGGGGTCTATGTAGGTCCAGTACCAAGGACAAAAAACACAGGACAGCGTCTCTAACCTCCAAGGGCCACATGTGCCTTGGGGAGACATGGAAGTTTTAGAAACTTCACAGAGTTAACAGAGCTATTATTGCCAAGATGCTGAGTACACAGAAGCAGAAATTCCAACTGCCTGTTCTGTTTTGTTCTGAGGGCAGTGCAAAGGTTCCAGGAAGACTCAACACAAATGAGGGTATGCCTGAGAAAAGAATGAAGCGGCATCTGCCAAGCAGGAAGTAGAAGAAATATATCTTAAAACTTACAAAGCCACTTCATTTGATGTTGAAAAAACTTACAGCAGGATATTAACATTTTAATCACAAGAAGCTGCTGGGCGGCAGACATGAGAGGAAAGCCCAGTCCCAGCGTTTTTATCCACTCCACTCTGTTACCTAATGAGTAGTCAGACTCTATATCTAACAAAAGGGAGCGTGTGAAGTAAGATTTTTTTCACAAGCCATACTGCTGAATTCTGAGACATCCAGTAAGATTGTGAAAATTAAATTTCCTGGTTTTATATTACATGTTGCTTTTATGTTTATCAATAATAAACATATATTGAGATACCACTCTCAACTATGTTTTAATTTTTAATAAGAATTATTACTGTATTAAGATAAAACAAAGGTTATCTAACTTCACAATCTACTGCCTGGGTAAAGGCCAGGAAAACAAGCACTCTGGGACATACATAACCGGCAGGCGCACACGCGGGCACACGTCTTAGAAACTCCATGCAGCCCTCATAAATCACACCACTCACAAGACTGATTACTCACTGCACTACTGCTAGTGACAGAGATCAGAAGCAACGTACATATTCATCAATCAAAAGTGACTAAATTAAGGACATCAATAATATCAGGTACAATCACCTATTCTGTATTCATGTTAAAGAATGAAGCAGTTCACATACTGACGGGAATCACCCCCACACCCCAAAAGCTCAAAAACACTCTGAATTTTAGTGATCCGGTGTGGCCAACAGCTTACCTTCAACTTACTAATAACTGGCCTTGAAAATCCATGCTGAAAAAAGGAGCCACTAGTCTTCCCAAACCACAATTAGTGTGAGTTTGACAATACAATGCTACAGCACTCCCAACTTTTAAAAGACTTTGACAACAGTCTTCTAAGAATGAAAAGAGATCTTTCAGTGCTTACCAAACTAAATACAGGGAAAACCTACTCATCAGAAACTGCAACATTACAAATGAATTCCACGCAGTACCCCACTCTAGGGCAGATGACCACCGCGGAAGGCACCACGCAGGTCCGAGTCCTGTCGCACAGGCAGTTTTTGTGAGCAAGACAAGTAACACAGTTTGTCTTTATGATCTGAACAGAAATGGCTTGTTTTCTGCTCTAGAAGAATTCTTGACATTTCAATAACAGCAAAACAGTGTTAATGAAACAGTCCTTTTTGAGGTCACTTGGTTTCTTGCTAACCTAGTCTGGGACCGCAGCGCCTGACAGACCTCCCAGTTTCAGGTTACAAGCAGCTCATGCTCGGATCCTACTGGAAACCCCCACTATCTAACAAATGGTAACTATTTATTTGTAAACATTCAATGTACATTTTAATCACTAAGCATCCATGCCTAGTGTGTGTCAGTACTAGACTGGGTACCGACAACACACTTGTAATGAAGACGGAACAATTCCTCTGCCCTCTCACAGCAGAGTAAGGAGGGGCAGGAGGGGGAGTCTGAGGGTCAGGAAAACAGCTAAACAAGAAATTACAATACATGATGAACCACAGAACTATACTGGCTTTCAGAGGGTTCCCCAAACCCAGACTTGAGAGAACAAGACCTGTTTCCCAAAACAAATAATGTCTCAGGCTAAGGCTGATAATAATGTATAGGCTAAAGGCTAAGTTCATACTCACCAAAAAATAAAGTCAGAGGGAAAAAAATGAATGTTCCAGGCAGTCAAGTTAACATGGCGAAAGCCAAAAGTGAGCGAGCCCATAAACACCCAGGAACTGAGGGAAGCTCATGGGCGAGGGAAGCTCATGGGCGAGGGAAGCTCATGCTGAGGGAAGCTCAGCATACAGGGGCTGACAGTAAGCAGGCACCTGCCTGAAGTCCAAATGTAAGTCAGAACCACCAGCGACGATAAGCACTGCAGTAAAATAGATGAGGTTATAGTGGCCTGAACTGGCTAATACTAAATGGGCAGACATGACCAGAAGCCAGCAGAGAAAGAGGAAGTAAACAAGAGTTGGCAATCAATTGTACAGATGTGGGAATTCAGGAGAAAGTGGGAGCAAGAATCAGTAAGCAGCTCGTTCAGAGTTAAAGTGCCCTGATCTTGGGTCACAAAAGCCTGGGGACCAAACATGTTTGGTACATGAATAGAGACTGTACTTAGAGACAGAAAGATGAAGACAACATTCATTTGGTTGTGGTAAAACACAGTACTGGCTATAATTTAAAAATAAAAAAAGCTCCTTGGCACAGGAATCATCTGGGGTAGACACTGAGACACTTGGCTTACAAGGCAGAAGAGGAACACGACCGCCCAGTGCCGGCTAGCAGCGACTCCTTCGGAGCGCGAGCGCCCTGCCCACGTGGGGCTGCAGGGTGTGGGCCCGGCCACCGGGCACTGGGTGACTTCAACATCTGTCACTGCTACACCAGCACTAAAATGTGATCTGGCCTTGGCATAAACATAGCACCTGACCTTCAAGCACTGGAAACTTCTCTGAGGTGGGGAGGGGTGGAGTGGGAACCAAGAAGCCAAGTGCTTCCTAAAACAGACTATTTTCCACAATTTGCCCCAAATTTTACAGCTGGGATGATGGTCATCTTTAGAGGGTTTATCAACAAAATACTGACTTCCGCTTTTTATATTAGCAAATATTAGAAACCAATTGGTAAAAAACACTCTTCAAATTTTTAGAAATTCTGGGGAAAAAAGTTAACATACACGTTTATATTATAAAAGTCAACAAATCCTGACCGTAACAGGAAAGATAAAAGAAACATTAACAGGGTTAGATATAGAAACAGTTAAAGTCTGAAATAAATTCAATCTAAACTTCTTCATAATTTACATCAATTTTCACATTAATGACCTTCTCCAAGATTAGATAGTTTGGTCACTATTTACCTAGAAAATATTTGTAATTTTACATCATGATCAAATTAAACAGCTTCTAGATGTAGATTACATAAGCAAATCCCAACCAGTGGAAGACCCCACAGAAGTAAAATCCACACAATCAGTTCTTTACCTGCAGCTCCTTCGAGACTCTCTGTAAGTGATTAGTTATCTTCTTAATCAGATCACTATACATCTGTTCTGAGTGCTGCTGGCATACACATTTATACACACAACTGCAGGGAGGAAAAAACAACAGAAAAGCTAAGTTAGCATTAAAGCACTTACTTCAACCCAAGGGGAAAAGCACACTTTCCATGCACAGCCACAGGTCAAACGATTCAGACTTAATTTAAGTGATCAACGAAACTGTACTGTCACTTCCTCCTCATCAGTAAGCTGATCTCTCTCTCTCTCTCTCTCTCACACACACACACACACATTTTCTCCCTATTTTGCTGCTTTCATTTACCAGAAGCTGGGAACAAAATAACCAAAACACTAAGCTCAGGACTCCTTGGAAGCTAAAAATACCTATTTCACTCTAGTTTCTTCAATCATTCTTGTCCTTTTTTTTTTTTTTTACTGCCCTCTGTGGGTTTTTTTGTTTTTTTTTTTTTTACTTTATATAGCAGGGTGGCAGGCTGAAGTGGGAAAAAGTTTGAGTGGGGTTTACTCCTGATTTGAAAAACAATTTGAAGCATACAGTATTAATCAAACCTCGCCTCGTAAATAACTTACAGAGCTTCACCTTATTATCTGCATACATACTGTCCTAATTCAAGCTGCCAAGAACACAATATACCCTCTCAAACCCAGGCAAATTAACTCTTGACTTACCTGTATATCTGTTCATAGGATATGGGGATATAGTCACCAGGACTCTGGGTTAAAAGCTGATCTATGGCACCATCCAATTTTGGCCAGTATGTGCTCTTATAATCTTCAATAGTTATAACATTCATTACTACAAGTAAAAAGTAAAATAAGTATTACTATGGGCCACATGTAAATAAAGCGATTCCTTTCATTTACTGATTTCACACTGACAATTCAAATCCAATAAAAAAAGGCAACCTGATCAAAGATTTTAAGCCATTTGAAGTCATTAGCTGTGATTTAAGGAGGAGTGCTTTGGGTCTGTCCATCTTTAAAAGTGAAAACCAAGCCAGCTACCATCAAAGGTCTCCTCGAGGGCTCCTGTAAGTTTCTATTATCAGCAAGGTGTCTCGAGCATGCAGACTGTCAAAGATGCCGCAAGACGGCCACATCCAGGAAGCTACGAGCCCCCCGAATCATTCTTACAGACACCACTGGGAAAAACCTAAGGACACAACTGAAGGGGTTCAAGTTCAAACACCACCGTAACAAAATCAGTTGCCAGAAGCTGGTGGAAAGCCCGCCCGCGGGAGCATTCGCCTCACCCTGCTGGCGGGCTCTACTTGCTCGCGACAGGCTAAAAGCGCACCTCTGGGTGCTCATCCAACAACTCTGGGGACAGCTGCTTCACGTGAGACCTGGTGCCCCCAAAGCCCCAGGCCCCGGGATCTTGGTGTCTGACGCCTTCATTCCTAGCAGCCAGGTAAGGTGTTTTACTGGTCCTTTACCAGCAACTAGAGAACAAAGGGTGACACCCCAGAGGGAGAGCTAATGAGCAGCGGGGGGCGGGGGGGCAGTCCTCGCCTAGCATCTTCATGTCACATCGCTGGTCTCCCAATCTCACTCAAGACACTGCTCCTAAGTACCACACCGCCTGCCATTTTTGTTCAATTTTCTTTAAATCAATTCCCTTTTTAATGTTTTGCTTTAATAGAAGTATTGTAAAAGACACTCAAGTGAAGAACTGCTGGTTTACACAATAATCTTGTGTAAGACCACACAATAGGAATACCCGTAAATGCATTCTGCTAAGAAAAAGAATCAGACTTTGGAAAAGGCTAAGAGCTCGTTCATGTGACACTAGTAGAGGCCGGAAAGTGTGGACAATGGCCATCGCCAGGGCAGCTTCCTTGTGGGGTTTCCCCTGCAACAAGAAAGTTTTCAGGGCAATGAAATTCTATGTGGAACCATGGTGGTAGATGTACCACTCCAGGCTGTTGTCAAAACCAGCAGAACTACACACCACAAAGATTAGATTTACTGTGGAAAAATTTGTTTTAAAAATCAACCAGGATGTAGTGGTAAAGATATGAGGCAAATTGTGACAAATAAAACTAGTTTACAAATGAGTCCGGTTGACCACAGATGGGAATGGGAAAGTCACCATCCTGACTACACAGAAGACAAAAAAGAACAGGGCCCTCCCTGGTGGCGCAACAGGTTAAAGCACAGCACTGCGAATCTGGCCGCAGTCTTTCAAAGTCAGTTCCATCCCTGGCAGGGAGTGACCCACATGGCGTGGCAGACCTCTCCTGACCCCGCCGCTGCTCCCCTCAGCAGTGGACTTCGTCGATCTGCCTGTTCTGCTCCCCACTCTGGCTCTGGTGAAGCCTCTCACTGTCCCTGCACCTCTGGCCTGCACTCCAGTTCCGTATGCAGAAAAAAATAAATCTTAAAAAAAAGAAAAAAGACAAGAACAGAGGAAGCAGACCGACACGCATGCAAATCAGGCACCCAGACGGAGCAGCGAGCGGAAGTCTACAGGCCACTGGAACAACTTTGGCTTTTACTGAGTAAGACAGAGCCTCTGGAAGCTTTTAAGGTGAGAAGTGACACAATCTGAAGTATATAATGCAATTCTATGACTCGTTCCAGTTGCTATGTTAAGGGTACCCTAAGTGAGAGGGCAATGAGATGATGGGGGACAGAGGGGAGAGGGGCTGAACCAGGTGGTGGAAATAAGGGCCAGAAGTCAGATTTTGAATACATTGTTAAACGTAGAACCAGTAAAATGTAGTTTGGATGTAAGCTGTGAGACAGGGGTTAAGGGGTGACTCCAAATTTTGGGGCCAGAGCATCAGAAGATGGGGCTGCTGCTTACTAAGAAGAAGAGAATGTAGGTGAAGCTTAGCATATTGGGGTGTAGCAGAAACTGCTGGTGCCCCGCCTCTTTATTCTGTCCACAAGGTCACTGTGAACACCTACCATTATCCGCCTGGGCACTGGCTCCAGCTGCCAGAGCCGCTCTGCCACAGATGGGCATGGTGGCAGTACACACCACTGCTGGACACTCAGTGTACACACCCTGGCCCGCCCTGGCCAGCAGGTGGGAGCAGGCTGCGGGCCAGGTGCTAGCCGCCTCCCAGAGCTCCCCTCTGGGATGATGCTCCAGTCCCCTCAGTGCTCACATCCTCACTGGCTTCCTGACCTCCCCCGCCCCACAGGTCTACTCCTCTGAGGGTGCTATCACCCCTTTGGGCTTAAAAAAAAGGAATCCATCAAAAACAGAACATCGAAACAACATCATGTGTCACTAAGCACAAGGCAGTACAGAAGCAGATGCGGTGTCACTGAATGCCACCACGGGGCCAAAGCGGGCTCACCATCCTAGGCCAAGGCTGCAGTCCCTGGGACAAGGGAGCCAGGCAGAGCTGAGCGCCGTAGCTCCAAAGCATGACCGTTCTGATTTCAGAAGGTTTCAAAGAACATTTAAAAGGGAAACAATGATCACGCTCACTATGTGAGTCTGGATTACTGGAGCCTCTCAGAGTGTCACCTAAACCACGCCACATCCCTGCTCTACACTGGCAGGTGAGACTCAAGGAAGAAAACTCAACACCACACCAGGGTAAATGAGTTACCCAGGCTGTTGCGCCACCAGCCTCTGGCGGCCTTGATCACCTACAGCCTTGAGCGCGTTAACGCAGAAGGTGCTTGGGAGTGTGGGGTGGGGCCCGCGTACCTGACTGGGGACACCTGGAGTACGGGTGCATGTGCAAGTGTACACCTGAGCCTAGAGGCCAGGGAGATACAGGTGGTGTCAGAGGCGGGCTGTAAAAGAGAACACCAGAGAGCCCAGGGGGGAGTGTAGTACGGATTCGTGGGGGTCTGGGAGGCTTAGTTGCCTGCCTGCCTGCCACCCCCACACACACCCTCACTGCCAGGCACCTCCAGCCTCCCTGCTGGGTGTGCCTGTGCAGCTGGTTCCCTGAGACAGTGTGAAAGGCTGTAAAACCCACCGCGGGCTCTGCTGACCCATCTGCGAACTCCATGGGAGGCCTGTCCTGTGCTCGCTGGCGCTGCCTAACCAGCCCCGTGGGCCACTGGGCTGCACTCCAGGGCTACAGTTAGGAGCACTCTTACTTCCAAAGTACAGGTTTCAACTCTAGCAAACCAAGTCAAAGGGAAAAAAACACCTAAAATGCCCAGTTCTGCAGCTGCAAGCAGAATGAAAGCCCCAATGAGAAGCAGTGACTGCTGATGCCTCTCAGGTGTCCTTCATAGGGCCTTGTCTCAATGCTCTCCTTTGGAATATCTCTGAAAGTAGACTTTAAAACCCAAGTGAAAAAGGCATGAATCACCACAGAAAACCTTAAAGTCCATTTCCACATCCAATAAAAGCTTATTTTCAAGCATATATGTTAAATCCATATATACCTTTTCCACAAATATTTTTCACTTGAAAAATAACCAGGAAGTCAATTTCACTTGGCCTTTCATGCCAGCTATTAGCGATTGTCTGTATCCTCCTCAAAATTCATGTTGAAATTCTAGCCCACCCCCCATGTGATGTATTAGGACATGGGTGCTTTGGGAGGTAATAAGGCCCTGAGGATAGAGCCCCCATAAATGGGATTGACTAGTACCCCAGAGAGCCTCAGAGTGCCTTCCTTCTGAGAACACAGCAAGAAGACGGCCTTCTGTGAACCAGGAAACAGGCTCTCTCAGACTTAAAATGTGCCAGCACCTCATCTGAGTCTCCTCAGTATCCAAACTGTGAGAAATAAACTCGCCACTCAACCCGCAGCAATCGGTTACAGCAGCCAACAGCCCGAGACGGCCTTCTCTGGAGACCAGGCAGTCTGCATCCCCACAGCAAGAGGACAGAACAACACAGACAAACACCTGCGGTACTGGCTATAGCTTGATGAATGTAGAATGAGTCGTATACACTCTCAGCTAAAGATTAGGAAGGGTTTTCATCATCATCTACAGTCAACACTTAAAATGGCAACCAGGATCCTTTCCTTGGTAATTCAACCCAATTTCTGAGCAGCAATTTATTTGGCTTATCTAACATCTGACACAACCCCAAAGTGTGTGTGTGTGTGTGTGTGTGTGTGTGTGTTTACATGTGTGTGTAATCTTATATTTTAAAACTAGATCCTCCTTAAAGAAATAACATCCAACCTAAAGAACACTGAAATCAGCATTAAAATGCATGTAATTAGCAACAACAAATGTTGGAGAAAAAGGAACTCTCCTGCACTGCTGGTGGGAATGCAAACTAGCACAACCACTATGGAAACCTGTTTGGAGGTTCCTCAAACTGCTAAACATGGAGCTTCCCTATGACCCAGCAATCCCACTCCTAGGTATCGACCCAAAAGACACAAAAACAGTGGTCCAAAAATACACCTGCACCCCCATGTTTATGGCTGCTTTATTTACAACAGGAAAGACATGGAATCAACCCAAATGCCCAAAAGTAGATGACTGGATTTAAAAGATGTGGTACATGTATTACTCAGCAATCAAAAAAGAAACTCATTCCTTTTGCAGCAACATGGATGGAGCTGGAAGGGATCATGCTTCATGAAATAAGCCAGAAAGAAAAAGAAAAATACAGGATGGTTTCACTCATAGCTGGAGCGTAAAGGACCGGGGAGAAAAACACAAAAACTAAAACCAATGAACAACTAGTACCAAAGACATTTTACAGAGGTAGAGTGGGGAATGGGATCAAAAATGGATTGGGGGGCGGGGAGAGAGAAGTGCTCGGGACTATGATGATGGCACATGGGTAAATTGGTGGCGGGAAAAAGGCACAAAATGATGTAAGAATAAACTACTATAATAGAACTTTAAAAATAAATAAAAACACATGATGTATGTTAGATTTTCTAGTTTGAAAATAAATGCACTACTTTTTAAACTATTTAAAGACATTAAAAAATCAAATGTTCACAAAAACCAGGCCAGTCGCATAAACGTTTACTAAAGAAGGCCTCCCTAAGAGAAAAGCATACACGTCAACTGAGTGGGCATGTATGTGCCCTTACTGACATTCAAGTTCAAACAACCTTAAAACCCTCGTGTTAGCTTCAAAACATCGTGCTGCAAAACTTAATCCTAGAAACACATATTTGGAAGGTCAAGTTCATGTGGCATAAGTACTACTGAGAAAGTAGGTTAACCTCTGTTTACTAAAGTAAGGTCTAAAGCCCGTGGAATAGCTAGACCTAAGGTTCAGGAATCTTATGAGGCTGCTAATAAATAAGAAAACATTCCAGCTATACAATTCAGCAGGAATATGTATGTTCAGCATTTTATCTAAATACCAAAACTTGACATATTATTTATTGCCAATCTCCATTAAACTAGACAGTCGCCCCCAGAAGAGAAATTCACTGCTAAAACCCCACCAAAGACTGCTGCACATATGGCAGGTACTCAGAAACAGATGTGAAGTAAATTAATGCAATGAAAGACAAAATAATTGCTTAATATAAAAACAGTCCAAGGCAGACTAACTAGTCTATTTGTTAGGTGTTCTGGAATTACAGCTTTAAGCATATTTTATTTCACAGAGTTTGTAAAAGCAAGCCAGGTAATTCCCATTAGATACTCCTTTTGATTTGTTTTGTTACTGTTTGTAAGGGAAGTGCACCTTCAGAAAAGTATCGTACGCATTGTTACTTCATGCTTGGCCTCCTGAAACACTGAGCACTACATAAGTCATTCTCAACTTGTGATACCCTGAGAAGCACGAGCATCACCTAGAAATTCACAAACTGCCAAACCCAACCCAGACCCAGTGAGTGAGTAAGGGGAAGGAGATGGATACCATGACCAACGAGATACAGAAGTCTGAGTGCCCACCAGGCTGATTCTCACGGCTGCTAACGTTTGAGAGCCGCAGTTAAGGCACAGCCCACTGTGACAGCCAAGGATGGTCAGGGGGCCCAGGTCTTCCCCTGTCCTCAACTGCTAGCGCATGATTTTTGATTCTGAACAACATGAAATGCAAAGTCAAATAAAGACACTCTTCATATCAGTGACTCACTTAAGTTCTACTCTTCCATATACTTCTCCCTGCCAAAAGAGCTGCTTTCATTTAGAATAGAATCCTTAAGGATACAGTTGTGGTAACTGTGACACAAAGTAAGCAAAGCTGAACAGGCTAAATTATATCTCAAACACAATGATTAATTTTTTCTTAGATTAACTATATTTAATAACAAAAGACTGACAGAATGGGATGAAACTGGGTTTTCTATTTAACTCTGGCTAGCATATGTCATCTTAAAAAAAAAACAAAACAATGACTGGCTGCCACAAGTGTTTGTCTACCAAGAGCAATCTAGTAAATCTGTGCTGTCCAAAACGTTACTGCTGGGTAGAATGTTCTGCTCCCCCAGCACAACTGAGCACCATCAAGTAATGAACAGAGGGAGCTGAAAACCAAGAACGAAGCCTGCAGAATGGCGGAGGAGTGAGGAAGAGTTGCTTTGGGAATAAAACAGAGTAGAAGAAAATCAGAATCAAAACAAGGTAGTGAATTATAGTAAATAAATGGGGTTTTAATCTTTTTTTTTTTAAAAGTTCAGATATTTTCTCAACTGAGCACCATCAAGTAATGAACAGAGGGAGCTGAAAACCAAGAACGAAGCCTGCAGAATGGCGGAGGAGTGAGGAAGAGTTGCTTTGGGAATAAAACAGAGTAGAAGAAAATCAGAATCAAAACAAGGTAGTGAATTATAGTAAATAAATGGGGTTTTAATCTTTTTTTTTTTAAAGTTCAGATATTTTCTCAAAAAGAAAAATAACGTGATACTGGCAAAGGACATATTAGCTGTTCCAAAGAGAACTGCCCTGTTTTTGAAAAATTAAAAAGTCACCACGAACAAAACTAGAGGCCTCAATCTCCTGAATTTCAAACTATACTACAGAACTATAGAAGAAAAAAAAAAAAAAGACAAAGCTTAGGGAGACAGAAAAGAGCCCAGAAACAAACCCTTGTACATACGATCAATAATTTCCCACAAAGGAGGCAAGAACATAACGCGGGGAAAGGCTCTCATCCTCGTCAATGAATGGTGCTGGGAAAACCATACAGTTACATGCGAAAGAATGAAACTGCACACTATCATATACCACGTGCACAGCTAACTCAAATGGATTAAAGACTTGAATGTAAAGCTGAAACCACAAAACTAGGAAAAAACATAGGACATAGCTCCTTGGCATCAATCTCAGTGATCTCTTTTTGGACCTGTCTCCAAAGCCAAGGGAGACCAAGGCAAAAATAAACAGATGGGGCCACGGCAAACAAGCAAACTACTGCACAGCAAAGGAAGTCATCAACAAGATGAAACATAGCCTGCTGGGTGGAAGATATTTGCAAATCATATCTCTGATACGGGGTTAATATCCAAATCATAGTAAGTCATATAACTCAACAAGAAGAGTACCTGATTCAAAAAATGGGTAACAAATCTGAAAAGATAATTTTCCAAAGTAGACACACAGATAGCCAACAGGCACACAAAAGATGCTCAAGATGACAAGTCATTAGGGAAATGCAAATCAAAACCACAATGAGATACCATCTCGTATCTGTCAGATTGGCTGTCATCAAAAAGCAGACAGGAACAAATGAATACATTGATGAGAATGTGGGAAAAAAGGAACCCCCAGGTACTCTCAGTGAGAATCTAAATTGGCACTAAAACACAGTATGGAAAAAATACTGAATTTTCTGAAAATATTAAAAATGGAACTACTAACAGCAATTGCACTTCTGAGTATTAGTCTGAAGAAAATATAAACTCTAATTCAAAAAGATAAAACAGCCCTGTGTTCATTGCAGTACTCTTTACAATAGGGAAGATTTGGAAACAATGTAAATGCCTATCAACAGAGGAATAAATAAAAAAGTAATATATCATTATACAGACCTGTGGTGGAATAGTATACAGCCCTTAAAAGGGGCTTGACATTTACAATGATATCAATAGACCCGGAGGATATTAGGCCTGTATGTCAAAGAAATACAAACACCAGATGATTTCACTTATGTGTAGAATCTAAGAAAACTTAGATACAGAGAAGAGTTCTGTGGTCACTGGAGGGGAACTGGGGTGAAACTGATAAAGGGCATATACAGAACAGGTTTCCAGTTATAAAATAAATTAATCATGGGAATGTAGTGTATAGCAGGGTATTATATTGGAAATTAGAAAAATGACTAAGAATGTGTGGGGAATACTATAGTATACAGAAATCATGTTGTACACCTGACATTATTAGTAGTACAACTAACTGGTTGTATGTCTAGTATACTTGAATAACAAAAAAGAAGTTAAATACTTTAAATATCTTTTTTTTCTTATTGAGAAAAAAAAAATAAAGATTGCCAAGCTTCAGGTATGTGTTTGTATGGGGAGTTTCTAAGTTTTATTTTTTTAGAACTTGTAATTTGCATACTTCAATTTAAAAACTATGTACAACAAAAAAAATCTACTGCAAATAATTAAGAAATCATTTTTTCATAATATTGCACATCTATGTAAACATGAGTTACATTCATGTAAACAACTAACTAGATAACACTGTTGTCTTATTTTTTTTTTATTCCTCATTAACATTTTCTTTAAGGGCTCCTATGCCCCCAACAACATCCCATCCTATGCCCCCAACAACAAAAGGAAAACATTTTGGTCCAGAGAGGGCTTGTAGCTCTACCTGCTTTGCATGGCTTCAGAGTATTTCTTTCCCCAGTATACCATAAGACATTATAGGAAATATATTCCATTTCTGTTTTACGGGCTAGAAGTCCACAGACTTCTCAATTTGAGGTAATGTACTGGAATAGTAGACACTTTCTTCATCACTACCTCACCAAAAACTAGCACAACCTACCAGCAGGTGGACAGCTACATTTCTTATAGTTACTGCAACATTCTTCTATGACAACATCATGCTTGAATCAGAGACATAGTTCCTAAAATGAATTCATGAGATAGTACATGAAAAGCTCAAGGGTTATCAAGATATCCTCAATGGCTTCAACTCCAGGGAACCCTAAATCTCTTAATATTCAAATTCAAAACAAAGTATCTGCTCAACTGCCATGACACAAGTGTAAACCATGCTAAAGGCGGTCTGCCAGTTTTAAAATTCTGTAATTTCCTACAAGATTTAAACGAGTCAATCTCTCCAGTGAAGTCTGACCTTACCGCAGCAGCTGTAAGACAGTAAGTGCTGCTGAGGAGGAAACACTAATGCAATGAACTAATCTTGCCTTGCAAGACCCTGAGAAATTCAAAACTTGAGGAAAAGATGCAATGGGGCTTGGGGGTAGAGGGCCGCAAAGAGGGAAAAAGAGGGGACTAGATGTCTAAAGACTAAAAGGTAAAAAGAAAAGAGTTATTCTGTGCGGAAACCAATGATAACAGCTTGGGCTTCCAAGACACAGCAATGTGGGTGGGTGGGCAGGGCAGTTTGGAGCAGATGCTTAACAGCTAACCCCGCTTCTCTTTCATTCTGGAATGCCAACCACCAGGAGAAACCCACTTTTTCTTACTGCTCCATCTACCCACCCCTAAGATTCTCCCAGAAAGGAAGAGTCTTCCCTAGAAACTGGAGCGTCCTCAGGAAAATACTCATGTACTAATACTGACAGTTTCCCAACATAGCAGCAGCTCTGAATCCAATTAGCCTAAAGAGAATCCCAACTCTTACACCTAACAAGGCCTCTTATTCTGAACAAAGAACTGACAATTAGTCTTTTTCACTTTTCAATATGAATAGACAACTAAGAATCACAGGATTTGCAAAGTCTCAGACAGATCAAAACAAACAAAAATTGAAAAGGTAAAAACAAAACAGAAGAAAACTTTTTGCAAGTTTATTTAAAAAAAAAAAAAAGGTTGCATCTTCAGAAAATTAAAAACACTATCATGAGAAAGAAGCAATTCAAGTGCTCTTAAAATTAAAAATACAGCCTTTTATTAAATCCAAGAGGAAAAAAAAAATCAAGGGATGTTCCCAAATCACTGAGAAAAAGAATGCAGAAAAAAGTTAAGAGACAAGTCAACATCTGACTAATGATTCAGAGAAAATGTTGAGCAAGAAAAATATTGACACATTAGTAAGAAAATCTTGCAAAAATTTTCTCAAAAGTTTACTGAATTTTCCTTTGTAACATTGCAACCTTAAAGTGAATGAGGCGGCACTTTAAAAATTCCAAGGGATGGCCCTCCCTGGTGGCGCAGCGGGTTAAAGCACTGCACAAAGAAGCTGAAACCAGTTCCTCATGAGTTCGATTCCCGCCTGCCCTGGAGGAGATCCACATGGCGTGGCAGACCTCTCCTGACCCGCCCGCTGCTCCCCTCAGCGGTGTACTTCGTCGATCTGCCTGTTCTGCTCCCCGCTCTGTCTCTGGTGAATCCTCTCACCCTCTGCATCTCTGGCCTGTACCCCAACTCTATATGCATAAATAAATAAATCTTTAAAAAAAAAAAAAGGGATGCTAGGTTGAAAATTTTAAAAAAAAAAAAAAAAAAAATTCCAAGGGAAAAATATTTTCAGTTAAAAATTCCATACCTGGGTGACTCGGTGATGGGAAACCCACGGGGATTACAACTGAGATGAAAAAAAAAATGTACAAAATGATGTAAAAATAAACTATTATATTTAAAAAAAAAATTCCATAGCCGGTCAAACTGTCAATCAAAAGTGAAAGAAGCATTTTAGGATATGCAAGACCTGAAAATTTCTATCCACACACACTATCTCAGAGGATATCAGAATATATCTTCTCCACACATACCCCACACACAAAAAGACACCGATAAAAAGAAAGGTTTCCAGTTCCATGTCCGAGTGGCATATGTGCAGTGACTACAGAATAAACTGAAACAAGACGAACAGTTTCTCAATACTGATTAACTGAACAGTCCACAATTCCAGTGACAGATTGATAAAAAGTTTTAGGAATGACTTTAACAAAAAAAAAAAAAAAAGCAAGTTTAAATTTAAAACTTTTGTTCTTCACAGTAAGACAAGAGACAGAGAAAATACTGACAATACATTATTTGCTGACAAATAGGTAGCCAAGATTTACAGTGAATTCCCACCACACAGTAAGACACACAAAGCAATGCATAAGCCAAAGATCTAAGCATACTCACAAATAAAAGTATGTGGAAAGCCAGTAAGCTTGAAGTCATGTGTAAGAGGAAACTTGTGGGGAAAAAAACTACACTGAGATACCACTACTCACCCTCTAGAAGGACTAGCAATGTCAAGAACTGGAAGCCTAGTGGCGAGAAGTTTTCAGTAAATTCATGGAGCAACTGCACTGGTCTTCTCGCACTGCACTGGCAGAGATGGCTGTGGAAAAGCTTGAGTCACTCACAGACACACAGGTAGTACCCAATGATGACAGGTATTATGTGAAAATCCTCATCAGCATAAAATTGTGTGCATTTCTGACAGCAGCTTTACTCATCACAGTCAAAGTTGGAGGCAATCCAAGTAATCATCAACCAATGAACAGATAGTTCATAAAATGAGTTTTATGAATTTATAAAGTAAATTCATATCAAAAATAAAACTCAAGCCAAAAAGGCACAGCTCATACATGCAACAACAGGGTGCCAGAACAAACAGACTGTATGACTCCATTTACACAAACACCTGTACAACAGAGAACATCAGTGGTGTCTGGGGTCAGGGATCGGGGTACTGGCTGAAAAACATCCCCAAGCAGCACATCTGTGGTAGAAATGTCCTCTCAACTGCAGAGGTGGCCTTTGGAGAGTCCTCTTGGAGCCCCTGGACTCCTTCATGTCATGCTGTGCAAGACCCCCAGGATCTGACCAGCTGCTCTTGACCTGGGCCACTTTGCAGCTGACAACCTGGAAAGGACAAAGTAGTGACTTCCCCTGGCTCCCTAGGGCAGAAGTGAATCCCCTGAGTTTAAGACTCTTCCACTGCAACACAAGCCCATTGAGGGTGCATCTACCTCCACCACAATGTACGGCCCCCCAGTTTCTTGGGGCTAAGGGGAGCTACACAAATATGGTGATGTGCATGCTGTTAGCTATACTGAGGACACGACTGTGTGTTCTCTGGAGCACGAGTCTTCTAGCCTCTTCCAGCGTCCAGTTAATAACAGTGATGGGCTTTTAGCTTACCCAAACCAGTGGCATGAATCAAAACTCAGTTATCTACATATCTAAAATGGGTACACTTTACTGAATATAAATGAGGAGTAAGGAGGAAAGGTGTAGGAGAAAAAAGGAAATGAAAAGAGGAAGAACAAGGAAATGAGGAAGAAGAAATGAGAAGTCAGGACATCAAAAATTCCTTAGTATGTAGAAGAATTGAGTCCAGACCTATAGACAGGGATGTTATTTTTAAAATCTCCAACTCTGTCTCTGTCTCTGAGGAGCCCCGTCATTAAGGAATTGAGAAGAACATTGGTGAAGAATGCAAAATTATCCTTGAAAAGTGCTGTTGTGGCTCTCCTTTTTTCATTCTGGGTTAAAGATGGGCAATACTGCCATTAAAGGGGGCCCCCTACTCTCTAAAGGATAATAAGATTCCCGGTGACACTCCCCAGAGACAACCCTCAGCTACAAAGTGGGTGGCTACTGCGGCAGTCTGAGTGGGGCTCTCCGGTGCTGGCTCACCCCGGTGTCTTTAGGAACACACGGCAGGTATCGCCCAGTCTGTATAATGGAAAGGGGGGAAGTAGGAACAGCAAGCCCTGGTCTGCCTGAAATGGCCACCGTGGCGTGCGATGGCACCTCCCCTGCTGCCCAGACTGAGCCTGGTGACACACGCAGAGCCTCTGGTAAAGGAAGGGATGGGTTCCACTGAGGAGAGAGTCAATAAAGTTGCATTAAGAGCAAACTTAAATGTCCTCCTCCTAGTCTTTTCCCACAGAACACACAACTACTTGTCGAGAAGATTGTGCATTTGAGAAAGAGCATCACTTGGGCTTTTCAAGAGTTGCTCAATACTGGCTCTAAGCCAGTGTTAACCGTCAGGGACCAAAATGTCACTGCCAACCCACTGAGATCAGGAGCTGTGGTGTTACAGTGATTAACGGTGTACTGGCCTTGGTCCCTCGCACACCAGGCCCAGGGGATTCCAGGTCCCACCCCATGAATTCTCCAACCTGCTTTTACTGAAAATACAACTAAAGGTGCTATCAACTATGAAATAAGGGCTAATAGTTAAAATTCCCTCTAGATCTGCCCCTTCCTACCAAAATAATAAACCCCAGGCAACAGCACACCCCTTTGGAAACTGCAGAGGAAGACAGCAACTTCAAAGACCTGAAAGATACAGAGATGGTGACTGTCGTAACATCCTGGTTTCAGTTTTACTAGCCTATCTGGCCAACAAAGAGGAGACAGGGCTAGAAGAGTAACGGGATGACCAGCAAGTCAAGTTCAAGTGGAGACTGCAACCGTGGCTGTGGCTCCTGTAGGGTCTCTACCAGGACAAATCCACGCATTCCCTGGCACCCAGAGTGCGTCCATCACGCCAACAAGTGCTTTTCAAGTCTTTGCCAACAGCAGCCCACCAGAAGTCTCTTCCTCTGACAGCCCTGAGGTGAGCCTTCGCTGTCACAGCCCAGCCTCCAGCTCTTCAGCTGCCACACGTTTTATCTAGCCCACAGAGAGCTGGAGCAATCTAGCACCTCACACACCCACCACTACGCTGTTCTATCTCCCCATGGCCCCACATTTGTTACCATACAGATTTCTACTTTTTGCCAACCTAACAGAAGGGGGAGAACACTACTGCTGTTTAATCTGCAGGTCTCTAATAATTTCAAACACCTCTTTCTATGCTTGTTAGACTTCCAACCAGTACACTAGTTAATATCCTCAGCCTATTTTTCTCCACAAACTACTTCTTATCCTTTTAATTACCCTGTAGGTCCTTCTCTAGTCTAGATATTAATCCTCGTCAACTTTAGTCACTGCAAGTATCTCCTCTTTCATCTGTCTTTTGCTAAATGAAAATCTTCAATTTGCATATATCCAAAGTTGTTATTTTTCATTTTTTGTCAGTGTTTGAAGCTTTAAGATGTTCTTCCAAGTCTCTAGGGAAAGGACTTCAATGAGGCCTTCCATTAACTTCTTAGTTTTTCCTGCCACATTGAGGTCTTTAACTTATCTAAGGCTCATCCTTTCTGTGGTAGTAGGTTTTTCTTCCAAATAGTAACACACTCCCTAAACATGACTCATCTGCCCATTGATTGATGATGCAACCTTCAGTTTATTTACCTGACCCTACACAGGTAAGTCAGTCTCTGCTAATCTGTTCCCCAAGTCTACTTTTCTGTCTTACATTTATACTACCATCTTACTACAACGTTGGAACAGGCTCTTTCTGATAAGAAAGACTCCACCAAAACAAATCTTTAAGATTGACTTAACTATTCATAAACTTTATCCCACCTTAGGTTATTGAGTTTGTCAAACTAGAAATGCGATAAAGCAAAATGGAGAAAACTAACATTCTTATAAGTTATCTTTCCCAAGAGCTAGGGAACTATTTTTTATTAGGCCCTCCTCAGTTCCATATTAAAGTTTCAAAGTTTTCTCCTTAAAGGTCAGTCTACTAAATATTCTTTAATTCATGAATTTGTTATCCATTTCTTCTGAAAACAACTTTATTTCATTTTTGAGAATTTATACATTTCCTCTAGGCTTTCAAATTTATTGACCTAGAGTAATTCATAAAATTCTTAAAATTTTCATTTTTCACACTGAATTTGTTTTTTCTTGATCAGTGTTACCAGAGTTCTGTCTAGCTCACAAATCTTCACAGAACAATCTTCTGGTTTGGTAAGTCTTTTCTTTGGTACTAAGTTCACATATCTGCTCTTAGTTTTATGGTGTTTTTAAATTTTCCAAGAGAACTACACTTAGACACTAAACTAAACTAACTTCAGCATCTACTCACCCTGCCACTATGTCCAAAGTCTGATTTCACCACATAAACTTCAATATACAAAGTACATTACATAAACACTGCTCTTAACGCATGCATAATATGGTAAAACTGACACGTAAATTTTACCCACCATAGCTACATATTCTTTTACTAAAGCAGCATCTTGAAGGCAAATAAATCTAAAGCTCTGTTCCCACACACGAGAATATCTGTAAGGCTGTGACTATACATCTGAATCAAGGCAAGTTTTCTATGCACAGCTAATTGGACAATTACTGGTACCGCCGGATAAAATTAGTAACTGGGAATGCAATCGCCAGTTGCTTTACCAAATGCCATTATTCAAAACTTGCAGTTATTAATAGGAGAGAAAAATCAGGCTGTGACGGTCAATTTTCTCCACCACCACCTCCAAAAGAACCCACTCCCAGCAAAAGCGCGTTGTTCAGGTCCTAGGTGGAAGCAAACAGACATCCTGGTTGGGTCAGTTTCAGATTACAAAACTGATTCTGGTCTTTAATCCTTCTGCCTGCAACGGCGCCTGCAGGCAGACTACTCACAGAAAGTTCAACATTCAACAGAATCGGGAATCTGTAGCACGCTTAACAGCTTATTCGCGACTGGAAGCTTTGGAAAGGAATCTTATACATTATTAGCTTCAAAAGGGATGTGGCAGCTCCCGCTGCATCGCGTGACTCAAAAGACAACTCAGACGCTTCCCTATCAGAACGCAGAAGCTGTACAGTGGCGGCGGGCAAGAGCAGCAGCTGTCGATTTAGGTCAACTTTCCAATTCCCGACTTGTTTAGCGCAGACAAGCTAAAAGCGAGAGTTGCCAGATTTCTTTTCTCTGGATGCAAAAAAAAAAAAAAAAAACTAAATGGCCTCGAAACTCGGGCGGCTTTATTTTGCCCTCCCCGTCGGCAAGTGAAACTTTACGGGGGTGGGGGGAGGAGGGAGGACAGAGAAGAAAAGCGCTTCCCCACCTCGAGCGACGGCCAGGAGCGATAAGGATCGCGCTGGGCGAACTCGGGGCGGCGGCGCCCCCGGCGGCTCCTCCAGGCCAGGTAATACAAGAAGCCAGGCGCCAGCCGCCGGCACTAAACCAGGGGCGGGGAGCGAGGTGGGGAGCGGCGCGGAGACCCAGGCCTGAAACAAAGGAAGCGGGGCCGCTCCGAGGGGGTGGGGAGGAGAAAGCCGGGGCCGCCGGGGGCAGGCTGCACTCACAGAACTTGGAGGTGGAGGTGTTGATGTTGATGGTGGAGCTGGGGGTGGGGGCGGGGGCCGCCTTGGCCACGGCGGCGGCCGCGTCGCAGCTCTTCAACATCATGATCACCCCGTTGGCCTCCGGCGGCGGCCCCATCGCCAGCCCCTCCTTGGGGCCTTTCCTGTCCACGGCCACCGCGGGCACCGCCAGCAGCTGCCCCCCCGGCGGCTCTCGGGCCGGGGCTGGGATCGACGAGGGGGGCGGCGGGGGTGGCGGGGGCTGCCGGAAGCCGTCCACGGCGGCCTCCCAGTTGTTGTGGTTCTGGTCGTCCATCATCGCCTCGTAGCTGCACCACTCCTCCTCTTCCATGCTTTCCTCCATCCTGCAGGCCCCCGCACCCGCCCGCCTCACTGGCACCTGCCGCCCGTCTCAACCCCGGGCCAGGGGCACGGCGGCCTCCTCGAGCTCACATCGCCGGGGCGGGGCGGGCGCGGCAGGGAGAGCGCGGGCGCGCCGGGTCGCTCGCTCGCCGCGGGGCTGGCTCCTGGCGACCGGGCTGACGGCGGTGGGCGCTCCCGGGCTCTGGTCTGGGAGAGGCAGCCGTAAAGCGGCAGCGCCGCTCACGACATTTTACGGCAGCTTCCAACAGGCAGTTGGAAAGGGCAGCTGGGGGCGTGGCCAGAAGGGCACGTGGTGCGAGGAGCGACGCTCCAGAAAGCCCAGAGAAAAGGGGCGGGAGCTGTGGGTCGCCCGGACGCGATAGGGCAGGGGTTCGCCAGGCCTTTGACGACCCCGCGCCGAGACTGGTGGGCGACGGGTCCGGAGCTTCCGTCGCGGCCCCGCCCCCGGCTCGGCTTCACGTGACAAGGGAGTTTGTCGGCGCATGCGTGTTCGATGGTTACCAAGACAACAGGGAACCCTGTCGGGTGCTGAAGATGCGTGCGGCGCGCGACCCGCCCTTGCGGTGGCTCTGGGTCCTCTTGCGGTTTTTTGCTCGCGTTCGCTGGGATTTGAACCCCCGCGCTGCAGAGGTCCTGGAAGCCGGGCCTTTGCTTGAGAACTAAGGGGTCACCAGAGGGCTTGGGTCGCACTAAATGGGTGGGAATGGCCCCAGGCGGCCCTTGATGCCACTGACCGTGAGCCTCAGCCAGCTGGATCGAAACCCAGAAATACGAGAATAGAAACCGAAACATAGCTGATTAGCTTAAAAAATAAAGAATAGTGCATTTGAGATAAAAGTTCCTGAACGCCGCCACACACTGAGACCAGAAATTTTAAACTAAGAAATGCCAAGTGCACTGTTTTACAAATCTGTTTTACAAACACCTGTGAGAGTCTTGGGTGTTGAAGATTATGAGCTCTAATTTCTTTCACTCCGGGGAGCAGATTTGCCTTCTCAAATTATAACAGTAGCAGTATATTATATGAGTATATGATGTTATCGTTTACTACTTATTCTAGGTACTGATGATAAGGAAGTTGCCTAGAAAAATCCATTATTATATTAAGCTAGTAGATAACAAGTATTTCCGTAGAGATGTACTTAGTGGGGGGAGGTAGGAGGAAGAATTCCTTCAGTCCCTGAGAAATTGTGTCTCCGATCTACTTCAGTGTCACATTTGCTTTAGCTTGTCTATATATATATATTTCCCCAATATATTCCGCACTAAATAAAATGTTGTTAACAATCATTTAGAATCATTTCAGACAGCTCTCCCTCCTATAAATTAATGGTGTATACACTTTTTTATTTATTTATTACTCACTGGACCCGAAACTGGTCCTGGAATTTTGGGGGGAATACCAAGAAAGAAAAAAGGGAAGGCTACTGTAACCTTAAAATGGCCAACACAGTAGGGCTGAAAGAACGAAAATATTACATAGTCTTCCAGACAACTAATTAACTTTCTCGGTAGGATATATCTGTTTCTACATAATAAAAAATCCACAAGGAAGATACATACATGTATCTCTAATAGCATGGTCACAAAATAGGTGAAGCACAAATTGATAAAGGAACAAAAAGAAAAAAATCTACCATCAGAGTAGGTGCTTTTCCACAGGTATCAATATTATAGATTGCAATGGGTTGAATTGTAACCCCCAAAAAGCTGTGTCCCTGAACTAATCCCTGAAACCTGTGTTGCTTTGCAACTTAGCTATTATAGTGAAATGACCTTGGGTTATGCAGGTGGACATAAGCCAACTGACAACCGTCCTCAGAAAAAGGCAGGGGGAGATGAAACAGAGAGAAGAGGCATAGAGAGAGAAGAGGGAGAGGTGGTGTAACCCACAGGCAGAAGTTGGGATGATGCCACCTCTCAAAGCTGAAAGAGAAAGAATGGGCTTTCCCCACCCAGCCACCAGGGAGAATGCAACCGTACTGATGCCTTGATTTCAGATTTGGGCTTCCAGAACTGTGAGAGACTACTTCCTGTTGTTTTAAGTCATCCTATTTGTGGTAATTTGTTACAACAGCCGCAAGAAACTAGATACACAGATCAAGGGGAACCAAACCTTTCAGAAGACTAGAAGATTTGAATAACACAATTATGAAGCCTGATTAACAGCTTCATGAATGACTTTGCATTCAATGACTGAAAAATAGACATTTCTTTCAAGAATATGTAAAACATTTACAAATGTGGAACCTACTGCATCTGTCTACATGTCTGACAATGGGTAGCATAGCAACCACATTCTCTGACCACTGTGTATTAAGTTAGAAATCAATAATCACGAGACATCTTGTAAACCACTACACTTCCTAACAACTCATGGGTTAGAATATCATAATGGAACGTAGAAGACACTTAGAACTGAAGAGACTGATGTCATCAGAGCCATGTAACATCCATTCTCGTAAGGTCCTGTTGCATGGTTTTACCAGCACACTGGTGAACACTAAGCGCTCACATGTGTACTGCCAAAATAAATGATCATCTAACTTTTTTTTTTACTGTGATCAGTTAAAAATCCAATAATGGTTGGGCCAAAGCTGTCACTGACAGGGTGCAACTTGTCATAGATAAGAAGAAACATTACCTCTGGAGGGAAACCACATGAACATTCTGTTAACTTGCTTAGTTCATGGCCTGTATAAGACATTGTTATATTACATTTAAAAACCTTTGTAAAAAGTGATTGACTTAAAATGTTTAGTGATTTGTCCTGGAATGTAGCAGTGAGGGCTGACATTATCAGCAACCATTGACCCACTATATCTGTAAAAATATAGGACCCTCCCTGGTGGTTCAACGGGTGAGGACACAGCACTCAAGCTGGCCACAGCTGCTTCAGTGTGAGTTCGATCCCTAGCCCCAGAGGTAACCCACATGGCGCACCAGACCTCTCTTGACCCACTCACGCTCCCCTCAGCAGTGTACTTCGTGGATCAGCCTGTTCTGCTCCCTCATTCTGTCTCTGGTGATCCTCTCACCACCCCTGCACCTCTGGCTTGTACCCCAGTTCTGTATGTATAAATAAATATATATATATATATATATAAGCATATATATATTAAGTATAAATTTTAAAGATTTGCTTAGACTTCTAGAAACAGAAAGTGTAGGTAAAAATTGCATAAACTCAGCGTTATTCATTGGCTAGCAGACTGATAAGGACTGGAAAGGGCAAAGGTCAGTTGTGGACCCATTTGGCTCCTGTTCTGCTTCTCAGTCACGTCCTGTTTTGCAGGCTTCATTCTCGGGCTGCCAGCAAAATGGCTACCACGGACTAATGCCTCATCTACACAAACAATGTCTAGATGCAGAGAGACCATGACTTCTGGAAGCTGTCAGTTATGAGCAAGTTCTTCCTAGAAGCTCTCAGAAAATACCCTCTCAGTGTTTCATTGGCCCATTCCTGAATCAGCCCACATAGCACATGGAGCTATGTTCCAGACCTGTTTAGTGGAAAGGATGTGGATATCGCTCTGGAAAACAAGGCCCACTGCTGGTGTCTGAGTGGACTGGCTCTCCTTAAGTACGCTGGCTAAGAAAGGCGGGTAGATACATGCACAAAAATTGGGGCCCGGTTGGGAGGTTTAAATGGGTGCTGGGTGGGCAAGAATGGCCATTATAAGCCCACTAATCCCCCAGAGTTTATCCATGAAGTGACCTCACCCCAACCCATGCTACCCCTCCCTTTCATAAATACCTCCCCAGTAAATATATTTGTGGGAAATTGTACAGATATTAATTAAAATCAAGAAAGACATAACTTATCCTATTCAAAGTAATTATGTGGCTAATTGCCTACATGGTCAAAAATTATCATTAACAGCCTTTGTGTGGCTTTAAAGGCCACAGAACAAACATGTCACCTTGACCACAGAATCATCATTGCAATTTAATGTTTTTGAATGATTAATGCATGATTTAAACCCACTTGAAACTTACTTCATATCAATGGTTCTTTCTTTAGCAAACTCTTAAAACATGGACTTTCCTATGAGATACATTTTCCCTAAGAGAAAGCAAAATTTATGATGGCTTCTTGTACATCTTCTTATCTATCCTACACAACTACTTCTTGCATTGTTAGTAAAGGATGAAAATGTTCAGAGTTTAGTAAGAAGAAGAAGAGACAGCGGTGGCTCCTAAGTCATAAGAACTGAGTCAGAGAAGACTGTGACAGACAACATACAGCCACGCAGATGGCTTCTATCCACTGCTATTTCCTTGTAAGTTTATGTTGATTTCATGAAGTTATTCGTGTGGAAAACGGAAAAAACTTTGTTTTAACATAAGGACGGAACTCTTTTTTTAAATCCCTAAGGTATTACAGAGGTAGCAACTCAGCATTTGACAAAGAAATGATTTGTGGATGCATGTGGAAGCCTAAAGGCAAAGTTACTGGAAGGATCTTAGTTAAAGGTAAGAGATTAGAGACAGTGAATAGCCCAGCCTGGTGGCACAGACTGCTGTAGCCACTGAACATGTGTGGCCACGTGGGGCAGTATTCTCTGTTCGGGGCTTCTTTTCTTGCCGAACTGTTCTTTTCTTTTCTGTCTTAGCTTCTGTGTTTTAAATTCCATCCTTGCAGGGAAACAGATAGTGTTGCAGATTCACTCCCGTGAACCTGAAGAACTTAAGAGCTTAAGGCAGTGACTTCAGGTGGAAAAGAAAGGTAGGAAAAAGGTTTTTCCTATAGCACGGAGGTGGGAATGTCAGAGACAGGGACAGACTACCAGCTCTGCCTCTGTCTCAGTCATTCACAAGTATTTCTGTGTTCGGGGCTACAGCAATAAACGGACTCTCAGGAGTTTCCATTCTGTGGGATGCCCACTACTAAACAGTTCCCCACTTGAACCAAAGCATGACAAACACTGTGAAAGGAAATACCAGGTGCTAGAGCACTACGCTGCAAAATGCTTCACTTTGTAAATCAAGAACCTCTCTGAAAAGATCTATTTCTGCTGTGATGGGCGGGGGGTGTTAAACTTGATGTAATACAGACACATGTTGATTTTCAGTGATGTGTACCTGAAACTTACATAATCTTATAAGGCAACCCTCCTTTAATAAAAATAAAACAAAAAGGTGGGTAGAAGTTAGTCGGAAAACAAATTAGAGAACATTCCAGAAGAAACCACAGAAGGCATTTGACATCATTCTAGAACTGAAAGAAAGGAAATGAGACTTGAGCAAGGGGAGGAGAGGGAAATGGTTAGTGGCTTATGGAGGAAAGGTAAGAGCGCCAGGTTATGTCCTGGGGGCGCATCTGTGTTTCTGTCTGAATGGAGAAGAGGAAGGGCCCTAAAGTGTGACCTCTGTCAGGGCAGCATGCCCTGCGAGCAGGACCTACCAGGAAGGAAAGATTGAGACAGACCACTGTTTCTATAGAGGCTGTTTTTGACCCTTAGAGACCAAAACATAATCTAGGGAAATATTTTAACAAACAGCATGCTGCTGTTGCTAATTTCCATATGCTGGGAGAGACTCGTGGTAATACTTCAAGCAAAAGATCACAGTGGCTGGGGTTAGGGGGAAGGTAGAGAGCTTAGAAAGAAGGGGTAGACTGCAGACGCACTGTAGAGTTCAAATGAAGAGGACTTGGATTAAATATTGAAGGTGAGGGACAGAGGACGCAGCTGCCGCGGTAAAACAGGGCAGCTGACATTGTTCATCCAAAGCAGAGTTGTTACCAGATGCACGCAATGGAAGAAAGTTGGGTGAGCAATGGCAGTCACGAGCCAGTCAGCTCAAAGCTGACTATGAGGTAAAGACAGCTGGAGCAGGTGGCTGGAAGGAAGGTAGAGTTGTTTATGAATGGGAGGTCTTCACGAGGTTGAAGTGCTGTTGCAAGAATGTCGGTTCTTAGTCAAGAAACCAGCAGGATAGGTCATAACACACAAGCTGAGTGCTTGAATCAGCAATTCGGGGTTGCTGGTATATATCCTGCACCCTCAAAACAAGAAGCAGCTGCTTCAGGAGGCAATGAAGTTTTCTGGGTGGTGCCTGCCACTGTCCTATGGAACAGTGATCCCCCAGAGAAAGGGAGGATCAGAACAACAGCACTTCACCGAAAGAAAAAGACCTTTTTTTTTTCTTTTTTTGTATTCAGGATGATTTAATTACAATTGTATGCTAGTCCAAGAACCACTGTTGCTTCTGCCCATTAACTTTTAAAACTCTCTAGGCTCACTCCGCCTGTGCCCAGAACCACATGTTTCTAGAATGTGTTTTAGCTTTTGCACATAGTATCTCTTCTGTCAGACATGCTAACCAATTTTCTACTCCTCTTTCAAATTATAACTTTTAATTATCTATGCTGTGTAGAAAGCTTGAAGTATAAACCTCCAAAATTTGATGATTCTTGTAAGAATCATTTTTTTATATAATAGTTTATTTTTACATCATGTTGTACTTTTTTTTTCTAAATCTCAATTGTAATCCCCGCGGGTTTCCCATCACCAAATCACCTGTGTGCCATCACCATAGTCCAGCGCACTACCCCCACCACCACCACCTTTTTGATCCCGTTCCCCACTCCACCCCCATACAATGTCTCTGGTATATAGCTGTTCATTATTATTATTATTTTCTCACCTGGTCCATTAAACTCCTGCTATGAGTGAAACCATCGGTATTTTTCCTTTTCTTCTGGCTTATCTCACTAAGTGTGATCCCTTCCAGCTCCTTCCATGTTGCTGCAAAAAGCATGAGTTTATTTTTTTTTTGGTTGCTGAGTAATATTCCATTGTGTATATGTAACACATCTTTTTAATCCAGTCATCTACTTTTGGGCATTTGGGTTGGGCAAAACCTAAATTTTTAAAGAACATTTTAAAGGCAGCAAAATGTTTGCATCATTATCAAGAAGACTTGTATAAAATTTCTCCAAGCTAATGTCTGCAGAGACTATTTTTGGCCGTTGGAGATCAAAATGTAATCTCGAGAAGGATGTTAACAAGTAAAATGCTGCTGTCAGTTTTCTTATTATATCTCAACAGTAAAAAGTTTGAAAGAGAAAAACTTTAAATTACTGTGTGAATCTTGATGTTACTTTTAAGATACACTTCAACTCATGATATAGGTGACAGCAATTTATGTAATGAAATTTAAAAAATAAATATATCTGGCCCTCCCTGGTGGCGCAGCGGGCTAAAGTACTGCACTAAGAGGTTTAAGCCACTTCCAAATTAGTTCGATCCCCGCCTGCCCGGAGGAGATCCACATGGCGCGGCAGACCTCTCACTGCTCCCCTCAGCAGTGTACTTCGTCCATCTGCCTGTTCTGCTCCCCACTCTGTCTCTGGTGAAGCCTCTCACCCTCCGCATCTCTGGCCTGTACCCCAGTTCTGTATGCATAAATAAATAAATCTTTAAAAAAAAATAAATAAATATATCACGGACATATGGACACATACATTGAACATGGTTTAATAGTTGGAAAGCTGGATGGATAACAGTTCCATCCTAAGTGTTACTTTAAGAATGTAATTGAGGGCCCTCCCTGGTGGCACAAGGAGTTAAGCCTCAGCACTATGAAGCAATCCACAGCCACCGCATTATGAGTCCAATCCCCCACCAGGGAGGTGACCCACATGGCACAGCAGACCTCTCCTGCCTCTCCCATTCTGCTCCCCACTCTTGTTTCTGCTGAATCCTCTCATTCCCCCTAACCTCTGGCCTGCACCCCAGTCCTTGTATGCATAAATAAATAAATCTTTTTTTAAAAGAATTTAATTGACAATTTCAGTTGCTCCAACCTCAGCTGAACAGTTCCTCCATTTTGAAATTAATGAAAAAGAACCAAAGACCCTAACAACATACTGTCCCCAGACGGTTGTCTAATGAGTCATTACTCTCAATAGAACACAGATTATGAGACAGCCTTGATTCTAACAACATAATTAGTAATTTACTTAAATGAAGGCAAGAAAATTAACTTTTATGAAATAAATATAATTTATGAATTATGTATGTATATTTTATTACTTCTCCAAAGAATAAACTCTTGAGGAGCACTCTGACATACACCAAAAGGGTTCAATTCAATCACCTTTGCTATCTTACAACGTTATGGACCCGTTTTATCTGACCATCACCAGCAAGGGGCCGGATGTGTGGTTTCACAGTCTGAAAGCTGGATGGATAACATTTAAAAGATTCGACATCCAGGCCCTCCCTGGTGGCGCAGCGGGTTAAAGCACAGAACTGAGAATCTAAAGCCGCTTCCGCATGAGTTCGATTCCCGCCTGCCCCGGAGGTGACCACATGGCGTGGCAGACCTCTCCTGACCCGCCCGCTGCTCCCCTCAGCAGTGTACTTCCTCGGTCTGCCTGTTCTGCTCCCCACTCTGTCTCTGGTGAAGCCTCTCACCGCCCCTGAGCCTCTGGCCTGTACCCCAGTTCTATATGCACAAATAAATAAATCTTTTAAAAAAATAAAAATAAAAAAAATAAAAAAAAAAGATTCGACATCCAGATGAGCTTCATTTGCTCTGCTCTTGCTGTAAATATTAGAATCGGGTCTGGCAAGAAAGCCAGGGAATTAAGACTTTATGGGACTGGCGGGTCCATCCAGTCCTCGTTCCCTCACGAGAATGACAGCAGGTGTTGACGTGACAGTGAAGGTGGCCGGGAAACGGGGGAACGTGACCCACAGGTGCTCGCTATGGGACGGAGGGTGGAAACGACAATGGTGTGAGCCTCAGTGGAGCTCTCTGTGGAAAAGAAAGGACGACACCCCCCTTCCTTATGGGAGGAATACAGCATGAGAGACACATCCTCCCCGGAAGCCGTGCTGGGGGGTGGCTAAGTGTGGCCTAAGGCAAAGACCAAGGGGACCTTTGAAGGAAAATACGTGAAAGACTGCACTGGACCAGAGGGGGCGCTCTACAGGCATGGTGACAGGGCCTGTGAGGGCCGAGCGGGGAGGCTCCTGCAGCTGCAGCGAGGCTCTGCCGGAGGAAAGCTGTTGCTTACACAGGAAATGATGGAACCACATGGACAGGTCCAGGGGACCCGGTTCCAGTGGAGCAATAGGGACCACATGGGCCTAACACGGTTCAGCTCCGACTGGAGTGAAACTCAGGATTGGCCCTCGGCCATCAGCCGGCACAGACAGGGGCGAAGGGCTGCAGAGTAGCTGGCAGCGGTCAACACGGAACACCTGGCTCTTCACGGCCAGTCAATCCAGGCAATTCTGGTTGGCATCGCAGGTGACTGCACCGGGATGCTTCACGGTTTTGAGGCCAACATCCCCAGTGGGCCAGCCTGGGCAGAGGCCAGGGCCTTGGAAAGGCCGCCCTGATGAGCTGGTAGCATTTGGTGTGTATCCTGTCACATTGAAAAGGGGCCGCCTCAAGTGGGGCGCCAGGCCATTTGTTTCACACAGTGGGCACTTTTCTACATGACACCAAAAATCACTCTCATACTCGACACCCACACATTTCCAGCCTGGGTGTGCAGAGGCCTCCTGACAGCCATGAGGGCCACCTCGGTCACCCGCATTCTCCGGGCCACAGCTCGCATGTATGAAGATGGCACAGCTGGGTTCGTTGACTTTTGTTATTGTTGTTGTTTTGCCTACTATTATTTTGCAAAAATGAGTAGCAAAGAGAAACCTGGATAAGCTGACTCTAGTGCTTTGTTAAAAGTCATCAAGTTAGGCACTACCTGATAACACATAAATTAATCCTAAGCAGAATTTATTATTAAAAGTGGGCACATCGGGGCCCTCCCTGGTGGCGCAGCGGGTTAAAGCACAGCACTAAGAAGCTAAAGCCACTTCCATATGAGTTCGATTCCCGCCTGCCCCGGAGGTGACCACATGGCACGGCAGACCTCTCCTGACCCGCCCGCTGCTCCCCTCAGCAGTGGACTTCGTAGATCTGCCTGTTCTGCTCCCCGCTCTGTCTCTGGTGAAGCCTCTCACCCTCCACATCTCTGGCCTGTACCCCAGTTCTGTATGAATAAATAAATCTTTAAAAAAAAAAAAAAAGTGGGCACATCGGGCCCTCCCTGCTGGCGCAATGGATTAAAACACCGCACTAAGAAGCTAAAGCCACTTACGCATGACTTCGATCCCCACCTGCCCTGGAGGGCGGCGGACCTCTCCTGACCCGCCCGCTGCTCCCCTCAGCAGTGTACTTCGACAGCCTGCCTGTTCTGCTCCCCGCTCTGTCTCTGGTGAATTCTCTCACTGCCTCTGCACCTCTGGCCTGTACCCCAGTTCTGTATGTGCAAATAAATAAATCTTTAAAAAAAAAAAAAAGAAGGCATCAAGTTAGGGCCCTCCCTGGTGGTGCAAGGGGTCAAAGCGCAGCACTACCTGCTGGCCACAACTGCTTCGGTGCAAGATCGTTCCCGGCTGCCTAGAGGTGACCCACATGGTGCAGCAGATGTCTCCCCCAGTGCTCCCCAGTTCTGTATTGCATAAATAAATAAATCTTGCCCCAGTTGTTCATGGGTCTAGCTCCAAACATAAAAAACAAAATTAAGTTCAAACCAACAAAATACTGTCAAGAACCATTGATAAAAGACGGTGTTGATGCGGGGAGAGGCGTATCATATCTTTAGCTCTCTGAGAAGGGAACAGCACCCCATAAGTGGGTAGATCCAGTGTTCAATTTTCGGTCAGTCATCCCAGCAACATTTGAGGGAACTCCTTTCACAAGAACGCTGGGTTGCGGGGCCCTCCCTGGTGGCGCAGCGGGTTAAAGCACAGCACTGAGAATCTAAAGCCACTTCCGCATGAGTTCGATTCCCGCCTGCCCCGGAGGTGACCACATGGCACGGCAGACCTCTCCTGACCGCCCACTGCTCCTCAGCAGTGTACTTCGTCGATCTGCCTGTTCTGCTCCCCACTCTGTCTCTGGTGAAGCCTCTCACCACCCCTGCTCCTCTGGCCTGTGCCCCAGTTCTGTATGCACAAATAAATCTTTAAAAAAAAAAAGAACGCTGGGTTGCTGTGTGTCACCAGAGGTGCAAGGTGGAAACCTCTCTTCCAGAGTGCAGTGTCTCTCCTGGGGTGCAGTTTCTCCCCTGAGAAGCAATCTCTCTCCCCAGATGCAGTGTCTTTCCTAGAGCATAGTAATCCCACTCCGGAGGCTCAACGGGAACAAATTGGGAGCTCTTTGAGCTGGTGGCGTAATGCTCAGGAGGAAAGCTAGGTTGTAGTAGTATACCCACTGTGTGCCAGCCTCACACCCCTGGTGTGGGCCATCCAGTGTGGGCCAGCTCTCCTCCAGAATCAGGACAGCCACAGTGTTATCCAGCCTTTCCACATGGTCTGCAGTGTTCAGACTCTTCTTTCACAAGAACCAGAGTCTGAACATTGCAGACCTGGGCTGGCTTCCGCCGGATCGGCTGAGGTTGTGGCCACACTGGTTCCAAGCACAATCAGTTGCCTAGCCAACAGCCACTCCCCATTCCCACAGCCTCCACTGTGTTGACAGGTACCTGGCCACCCCGGGCTCCAGGAAAAAAGCTAAAGGATGAATCATGACTTGCCAAGCCAGCCACAGTGATGCTGTAGCACAGTGTTGACAGGGGGTGGGCCTGGGCTACCATCCTGGCCAAGAGAGGTGGCTTCTAGAGATTCTCAAGGAATGCAAAGAAGGCGTGTCCTCTTCTGGGAACTCAGGAAAGCTCAGGGCAGCAGCAAGGACCACACAACTACTGGCTGCCAGCCTGAGAATGGAAATCAGCATGCTCAAGTTGGTAGTGCAAGGAAATGAACGTGCCTGGGCTCTCCAGGACATTGAGAAAGCAAATTAACCAACCCCAGAACTCACCTTCACACTGACACTTGAGGCAGTAAGTCTCCTTGAGAACTGAGGCCTTTAAAGTTTAAGCCTCTATTGCACAGGGCTGAAGGAACCCTGAGGCAACAGCCCAGGAACATCCAGGAGCCACTGCCACTCTCATGGGCCAGATCCAAATCTGCACCAGATTCAAGGTGCCCTGGGAACTTCAGTCCAGTGCAACAGACCTATGGGTGAAACGCCAGTGAAGAAGTGGGAAGTTATTTCATGAACTTTCCTTGAGGCTGGGAGAGTGTCAAAGCACTTTACAATCAAACCTAATTGAAAACAACAGCTCTTTAATCTAAATTTACAACATAACCAGCCTTCTGGTTACCTAATTATAATTAAATTAGATTGGCAGTATATTTCATATATGCTAAATAAAAGCACGAAAGAAAAAGCTGCATTAGGAGAAGTCTTGTCTGTTTGCTCCCTGAGATCCAAGTATAAGAGGCAGCTCTCTGGGCTGTAAATGTACAAACCAGGGTCCTGGTCGTGCCTCTGCTCAAACGGCTGTGTGACTTTAGGCAGATTGCTTGGCAACTCTGAACCTCATCTATGTGACTCCAAACACCGAGGGTCTGAGTTATTCATTGTTGCCTTTTCTTGAACATCCCATAAGTAAAATCCCACGAGATATGTTCAGATATGTTCGTGTGTGTCTAGTGAAAAATCTAGTTTTAGGGTATTTTATTGCCAAAGAAATGACGAGCCCAAACTAGCAGAGATTTTGACTGCTCAAGCATTAAACAACCCTGGGGCCCCAAGATTGCACAGGCAGGAAGCTGGCTTTTGCAAGCTGTTTGCTCTCTAAGTAGGGCAAACTCCCCAACATTCACTTTCGATGTGGCCCGGAGATAGTGATCAAGGGAAAATCTCTCCGAGGGTGGAGTCAGGACTGTACAGAATAATGGACCGGGGACCTCCCGCCAGAAATCAGAATGGGGTCTACTGAAGGAAGGTCGCCGTGGTCCTCTCGTCAGTGCCTGACCAGCAGGGGCTCACAGTGGCCAGGGATGAGGGTCACTCTGCCTTTCTTCCCTCCTGAAGACGATTCTGACTTGCGACCTGTGCACAGGGTGAGCAGGCGGGAGGATTCGGGCAGCCTGCCCTTGTGGCGTGTGGTGTGCAAATCACCAAAGCCACATCTGTGCACATTGCTTTCTCTCATTGGAGGGATCCATTTACCTGAGCGCTGTGTGGGTTATCTCCCTGGGGGAGGAGGTGAGTATGTTCTGAGGACAAAGAGAAATAAGGACACGCAGCTATGTTTCTGGTCACCAAGAACGCGCCACCCCCTTCTGGACTGCTGGGTTGTCACGAGGAAGCAGTGGTTGACCTGCCAGGGAGGACATTTTCCAGCCCCCTTGCACATTTAAAACGTTAGGCAAAATCCACATAACATAGGGCCCTCCCTGGTGGCGCAGTGGGTTAAAGCACAGCACTAAGAAGCTAAAGCCACTTCTGCATGAGTTCGATCCCCGCCTGCCCCAGAGGTGACCCACATGGCACGGCAGACCTTTCCTGACCCGCCCGCTGCTCCCCTCAGCAGTGTACTTCATCGATCTGCCTATTCTGCTCCCCACTCTGTCTCTGGTGAATCCTCTCACCCTCCGCATCTCTGACCTGTACCCCAGTTCTGTATGAATAAATAAATAAATCTTTAAAAAAAATCCACATAACATAAAATAAATATTTTAAGGAGTACACTGAGTGAGAAATTGGGGTCCAGCATACACCTACTGGCCTGATGGACATATACACAACTACAGGTTCCTCCCATTATGTCCCCTGGATGCCCAAGAAACTCACACAAGGGGATGCCAGGGCCCCCCCAGGGGCAGACAGTGTCGGCCTAGCCCTGCCACCCCTCCCATGCCCTCTTCTTCCTGCTCATGAGGCTCAAATGGAGATCAGAACATCTAGACCCTGAGCACCATCTGATGGGGATGAGAGCTGTCCTCCTCCTGCCCCCGAGGTACCCCAGTCCCTACAGGGATTGCTTTTGCAACCTTTCCCCTTCATTAGGCTTGGTGGCACAATGCGGGGAACAGCACGAAGTTGCTGGGGAGGAAGTCATCCCCCACACGCCTGCTCCCACAGCCCAGGACAGTGACTCCCAGTCCTGTGCCCTGCGGCAGAACACAAGTCCCACTTCATAGCTTGTGCAACAACAAAGCATTTCTTGATCTTTTGATCAAAGCTTCTAGGCTCAGAGGCTCTGCCAAGTGCAATGAACCCATAAACCTTGTAAATGTTGGGCTCCAGATACAATAGAAATGAAACTATTGGTTCGCACTGCCCTTCTTCCAGCCACTGAAGGGTTGACCATGAATCAGTTGCCGCCTATGATTTTCAGAAAGTGCCTTTAAAAGAGAAGGGCTGGATCTACCCTTTTACCTGATGACTAGAAGGTGGGTGTGATGGTTGGAGCTGCAGCAACTCCATTTGGCTATAAAGTAGATTCTAGGTGATAAAAATGCCGGAGCTACAGAGCAGAAGGAATCTGGATTCCTGACAGTCACAGAACTTCCTTTCTAACCCTGGGCTTCTGCCCTTGGCTCACTTACATGAGAATAAAAACAACCCTGATCTCATCCAACCAATCTTTTCAAACTTTCTGCGTCTCCTAGCCAAACCTCATGCCGAAGATCATGAGAGTCATCGGGGTCTAAGCTGAGGGCTTCTCTTTTATAGGAAACATTATCTTCTTGACATCATCGGGACTGCCAAGTAAGTGAAAGGAATGACTTACATTATGCCGCAATGCTGTTAAATGCGTGCACAACTCACACTCTCTCCTTCCAAGATGGTATCTGCCTCGTGCTTTAAAGAAACCTCCCAGGTTTCAAAGTCACTCAGACCCAAGTTAGAATTTGGCTTCTGAATTCAACAGTGGTGGAAGCTGAGCAAGTTACCCAAGATTTCCAAGCGCTGCTTTCCTGCCATATTAAACTAGAATGACGGCTCAGAGAGTTCCCTACCCAAATGGTCACCGTGCCTCTGCTTGCGTGGCTTTGCACTGGAGAGAAAGACGAGACCTGAAGGTCAGTGGTGTACAGAGATGGGAAAGAAAGCAAATAAATATGCAAACAACATCATCGCGGAGAACAGTCTACTGTGAGGGAAAGTGATAGCGTGCCAGGCATGGCGAACCGGGGAGCCAGCCCCGCTGCAGAACGACGAGGCCTCACACCCCTCAGCCAACGCGGGGAGCCACCAGTGGCCCCCAGCAGCTGGTGCACAGCTCCAGGGCCATCCAATCTGTGCTTTTTGTGTGCCTGAGAGAGGGTGGACGGACAGAAGGGCTCCCACTGACCGCCAGCAGGGAGAAAACTGTTGGCCACAGAGCCCGCCTGGCACAGACCTGCCACCGAGCTGGCTTTGTTCCTTCGCAGAATGAGCGCCACCTGGGTCCAGCCACAGCCTTGGCAGCGACTGGGCCTTGCCGCCGGCTGGAGCTGCCCCTGGCTCCCCTCCCGGTGGTGGTGACAGAGCAGCCTGCTCCTGGGCCCTGGGCCCTTGTCCTCCCCGTGTCCTCTGTGGGTGCCCTCTTCCCACTCAGCCCAGGCCCCTGGCTGCAGCAACCACTGTTCTGGTCCCTCCTGGCCCCTCTTGGTCCCACTGTCCAGCGACAGGAGCCTGGAAGGCCACTGAGGCCCTGAGGGCAGCAGAAGCAACTGAGGGACTCTAAAAAGCCCCTTTCTGGTCAAGAGACAGGCCGTGAGGACTGGCGGGGCCGGACGCGGCCACAAGAAGGCCAGCAGACGTGGTGGGAAGGGCCCCTCCTCCGTGGTCTCACTGAGTCAGGCTCCCTAAGCCTGGGTCCCCCCATCTGGAAATGGACACGGCCGCCATAGTACCTACCTCAGACTTGGGGGCAGATGTAAAATGCGCCTCACTGACACATTTAGGAACCGGTCCGTAGGCGTTTGCCGTGACCCCCGACCTCTCAGACAGTCCCCATGAGTGATGGGGGCAGGGCCTGCTCCAGGTCCAGGAGGCCCGTGAGGGACTGGAAGGGCTGGTGAAAGTCACCTCATCTGGAAGGTCACGCACTTCTGCAGGTCTTGAGGGTCACCTTCAACCCACTGCATATCTCCTCCCCAGAATTTGAAGGGTGAAGTGGGGGCCCACAGGGAAGTAGGACCCAGGGTAGACCAGCTTCCTTCTTCCTCTCTTGTGACCACAGACGGCTTCTCGAGACTTTGCGTCCCCAAGCAAAAAAAGAGCTTGGTTGTGTTTCCCTGTTTTGTGATGGGAATGAAACTAGAAATGCAATTTTTTAAAAGATGCATTTATTTATACAAACAGAACTGGGGTACGGACCAGAGGTGCAGGGACAGTGAGAAGATTCATCATAGACAGAGCAGGCAGACTGACGAAGTCCACTGCTGAGGGGAGCAGCGGGCGGGACAGGAGAGGTCTGCCACGCCCTGTGGGTCTCTTCCCTTCTGGGAATCGAACTTGTGCTGCAGTGGCTGCAACAAGCTTCATAGTGCTGCACTTTAGCCCATTGTGCCACCAGGGAAGGCCCTAGAAAAACAATTTTCTACCCTTTTAGGACCACGAGATACTGGCTTCTGTCTTTTCCCTCCCACATCCATATGTCTCCTCTGGGGCTCTTCAAAGTATCCACTAGGAAATGACCAGCCTGGCTTCTGACCTCCAGAGAAGGTGGGGGGTGACCAGTTGGTACAATGGCATCCCTGACCACCCAGGGGCAGTGCAGAGGTCTTGCTTGGCGGGGAAGGCAGGAGTGGCTGGAGCTGCCCCTGGCTCCCCTCCCAGTAGTGGTGACCAGCAGCCTGCCCCTGGGCGCTGTGCTCTTGTCCTCCTGGTGCTTCGGGTTCAAAGCGCTTTAACGTTTAACTCGGTGTTTGCTCTGTGTCAGGGTTGCTGCACCGAGCGCTGAAGAATGCAGGATGCCTGCTGTGTCGGCCTCAGATAGACAATCGGCAGTTTATTAGTCTAAGGACATTCTGAGCAATAGTTTTCCGCCTGCAATGCAGCCCTAGAGCATGTACTAACAATGGAGTCATTGTTTACCTGGAATTCAAACTTATGTGAGTGTCCTGCGTCTCATCTGTCAACCCTACCTATGACATTCCCTCCCTCCCTTCCTTCCTCTCTCCCTCCTCCATCCTGAAAATCCTTTGTTATGAACCCACTTTCTGCAAAGTTCTATATTAGACACAAAGCATATGCTTTCCTTCAAGGTACTCACAACACAAAGAAAGAGACAAGCTGCTCACAAAGGTCTTTTGTGCGATGTGTCCAGCTCATGCCTAATAAACATTCACACAGGTTGTTTGGGGAACTCAGAGGAAGGAACGATTAATTCTGTGTGGGGAAGAGCCAGGTGAGGTGGAGGAAGAGCTTGGGAAAAGGTGTGGAGGAGGGGGAAGAGAGCCTGACCTGGATGGGCAGGTGGAAAGCAGTGGAAAGGATCTGACTGCAGGAGCGCCCCTGAGGCGGAGGCGTGGGGTGGGGAGGCCACACTCTTGCTGGGGGGGCAGCCATGTGTCCGTCAGGAAGGCTGTCGGGGCCCCTGTCTGCCACGCTGAGAGCTGGGGCTTTCTCCACGAGGTCTTGAGAGACTGACTAGCCAAATGGACACTGGCCAGGCCAGAGGTAAGGGAAGAACTCTGACCGCCCCTCTGAGCAACCCGCCTCCCGCAGCCTCCACAGCAATGTGGCCAGAAAAACAAGGATGCCAGCAGCATCTGCCTCTTCTCTATTTTCGCCAGTTTCCAAATCAGGGCCAATGACATTAAAATGCCCCATTTCTAGTTCCTGGCTTCCAGGTTCCCTACACCAACAACCTCCAACGGGACACACCCAAGATCGCCGCCTTCTTCACTGTAAAGATTCCCAGCTCACCACCTGCCTCGGTGCCTCTGCTTCGAATAGCTGGCCTGTGCCTGCTTTCTGGTCTCATCTGTTGGCTCAGTGTTGACTCCACATCGTTTTGGAGAAGGAACAGGAGGAAGAGTTAGCTCTGTGGAGTGTGTGGGGAAGGACACAACTCTTGATGACTTCCAGTCACTGTGTCAGCAGCCTGGTGACCATAAGCTCTTCATCCGTACAGTTTGTCCTTGCTCCTCTGCCGTCTGCCTTTTCTTGCTTTATTGTTAAATGGGAAATGTAAGACGGATTCTGCGTGTCTCGTACTCCCCCCTCTGTGATTGTTTTAAAGTTCATGTGCACGTACACACCCACACACACACACACGTTCATGTGTGTGTGTACATTGATGCATACACTTTCCTGGCTGGGAGACACAGGAAACAGTCCGGAGAGGCACTAGAGATCAAGGAAGAGGAAGCAGACAATATTTCCTCTAGATCTTTCTGTACTGTGTCCATTCGCATACTCATTCGCAGGTCTTGCTTTTATTTTAAAAGGAAACACAAGGCAAGACGCCCGCCTTTATGTCACAGAAACCCGGGGCATTTTCCCTAGTCCTGGCTGCCATTGCCTGGCCTGCCAGCGTCACGAGGGGCGGGGGTCCTTCTCGGGGAGCCCTCCTGATGTCAGCTCGTGGTTCGCCTGCTGAGGCAGTCACTGGACTGTGGTTTTCCATCAGACTGTCTTTGTGCCAGAATTCGACTCAAAGGGCCTTAGGACCCCTGGCTTTCTGTGGACTCTGGCAAATTCTTTTCACTAGATCCCTCAGCTCAGGGCTTGCAGGCAGCCCAGAGACTGAGCTGCTATGCAGAGACACTGTGCCAGGCTAGGGGAAAGGCAGGTACAAGGGCAATGTAGTCCCTGAGTGCTCCCCCACCCCACCCCCTGTACAAGACTGAAATAGCTCTTCCAACTGTAGACAAGGGGTGTCCTGGGCAAGCAGGAGGGACGCAGAGGAAGAGTCTATGGACAGAAGGGACTCAAGAAGCTTCCCAAGGGGGAGGCATTGACTGGGGCTGTCCAGAAGGGCCAGGGCAGTCTGGGAGAGGATTGAGCAAAAGCTGGAGAGCCACAAAAATGAGACTTGTGCAGGGAGAAAGGAGGGAATGGGACCCAGAACGACATGTGTGGTGGTGGGGTAGAGCTGAGGGAGAGGAGGGCAGGGGAGCCAAGAGGTTAGTGCGACATGCAGACAGGGGCTGAGCCTGGGATGCTGAGGGCCAAGGGGAGGAGTTCGCACGAATTCTGTGAACACCCCAAGTTTTTGAGCGGGGTCAAAACTATATTTGAGTCTCACATTGATGACTGGTTTGTAAAGGTCAAAGTCACACTGGGGGGCACGGGTGGGGGGTGGGGCAAAATCAAGGTGCCTAAGGAGTAGGTGCTGGTAAAAAGGGCAAGGAAGAGCCAGGTGAGCAGGCTGTGGCTGGCTTGTGGGGGACCCGGCAGTCAGCACCCAGGTTTCCTGCACGTGGAGGCTGGAGCCTTCCTGTCTCACAGCTCCCTGCCGCCTGGATGAGGCTACAGCTGACCCAAACTTCTGTAAGGCTTCCCTGGAGCTGTTCCGGATGACTCAGCGCAGCTACCCCCAGGACACTTCCCGCCGACCCATTCAGCCCTCCTGGCCACCCTGGGAAAGGTAACAGGGGAGGAAGCCAGAACCTGGGCATCCGACCTGTTCTAGGCACCCACGTGGGCGGCAGGTTCTCCCACTTCGAGAAAAGCAGCAGATTTCCTGTTTGCTTCTCTGAAGAGGAAGTTTTCTGTAACTTCTCATTCTTTCAGACCCCATGGCTGGCTCTTCTCTCCCTGCGGAACCCACAGCCTTCACCCGGCCAGAACGCGTCTCTTTATGTGCTCAGCTTCAGCCACAACTTGAGACTAGCTGCTTCTAGCCAAGCTTCTCTGCCTAGTTTCCTACCCCGAGAGTATTGCAGAGCTTAATTAGAGAGAAACTGTCTGCAAGAAAGCAACCATATTATGGGTCTCATGAGAGTAGGGCCATGGTCTAATGTGTCTAACTGAGCTGCTCATTTTGTAGATACTATAGAATGTGCCAGTCTCTTCCAGGTAAGCAGCAGAGTGCACCGGGCTCCGAAGCAAGACTGCCCGGGTTCAGCTCTCAGCTCTAGCACTGTACAAGTGTGTGGCCCACCCTTCTGCACCTTACGGGTGCTATTACCCACCTTGTAGGGTGTTGAGGACTGAATGAGATATATAACTTTCTGAACACATGTAAGTACACAAGACTTGTCCATTGATGCTCATTACAGCCCCAAGTAGAAACAGTCCAAATGTCCATCAACTGGTGAATAAATAAAATAAAATGTGGTCTATTCATACAATAGATTATTCCACAATAAAAACGAACAAAGTACCAATATATGCTACAACAAGGAAAAGCCCTGAGAACATTATGCCAGATCAAAGGAGCCAGCCTTGAAGGCCAACTCTCATGTGTTTCCATTTATATGAAATGTCCAGAGCAGGGAACCTGTAACAACAGAGACAGCATGTGGACTGTGCGTGACAGCATAGAGACTTTTTTGGGAAACAGGTACATTCTGCTTTGGGTGTAGAAACACCACCTCCAGGAAGCCCTCTAGGCTTTCTTTCAAATTTCTAGATTTGGGGGGAGGTGAAGATGGCAGGGAGAGAGTGTCCCGGGGTAATAAAACTAAGGGATAGAAACAAACATGCTTTTGGCACCTTGGGGCTGGCTTCTATGCTAGAGATATTCTATCCATCCAGCAGCCTGAAAAAATGGAGACACTTAGCGGAACTGTCAATAGTAACCCAACCACAGTTGCTGCTCCTGAGTGTCTGATGATGGGACAGGCAAGGTCCGGCAGGATAACCCCCAGCCAACTTGCTCAGGACTGATATTCAGCCATGGCTCAATGCAAAGATTTAGACTCATCCATGCAGGGAGGAATCACTGTTCTAGGCCCAGGGCTTGTGAGTGCTAGACACTCTTCCTCCAGAAAGCTCTGCACATGTGAGGTCAAGGTGGGGTCAAACCTTGTGCTTAGATGTAGATTAAAGGCCCAGCACCTTCCTCTTCAATGCTCGTTTACACTGTGCTGGGCCACAGTTTGACTTGTGGGGCAGGGGTCTAGAAGGATCTACCTGGCTCTTCCTAAATGACTGTTGCTGTTTTTTTTTTAAATAATATAATAGTTTATTTTTACATCATTTTGTGCCTTTTTCCATCTCAGTTGCAATCCCCCTGGGCTTCCCATCACCAAATCACCCATGTGCCATCACCAAAGTCTAGTGCACTTCCCTCCCCGCACTGTCTTTGACCCCATCCCCCACCCCACCCCCACAAAATGTCTCTGGTCTATAGCTGTTCATCATTATCATTGTTTTCTCGCCTGTCCTGTTATACTCCTGCTATAAGTGAAACCATCCAGTATTTTTCCTTTTCTTTCTGGCTTATTTTACTAAGCATGATCTTTTCCCGCTCCATCCATGTTGCTGGACAAGGCATGTGTTTATCTTTTTATTTGCTGAGTAATATTCCATTGTGTATATGTACCACATCTTTTTAATCCAGTCATCCACTTTGGGGCATTTGGGCTGTTTTCATGTCTTTCCAATTGTAAATAAAGCAGCAGTAAACATGGGGGTGCAGGTATCTTTTTGAATCAGTGTTTTTTGGTAGATACCTAGGAGTGGGATTGCTAAACATGGAAGCTCCATGTTTAGCAGTTTGAAGAACCTAAATGACTGTTTTCTGTGGCAACAGGCACTTCAGAGACTGAGCCTGCTCAGAGGGGAATGTGCTCCCCAGGGTAGTTTCAGTCCTTCTCCCCCTCATTGCTGGGGGGGCAGTCTACTCACAGAACTCATCCAGGGGTACAAGGGAAACCCAGAGGTCTCCATTTCCTTATCGGCAAGGGCAGCTCTCAATCCCTGTTGTCTCTCTGCAGGAGATCCTGGTGAAGGGACATGAATGTGAAGAGGAAAGAAAACACAGCAAAGAAACCAGTCAGACCAGCCTCCCTGAGAATCCACCTGCCACAGAGGGTGTTTACCCCAGCCCACAGCCCTGATGGAGGAAGGAATGCAGGAGAGGCATCACAGGACTGAGTCACACAAAGGGGTGGGTAGAAGGGGCTAGTGCAGCAATTGACACAGCCATAAAAATCAAGGTCCTCAGGCACCAAAGCCAGGATGCCTGGCCCCAGGTAAAGACAAGGACATGGAGGGAGATGAAGCTCACTTGGGAATCTCCTGTCCTCTCAGATTCTATTCCAAGCCAACCAACCCAGGCGCACAGGGCGTGGCCCTCCCAGGGAGAGGCTGTCTGTATCAGGCCGTCTCTCCACCAGCACGGGGAGCCGCTCCTCTGCCCACCTGTGCCTAGGCAGGTGCTCCTTCCTCTCCCTCTGCAGGGCAGCAGTCTCCTGCCTGCCCGGGACCTGCACCTGCCGGGACTCCTCTGCACTGACCTCCTCAGGGGAGGCCGCTCTCCTCAGGCCACCGGCTTGCAGCCATGCAGGTCTCCCCCTGCAAACCTGTCCCCTCTGGGGCAGCTCTTCCTGCCCGCTTGCACTATGCAAGTGTCTTTCCCTCTCCCATCTCTTTCTAATAAACTTCCTCTTTAAATATAACTGAACCTCCATCTCGTGAAGAATCTCGCCGTGTCGCAGGCCAAAAGGGGAGCTCTGGTGAAACCTCTCCCAGAATGAACCCAAGGGCCTGGAACTCAAAAGACGATGTCAGCCCTGCAGAAGGCAGGAAGCCCAGGAAACGCTACCCCTCCCCTCAGCCCTCACTGAAGCCAGAATCTGCCCAGGAGTTGCTGAATTCCTCACTCAGGCAACCAGCCCTAGGGAAATTCGACAGAGAACACAGGCCTCCCAGCACCCCGGAGCTCTGAAGGCCGGAAGTGTCAGAAGCAGCCCTGTGCCTGGTCTATGGCCCCAAAGAGCACCCCAGGAGAGGACATTAGCAGGGTGTAACCCCTGAGAGTGCCACACCCCCTCAGGCTTGCTTCTCCCACCTTGGGAAGGCCAAGCCCATGCCTCCCCTTACTCTCACTGCCTCAGGAAGGCTTGGTCACACCCGTCCCCACGCTCCCCTTCACCTCTCTAATGCCCAGCTCCCCCAGGCTCCCTGCTCCTCCCTCATGGCCTGGTCCCCAGGAAGCAGGGAGGTGCCCTCGATTTGAAGTCAAATTGTGCTTTCTGGTCAGTGCTCAGCAGCCGCCTCCTACTCTCGGAGGGAAAACATCGTCCTTGGTTTTCAAAGCCCCACGTGGTCTGGTTCCTGCGTCAACTAGCGGTCACTCACCCCATGCTAGGGTCACGCTGACCTTTTCTCTCCTCCAGAGTCTTCCCCACCCAGGGAGAGGCTGCAGAGCTCCCCTTGAGAAGCAGAGGCAGAACCAAACCAGCCCTCAGCTGCCAGCATCCGGGGGATTGCGTGGGAGTGCCTCCTTGCCATGGGGCTCCCCTTCACCCCAGTGGAACAGCCCTCAGGGTCCTCCCCTCTCAGAATTCCCCTCATGAGGATGGGCTGGGCTGTTTCCCCTCTGCCCCATCCTGCTTCCTTCCCTCCCCTCTCCCAGCTCCAAGGTCCCAAGGGGTGCTGGGGACCTGTTGTAATGTCCCTCCGGGTGGCATTCTTCCACCTTCAGTTCAAATCCCACTTTTGGCCTTCACCAGCCATGTAACCCTGGCAAGCTCATTAGCCTCCCTGTGCCTCAGTTTCCCCATCTGTGCAATGGTAATGACAGTAATAATATCGAAACCGTTTACAGCACTGCTATGGTGCCATAGTGGGTCAAAGGATAGCCACAGTGGGAAACAGGCCACTAGCTGTGAGTTCTCACCTGTGTACCCAATTGCAAGACCACTCAGCCCCAGGGAACACTAACAACAGAGTTTATTTAACAAATAGGAGACTGGGGGGAAGGAAAGAACACAAGGACCTGGCTACCTTACCTGATAGCGTCAGCAGTGTCCAGAAGCCCCAGAGGCCACTTGTGCAGGAAGGCACGGTCCTGTCAATGAGGGCCTGGAGATGGTGGCACACTGGCAAGTAGGGGACCAGGATCCAACTCACAGTGACATCGGCAGGTGGTCACGGGGGTGCTGCTGAGGTGACATCACAGCAGCCGACAGCTGAGTCTAGCAGCTGAGACGGACAGAGCCAGACACTGGATGGCAGCACCAGGAGGTAGCGCCGGGCAATAGAAGGCAGTGGGCAGCTCTCAAAGGAGACTGGACACTGAGTGTCAGTCACCTGAGTGATGGGCAGCACGGGCCAGTAGTGCTGGTCACTATTGGTCACCAGGAGGTGGTCAGACTTACCAGTGCAAGTAGCTGTTTGTGAGTGATTAGCCTACACCGACAGCAAACTGAGCTCGGAGCTGCTGGGCCAAGCCAACTGTCTCCTTGCACTGTCAGAGGGCCAGAGCCAGGCGCTGCCGGCGGGTCTCTGCCAAGGCCCACAGGCCCAGTAGTGCCCAGTGCTTCTTTGCTCCATGAGGCCCACTGCTCAAGGGTTCTTTCTTTGGAGGATGTCGGCCGCTGACCCTTCTTCCTTCAGAGGCGAGGATGCTTCAAGCGGATGCTTGCTCTGCCTTCCATTCCCCGGCAGTTCCCCACCCTATGAGCCTGATTGGACCAGTTAGCACCAATCAGCTTGTTTTCCATTTCCATTTTGAATAACTAATGAGCTGAACTGGAACCTGATTGGTCCATTTTACTGTTCAGGTCCCAAATATAAAAGGGAAAACCCGATGCTTGCACAGATGGATCTAGCCCTGAGGTCAAAGCAGGCTTGTGGGCTGGAATTGGCCTCTGCCTGGAGCCTAGAGACATATTGCAGCCAGTGCTCCTTGGGGGGGCTGGGGGGGGCTGGGTAATAATGTAACAAGGGGGAGGGGCCACCCTGCAGCAGCATTGGGACACAGGTTCCAGCTGCTGCAGGATGGGCTCTGCTGGGAGCCTGCCATGTTGGCCTGGAGCCCCAGGAGCTCCCCAGCTGCAGGGGCCACAGTGCTGGAGCTAGCGGGAAGGGGGCTGGGGCTATGTCGATGCCCCTCCCCGCAACCTGGCCCCAAAGCCTGGCCACTGGCCTTTGCCAGCAGCTGAGCCCAACCGGGCTGCTGAAACTGGTGGTGATGGGCTACCACCTGTTGCCACAGCCAGGTGCACCAGCTGTTGGGAGAGGGGTTGGGGGGTAAGCACAGGGGAGGGGACATCCACAGACAGCAGGCCACTGCCTTCACTTTCCAGAGTAGCGAGCACCAGCCTCCACCTACACGCCTGGGGCAGCATGGCGGGAAATGTGTCTGCCCCTCTGCTTCCAGGCGCTAGTCCATGGGGGTCCAGTGTCACATCTACCTCAGAGGGCCGCTGTGGTAAAATTACAACTGGGCCCTCCCTGGTGGTGCAGCAGGTTGAAGTGCTGCACTGTGAAGATAAGCCAGCCCTGTCGGCTTCAATGCAAGTTCGATCCCCGCCTGCCCCAGAGGTGACCACAGGGCGCGGCAGACCTCTCCTGACCCGCCCGCTGCTCCCCTCAGCAGTGTACTTTGTCTATTGGTCTGTTCTGCTCCCCACTCTGTTTCTGGTGAATCCTCTCACCACACCTGCACCTCAAGCCTGTACCCCAGTTCTGTATGCACAAATAAATCTTTTTTAAAAATTATAACAACTGGGCCCTCCCTGGTGGCACAGGGGGTTAGAGCACAGCACTAAGAAGCTAAAGCCGCTTCCGCATGAGTTCAATCCCTACAGTTCAATCCCTGCCCCGGAGGAGATCCACATGGCGCGGCAGACCTCTCCTGACCCGCCCGCTGCTCCCCTCAGCAGTGTACTTCGTCGATCTGCCTGTTCTGCTCCCTACTCTGTCCCTGGTGAATCCTCTCACCCTCCGCATCTCTGGCCTGTACCCCAGTTCTGTATGAATAAATAAATAAATCTTTAAAAAAATTATAACAACTGTGTGACAATTAAAATGGCATTTGGGAAGCAGCATCTAGCATGGTTCTGTGCTAAACCAGCATCCCCAGAGGCCCAGACAGAGGTGGTGACGAAAGCTGCTGCAGGCTGGACTCCCACAGGTCAAGGGCACAGCTGGGCTTAGTGCTCGATCCCTGGTGGAGCAGAACCACCTGCCAACAGAAAGCACCAAGTCTATAATTGCTGAGAACCTGGGCCTGGCCCCCCAACCCCACCGCACCCCCACCTGAGCAGGGCTAGACTGACCCACTGGGAAAGGGCTTCTCAAGAGCCACTTTTACCTCAGCTGGGGTCCCAGGCTTAGGATGGCCTGTGGCCCACAGGAGCCAGAGTTACAGCCCCATTGTCTTGAGGCTACAGTTGAAATCGGGGCTTGTTTTCTTGTGTGTCACTGTTTTCTTTTGGTGTGGATAACAGGCTTACAACATTGTATAAGTCTTGTAAGTTTTCAGGAGCACTGTTGCACACCCCGGAATGCATGGGCCACACCACCAAAAATCAAGCGTTCACCTACCCCCCCCCATTCAATCAATCCCCTCCCCCGCACCTGCTACCCCTCTGGTGACCGCCATTCTGACGTCAGACTAAAGATTGCTTTGCTTCCCGTATTCCACATGAAAGAAATCATCAGGTAATTTGTCTTTTTCCCCTTGACTAGTTTCACTTAGCACAATCCCCTCAAGATCCATCTATGTTGTCACAAATGACAAGACTGCATCTTTTTAATGGCTGAGTAGTATTCCACCGAGTATATATGTCATGTTTTCATCCATTCACCAGCTGATGGGAACTTAGGATGCTTCCAAGTCTTGGCTCTTGTGAATAGCCTGCAATGAACACAGGAGTGCAGATGTATCTAATTAGTGCTTCCACAGGCTTCAGATAGATGCCTAGAAGTGAGAAGTGGATCATGTGGTAGTTCTACTCTTAATTTCCTTAGGAACCGTCATACTATTTTCCACAGTGGCTGCGCCCATTTTTATTCCCACCAAGGGTTCCTTTCCTCCACACCCTTGCCAGCGCTTGTCTGTTATCCTCTTGATACAGCCCATTCTCACAAGTATGAGGTGATCCTTCATTGTGATTTTGAGTAGCATTTCTACCATTTTCTCCCCATCCATTGAGATAAAAATAAGCAGAATAAACAAAAAAAATCATTCAAATGCCCACGTCCCCATGTCCAAAGGGATACTGGTGCCCATTGAAAGCTCTGCTTCCCCAGACCTGGGCTTCAGACTCATCTCTGCTTTCAGTCCCCAGGAGCTGGAGACAGCAGGGCTGGCCAAAAACCTCACAGCAACAGATCCATATCTGCTGCAGAGTAAAGCATCACCCACACATTGTGGGCTGCAGGGTCTTTTCAGAGGGGATATAACCCAGGTGTCGCCCGAGGTCTCTCTGCCCCTTCCCAGCGAGACCTCACTGCCCCCAGCCCGCCGCGCCCCAGCCCCAGACATTCCGCAGTTATTACACACTCGTCATTCTCCACTGGTTCCCGCCCCCTGCTCTGTGACCTGTAGCTAGTTCTGTGTGTGTGCATGGCCTCCTCCCAACCACGGCTTCAGGCCCCTCCCCGCCCCCTGGGCTTTGGGAGGGCAGATCCATTCGCAAAACAAGTTTAAAATGAAATCTTGGACCAGCTCTCAAAAGGAACCCCGGTCACTTCACTAGCCTGGTGCCAGCCTCTGTGGCACTGATGTTTGGCTCCCAGGCCCCCTGCAGCTCCAAAGACACCGGCACTTTGTCAGGCAGAGCACCTCTGCTCTCCCCAGCTCTGACCACCAGGCGGCCCAGAAGCCCCTGCGCGCCCAGCACGGCCCAGTCTCACCAGGGCTGGGCTGGCCCCTTGCGTGCAGTCATTTATGTACATCCTCCATGGGGGATGAAGGCCCGTCGCGTGCTCCCTGGGAATCGGGCGCCCCAGAGCTGGCCACATTTTTTTTTTTTTAATTATTACAAAAGTTTATTTTTACATCATTTTGCACATTTTTTTTTCCATCTCGATTGTAATCCCCGCGGGTTTCCCATCACCAAATCACCCCTGTGCCACCACCATAGTCCCATGCACTTCCCTCCCTTCCCCCCCCCCCCTGTTTTTGATCCCATTCCCCACTCCGCCCCCACAACATGTCTCTGGTATATGGTTGTTCATTATTTTTGTTATTTTCTCGCCTGGTCCATTATACTCCTGCTATGAGTGAAACCATCCGGTATTTTTCTTTCTCTTTCTGGCTTATCTCACTCAGCATGATCTTTTCCAGCTCCACCCAAGTTGCTGCAAAAGACATGTGTTTCTCTTTTTTGGTTGCTGAGTAATATTCCATTGTATATATGTACCACATCTTTTTTATCCAGTCATCTACTTTTGGGCATTTGGGCTGCTTCCATGTTTTTCCAATTGTAAATAAAGCAGCAATAAACATGGGGGTACAAGTATCTTTTTCAATCAGTGTTTTTGTGTCTTTTGGGTAGATACCTAGGAGTGGGATTGCTGGGTCGTAGGGAAGCTCCATGTTTAGCAGTTTGAGGAACCTCCAAACAGTTTCCATAGTGGTTGTACTAGTTTGCATTCCCACCAGCAGTGTAGGCTGGCCACATTTTTTATCACGATGTTTTTTGCCTGAGTGGGGACTGCCCTGACCCAGCCTGTTTGCTCATCTGACCTCGCCCACCTGCTCTCTTCCAGCCACAGAGCAGGGGTAGGTCTGGAGGGAGAAGATGTTGGCCCTGGGCGGGGACTGGACCAGTGAACTGGCCTCTCCAGGACAATGCTTGGAACCAGCAGGGGACAAAGTGACCATCCATCACAGCCCTGACAAGGGAGGTCGGCCAGCGTCACCTGAGCAGCCCCACCTGTGGCTCTGGGCCAGGACGAACAGCAATGCCCTTCGTGGGATGTCTCTGGGCCTTCGCCCTGGGGAAGGGCAAGACTGGAACTCTGCCAGGCCTGCAGGGAGAGGCCATACAGCAGCCCCCAGAAGGGCCTGGCTGGGCCTGCAGACTGCCCACATCCGCAACACCCTGTCTTTGCTTGTCCTTTGCAGTGGAAAAGTGTCCAGCTGTCAGGTCCCTGGGGACAGTGACAGGAAAGGAAAGGAAGGACATCTGTCAAGGATCAGGGATAAAAGCTGTCTAGGCCAAGCAAAGGCAGGCCACACCTGAAGTCCTCCCACAGTCAGGGTCAGGGTGCCTTCTGGCGGGCCGGCGCCCCCACCGCCCGGCACCAGGCCTTCCAGGAGCCTCTCACCCTCCGTTAGCTACCATCTGGCGGTTGAGAGCCTGGAGGGTGGCCAGGAGCTGGCACCGGCTAAGCATGGAGATTTGCTGGCCTGTGTGCGGGCCTCGCTCCGCTCCGGGGACCTCGGCTCTCTCCTGGCTCAGGGATGAGGGAGGGTTCCAGCTGCCCCGAGAGAGTTCTCCCAGGACCAACAGATGGACAGCCCCAGGAGGAAGCCGCATGGCAGGACCGTGTTATTGTTAAGCGCAGCTCATTAGGTTTTATCAGCAAGAAGTGGCCCGATTGGCAGCCACACCTGCCTCCGACAGGAGCGGCCGCCAGAAGCGCCCACGGCCCTGGAAGCCATCCGTGGGGAGGGGGCGGGAGGCCTATTCTTGCAGCAGGCCACGCTCCCCCAGACCTGCTCCCTGTGTTTTCTCTGAGATCTCAGGGAAAACCTGGAGGGCCCGTGGGCATCCCAAGCTGAAGCCTAGGAAACTGGACATGCCGCCCTGCTGGGGCCAAAACTCAGGCATGACCAGGCCTCTCTACCGGCAGCCAGTTATCCCCAAGACTGGGCTCAGGAAACTGACCACACCTGGCCTGCAGACTTCTGTGTGCCTAGAGAGCTTTGCCGACCAAGAGGCAGAGGGTATTGTACAGGCCCTCAGACACGTGCAGAAAGGCGACCATTCAGAAACGGAAAGCTCCGGCCGCACATACAAAGTGCCGGGTGGGCCACGTCTGCCACCTGAGCTACCACCTTTGCCAGAGCAGCAGAGAGCCCGCCCAAGCGCCCCGCCAAGGCAGCGCCCTCAAGGGAAAGGCTCCCGAGTTAGGGGAGCTCACACAGGCCCTCTGCCACCTGCCCCCATCAGGACACCTTCCTGGGGGCCCTAGACCTGCCCAGGAGGGGGTCGCTCTCCCCAGCATGCCAGGCCCTCCCTCCCCCACACTCAGGACTCCCCCTGGTGCTACCGGCCAAGAACAGTTCAACAGGCAACATGCCGGCCAGACTCACGATCTTCCTAGAAAGGGTCTCCGCACACGACGGCTGAGCCCCCAAGGTCTTGCCTACCTTCCTGCTTTCCCTTCTCTATGCCAAGGGCCACACTGGGCTGGGCTTATCTTCCCAACTCTGCCTTAGGGGCCCCCTCCTGGCAAACTCCTCAGTCCGCTTTGAGGGTTCACCTTGGAGCCCGCACACCTGGATCTTCTTAGCCTCCTGCTGGGACCCTCCCCCACCACTCTGCTGCCACCCCACCCCATCTTGCAGGAAAGAACAGCAGAGAGAAAACTGGGGTGATGCCAGGCAGTCTGACTCACCCCAGAGCCAGGCCCTCGACCTCCCCATCAGCCAAACGGGCCTCGGCTCCAGAGGCAGACGCTGTGTGGGGAGGGTCAGCCCAGGGCACGTGCCTGGCCATGAGCTGTCTTCAGTAGCTGCTTATTGGAGACCGTGCAAAATGTCAGCCAGAAATCAGGCGAGCTGTGGAGAGAGGGGTGGTGGCGGGAGGCGAGCGGGGCTGACCTGGAACTGCCACAGGAGCGCCAGTCAGCTGGCCCCATCCACACGATCTCGCTTCTCAGGGCCGTGCCCACCGGTCACACTGGCAGGAGGGGCCAGCATTGGGTCAAGTACAGGGGAAGGTGGAGAGATGTCTGGCCGCCTGCCATGAGGTGAAGCAGCAAGACTGAGAGCCGCACCAGGTGGCCTCAGCAAAGCCCTTCCTCGCGTGGGAGCACACCTTCTCTTAGCCGTACCTGGCTAGGGCCTCGTCACCCGCCCAGCGTCCATCCAGACAGCCTGGCCTCAGCAGCACCCGAGCAAACCTGACTTAACAGTAGCAGTTTGCAAGGAGTCTGAGGGTTGCAGGGCCCTGTGGCGTCACGGCACTGCAACACCAGGCCACAAGCTCGAAGTGTCCACTGGCATCACCTGGACTTCCTGATTGTAAGACAACAGCTGGAAACATTACTTCCCCAGACAACTGACCCCCAAGACTTGCACCTGGGGGAGGGGGCCTCTCCCATCTCAGTCAAGTCCCCAGGAGACTTCCCTCAAGTCCCACTGAGCAGACCAGGTCACCTGCCCGATCCTAAAGCCATTGTCACCAAAGGGCTGGGAGCTGGGGTCCAGGCTGTTCCCACTCATCCCATATCTGAGCACAACTGGGGTTCAGTTGGCAGCAAGCTGGGAGTGTGGATGTGCCACTGAGCTGCCAGCCTCGTCAAGACTTTTGTTGTATAGCCTCAGTGTTATTTTTAACTGGAGACATTATACTGTCAAAACAAGTGAGTCACCAAGCCCTTTGACTGAGCCTCGTGGATTCTCACACTTCCATCCAAATTCCCAGGGAGACACAGATGCCAGCGGGACAAGGCCAGGAACTGCCACTCCCTTGGAAGGCTTGAGGTCATCAAGCAGGAGCTGGGTCGCTGGCTCACAGAACAGCAGGCCAGGGCCCAGGTGCAGGCTTGGGTAATGAATGGCTTTTATTGGGTCCCTGTGACAGGCACGCTGGTAAGAAAGAGGGAAGCTGTCCATGAAATCCTCAGAAAGATGAATTGAACTGTCCAGACACCTCGTGGGCAGCCCCCTCAGGCAGGGAGCGGCTCCTGGCCCCTCCCTGTCACAGAAATGTCTGGGAGAGCCAAGGGGTTAGCTGGCAGTCAGCACTCCAACCCTTCAGGAGCTACTAGGTCATTTGCAAAATCAGGATTTGGTGTCAAAGGTCAAGACCTTACTGTTCCGACCTCTGGGACTGCAGCTTGAACCCCCTTGACAGGCAGGGCCCTGTCCTGGTCGCCCACTAGCCTGAAGGTGACAGAGGGGTGCCCCCCAGGCCTTGTTCCACATGTATTCGGTCATTTAATTCCCTCAAACACTGTGCAGATGAGGAAACTGAGGCTTGGACGGGGAGGGGGGAGGGGGAGCCGGGTAGGACTCCTGCCTATGTTCACCCGTACGACTGAATTGTATCCCCCACATTCTTATGTTGAAGCCCTAACCCCCAAAGTGACCGTAAGTGAAGATGGAACTTCCAGAGAGTAAAGTCAGATGAGTCCCCAGGGCGGGAGCTTGACCCATTAGGACGGGTGTCCCTGCCAGCGGAAGAGACTCGGAGGAATCCGTCACAGAGGGAAAAGGCCATGGACGGCACAGCAAGGGGGGACACTTGCAAGCTGCGGAGAGAAACTTCTGGCAAAACCACTCCAGAATCCAGACTTCCGCCTCCAGAACTGTGAGGGTGGATTTCTGTGGTTCAAGTCACCCAGCCTGTGACTCTGTTATGGCAGCCCGAGCTGACTGTACGCCCCCAGCGGCAGAGCCCACGCTGGCCACTGGCCACGTGACTTCAGAGCCACGCTTGTCGGCCTCTTCACCGCTGCCCCACGCTCTGGCTGACAGGGGCACAGAGGGGCCCACGCCAGGTTTGTGTATGTAAGCTGCAGGTGGACAGTTCCATTCCTTCTCGCCTCCCTCTACATAACGAAACAGTCCATGAAAGACCAGCCAAGACCCCAGTTTGGGGGGGAATGTTCCCAGACAACTATGGGCCAGAGTAGAGTGGCTGGCTGGAACCATCTGGGTCACGGGCAGAAATGGGGGGGCTAAGAGATTTCAGGCCGAGTTCAGATGGTGTCATCATCTGCCCCCCAGAGAACCCTTGGGGTGCTGCCCAAATCACACAGACCTGGACTGACACCCTGCCTTCCCCAAGTGTGGGACCTGGGGCCAATAGCCTCACCCTCTGAGCCTCAGTTTCCCCATCTATCACATAGAGATAGTCACATACACTGCAGCCGCCAATGAAGACAGCCCGGGGGAATCTGCCTCAGACGTGGTCTTTCTTCAGTCACACCTGACCCAAGGATCACCTTGGCTTCATCAAAGCAAAACCCTTAGCAGGCAGCCATCAGTCCCTTCTAGAAGGAGTTGGATATAAACTAAGGATCAAAGCCTTGGAGATCAGCTGCTGTTTGCTTCTCCCCACCCTGCATTCTGGGGGCAGTGGGAAGGGGTGTCTGGGTGCTGCAGTGGCCCAGGGGATCTCCGCAACCCCTGAAGTGCTTTCCCCTTGCCTCAAAGAGCAAATGCCCCTGGGATTGGAGAGGGGGTATACCCTGGAAAGACACCAGAAAGTCGCCCTCTCCTCAGTCTCTGAAGCTTGGCGCTGTCTCCACCCACAGCCCCACTGAGCACGCCTACTGCATCCTCCAGCCTAGGACAGGACAGTCTGGGGGAGGCGGAGGGGAGCCTATTTCTCTGAAGACCCAAGAGAGGAGCGGGATGAGCTGAACGGGGTTGTGTAAGGCTGGGAGGCCCCAGAGGCCAAAGAGAAAGCAGCCCTGTTTTCATCCGTGCTCTGCCACTTGGGGTTCTTCGCTCCCCCTGAGGTGGTCACCCTCCCACTAAGCCTCACACAGCATCCCTGAGGCCAAGAGGCACGTTCTACCTTTCGTGGCCCCAGCCTGGGCCAGCTGAGCAAGCAGCCTGTGGGTAGGTCATGTCCAGGCCCAGGAGTTCTCTCCCTGGGAAACCTGCGAGAAGCGAGCAAGCCCCGGACCCCCACGGCGGGGACCCCCACGTGCAAGCCCCGGACCCCCACGGCGGGGACCCCAGTGCAAGCCCTGGACCCCCACGGCTGGGACCCCACGCATACCCTACCTCTCCAGCCTGTGGCCTTGGACACTTACCCCTCTCCAAGCCCCGTCCTCCTCATTTCACAGGGTCATCGTGGACAGAGCAGGGTCTGGCTGGACAGAGCTGGCCAGAGAGAGCAAGGCCTGGCTACAGGGCAGAGGCGGGTCGGGAGGGCACAAGACGCAGGCCCAGGGACCTGAGAGTGAGCCCTGAGGGCTCCTGGTCGCCAGCGGCACCTGGTTACCCCATGGACAGCACACGCCCGAGAAGCGCATCCAAAAGCGAAGCAGGCTCCCGCCAGCACGCGGTGGCAGGGTGCAGCCTGCAGGGGGCGCCTTTCCCAGCCTTGACCTCAACTCCTCCCACTTCCCCCCATTACCCCCCACCCTGGTCCGCTTTCTCCGTGACACAGAGGCCCCTACCTGGTCCCCCTCGCCGAGCTGTGTGGGCTCCAGCGGGAAAAGGGGGCGAAAGGACATTGCCAACGACAGCTGACCCCTGCACGACATGGGCTTGGTTTGGGCTGAGCAGGTGACCCACACCAAATTTTTTCTCTCCTAGGTTTGGGCGCGGGGAGTCAACCTGCGTCCTGCGTCCGCGGTTGGTTTGATCCCAGGATGCAGAGCTCGGGAAATGGCGGGCCCAGAAGAAGGGAGCCCGAGGGAGGAGCTGGGGTCCTGGCAACAGGTCCCCCACGGCTGCCCAAGACGCCAGCTGTCACACTCGGATTTGCGGCTCCGTGGAGGTCGGTGCCTCTGACTCCCACGCTGGTCAAGGGTCAGGTGCGCGGCGGCGCCGCCACTCGCGTGGGCTTTAGGTCCTGGGCCCCTTTCTCCGCGGTCGGTGCAGCCCCCGCCCGGCCCCAGCAGGCTCAGGTCTCTCCGGGGATTCAAAGACTCCAATGGACATACCCGGGTTCGCTTGGGTCTCTGGCGCCATAGCTTTGTGTGAAAGGTGAGGAAGAGAGAGCAAAAATTATCCAAACTGAGTTGGTAATCAAGCGCTCGGTGGCAAAGCCCATTCCTCACGCCTCCATCTTAACGTTTTAAGCAAAACTCATAAACCACAGCCACCTTCGATGCATTTAATTGTAAGGAAAATTGGCAGTCGGCTGGATTTTCATGCCTGGGCCACGAAAAAAAGGTTTCTCCTTCTGCCTATCTTTAGTCACCGTGTTAATTATCTTGGTTACATGCTCACAAACTAATTATGAACTAATGAAGTTAAAGGAGGTCATGTGTTAAGGAAAACGATTCCATGTTGTCAGCTCTGGGGGATTAAATGGAAAAACTACTGTCATGAAAACAGTTTTTAAATGTGGCCCCGTATTGGATTGGCGAGGTTGCCCAACTGAAAAGATGAATAACAACGATGCCTGTGCTGCCCCAGGACACCTGAGGAACTTGGGGCCCCGGGGCCTCCCTGTGCACCCACTGAGACCTGCGCGTGTAGAAGTGGCTTGGGGAGTCGTTCCAGATGGAAGAGGGCTCTTTCCGCGTGTGTGTTGTTGGGTGGATGGAGGTGTGTACGGCAGCAAGAATGAGGAGATATGTACATGGTAGGGTGTAGGGGTGAGAGAGAGTTAGAAGGATGTTGGGGTGTGTATGCCTGTGCAAACAGGCTGTAGGCTACAGCCCGTGGCCCTAAGCCAGCAGAGTTTTCTCAGTGGGTGATGCCAAAACAGCTGAATAGAAACTTCCCTACTGGTTAGAAAACAGCAAAGAGCTTTCACAGCTCTGTCCTGCCCAGGGGCTTCCAGACGCGGGCTTGGAAGCACAGAGAAGCCAGGTCCCAGGCAGAAGGCTCGGGCTGGTCAGGAGGCGGCGACCCAGGGGCAGACCAGGCATAGGGTCTCGCTGACCAACGCTCGCGTCTCCCCCACCTGCTGACAGGCAGCAGCGCAGGGAAAAGCATCACGGCGAACACAAGGTGTGAGACTTGGACAAGGCTCTCACGGCCAGACACTCCAGCAGTTTCCTGTTCTGAGAAACAGGGCCTTGCTTGGCTCAAGGGGCCTGGGAGTTGAGGCGAGGGAGGCGCCTGAGGCCACGAGGGATGGGAGCCTGCCCACCTCGCCCTGCTCCTGTGGTCCTTCCTAGGCCCTCTTCCCATTCGAGGCTGGAGACACAAAAACCTTCTTTCGTGTGACCCCTTTCAGGAGAATTAACCCCAAGCTGAGCCAAACCACCCCTGCGTGCCCCCCCCCCAAAGATGTTAACTCAGCCATAATGTAAACTAGCACTGTGCAGATGTCACTCTAAATTTTCTTAGTAGCCGTATGAGGAAAGCAGAAGGAAACAGGCAACATTAACGTTAATAATTTTTAGATTCAATACACCCCAATGTTCTTCTGCGGTCTATATTAAAAGCATTTTCATGACATTTGATATCGTCTTTTTCATACCAAGTCATCAAGACCCAGCGTATGTTGCACTTACAGCACACCCCAGTGCACACGAGCCGCACCCCACCCGCTCGTCACCGAGGTGCGGGGTGACCGCGGGCGGCTGCCGCGTGGAACAGCGCGTTCTGGAGGGTTAGTGGGACATGTGACATCACGAGGGAAGCGAAGCTCTCGGGGCCACCGGTGCGCAACCACACACCCCAGGCAGGCCTGAGAACACCTTTCCTCTGCGTCCTCACCATTGCTGGCTGTCAGCGAATGTTTGAAAAGTCATCCAAGTCTCTAACAAAAGTGCCTTTGTACCTTCAGTCTTCTGTGGACCCGGATAGAAACGGACATTTTATAGCCCGGTTCCAGTCACAGCGCCTCTCTTGTGGTCTGTCTTCACCTGACCCTTCACCTGTTGTCTCAGCCGGCTCCTTTGACTTTTCCTGCCTGAATATTTTCTGTCAGATGTGAAGAAGCCATTTTCCCCGGGACTGTGCTTCGCTCAGACCCTGCGTCTTGCTCAATCTGAAGTTGCGTGTTTCTGTCTCGTCGAGGATGTCTGACTTTTCCTCGGTAGCATCTGGGTTTTGTGCCTCGGGGAGAAAGACTTAGACTCCCCAAGATTACAAAAATATTCTCCTATATTTTCTGCAAATAGTCTATTCTCGTTTTTGTTTGTTTCGCACTTTGCTCCATCTGGAATTTATTTTTGCCCAGCCCTGTTCTTAGCACAGCTTACAAATGTTAGCCCCTGTGCCGAACAGGGAGGGAGGCGCCTCTGAGGAGGTCCGTTGAGCAGAAACAGCGCAATAGAATGGCCACACCTAGCCGAGCAGCACTGGGGAGGGGAGATCAAGCCTTGGACCCCGAGGGCCTCTCACCACCCCACGGCCACCAGGAGCCCCCAGCAGATCTCTGATCCCTCGAACCTCAGTTTACCCTGGATAAAATGAGGATAGCACAGTTCTCTGGATCAGATAGCTACTTTGGGCACCTTTCTCTTTTTGAAAGAGAAATCACGACTCTCGGAGTGAGTGAAGGGGGAAACTTAGCGAGTGCTCTGTGCTCGGCCACAATAGCCCAGCTGCTCTCCTGCTCCTGTGAGGGTCTAAGGTCACTGGGCATCTCCCGTGCCTACCTGCCAGCAGCCCCGTCCACAGTTGGCCATGGGAGTGGGCCCTGTTGGGCATGGGACTCAGCCATGGGAGATGCCGGAAGGTCAGATTTCGGCTACAGCTGCAGCCATCTATGCCGTGGCTGAGTCCCATGTCCAACAGGGCCCACTCACATGGCCAACTGTGGATGGGGCTGCTGGCGGGTAGTCAGGGAGGGCTTCTTGGAGGAAATGACATTTCAGCTGAGGCCGGAATGGTGAGAGCACAGGCATGCAAATGCTTGGGGGCAGCCTGTGTCCAATTCTGCTGGAAGGTCTAAGTCCCAGGGCAGGGGAACCAAGCTGGCCAGGCCAAGGATGCTCTGGGCCTTGGGAGTGAGTTCCACAGAAGGAAAAGACAATAGAGAGGAGAATGTGCGGGAAGATGCCCAGCACACAGCTTGAGAAAATGAGATCAGGGCGAGGATTCCTCCTTCATCTTGGAAAACTGGTTTAGTCAGGGCCTTCTAAGTGATGAGACTGGCTCCCCATTCTTCAAGTTTGATTACTGCCACCAGCGACAGGCCAGTGACAGCTTCCCCCAGCAGAAATAGCATGACCAGGAGATAGAATGCAAGATAACAAGCTCCTTTTATGAAGCCAGTGAGCCCAGCAGGCGCCCAAACACCCTCGTGCTGCGCCTTTCTCTTTGACATGAACAGCTGCGCTAATGTGAGTTTACCCAGCAGATTAAAAATAATTTGCTAAATATCACGGAGGAGTTATTTCTAAGTGGCTTCAGTTACTGTCATAAGATGCAGGGCTGGGTTAACAGTGAGGTGCACATTGACAATAAAAGCAGGGATTTGAGGGGCCCTCCCTGGGGGCGCAGTGGGTTACAGCACAGTACTAAGAAGCTAAAGCCACTTCAGCACGAGTTCGATCCCTGCCAGTGAGGTGACCCACAGGGTGTGGCAGACCTCTCCTGACCCACCTGCTGCTCCCCTCAACAGTGTACTTCATCCATCTGCCTGTTCTGCTCCCCACTCTGTCTCTGGTGAAGCCTCTTACTGCCCCTGCACCTCTGGCCTGTACCCCAGTTCTGAATGCACAAATAAATAAATCTTTTTTTTTTTAAAGCAGGGATTTGAAGCAGAACTCCAGAAAAAAATGATCCATGGATTCATGTTTAATTGGGTCTCCTGGATGACTAGCTGTGTTGTGTCCCAAATCTCTGTTTCATTTCAGTGACCAGAGTGACCTGAGATTGGGCAGGACTGCCAATCCATTGGATTTTATTCCTTTTTCACCAAACCTCATCACAAGGCTGTTCAGAGCTGGATGCTGAGCTGGGCTCTGCAGAGAAATTATAAAGCTGAAGCCAGACCCACTCCCCGCCCTCAGGTAGCTCAGAGCTACATAAACAACTAACAGTCAAGAAAAAAATGACACACACAGCCCTCCCTGGTGGCGCAGTGGGTTAAAGCGCAAGACTGCAAGCTGGCCGCAGGTGCTTCAGTGCAGTTCGATCCCGGGTCCTGGAGCTGACCCACATGGCGCAGCAGACCTCACCTGTCTCGCCCGCTGCTCCCCTCAACAGTGCATTTCATCAGTTGGCCTGTTCTGCTCCCCACTCTGTCTCTGGTGAATCCTCTCACCACTCCCACACCTCTGGCCTGTACCCCACTTCTGTGTGCATAAGTAAATAAATCTTTTTTAAAAAATGACACACACACTGATGGGAGACTCAGTGGAAGATCCATACAGAGACGAAGTAATTAATTCTGCCAAGCTAGGCAGCCAGGCTCCTGGGCATGTGCTCACTGACCAACTGGGCCCTTCATCTGAAAGCGTGTTTGTTTTTGATAAAAGGTCAGAGGAAGTCAGGTTCAAGGCCTCTTGCCTTAGAAGACCAAGAGCAGAGCCAGAGCCCCACATCTGCCGGAGGAGGAATTTTGACTCAGCAACTCAAGTCAGTTCTCTCCATGGACACATGTTAGATTCACCTGGGCGGCTCTAACCACTATCTAGCCACATGGCAAAGATCCTGACCTAACGGCCCGGGGCAAGACAGGCAACCACACAGTTTGAAGAGCTTCCCAGTGAGACCAGGGCCAGCTGCGCTGCCTCCTCTCCATTCCTGGAGACGAAGCCAGCCGCTGTCAAAGCGCAGTCGCTGGACTGACTGCCATTGCCAGGAAATAGGGACGAAATACAAATTCTCCACGGCTACTCCAGGTGCTGCATCAGAAACTCTGAGGTGCGCCCAGACTCCTGTGCTTTAATAAGCCCTCCAGGAGACGTGCAGGCAATGTCAAGTTCGAGAGCCATTGAATGAGTGACAACAGTAGCCCAACGGGGGAAGGGCGCCAGCCCTTTGCCGGGGCATGCCCTGACCATGCCCCTGATTCTGCAGCTAGAGGCATGGCCACACTCTGGATTTTTGCTGTGGCCAGACAAATCAGGGTTCTCCAGAGGAACAGAATCAGGACATAAATCCTTCTTCGAGCACATGGAGGAAATGTGTGGTGTTATCTCCCGAGATGGTGCAGAATGGGGAGTCCTAAGACCTGCCAGCTGCAGGGAAAAGCTGGTGGTGCCACCCAGTCTGAGACCAAAGGCTGGGCACCAGCCTGCAGGTGGATATCCCAGTCCAGGCTGGAGAAGACCCAGGGCCCTGCTCTACGGCCAGGCAAAGGAAGCAGGCTCCTTCCGCCCTTTCTATTCAGACCCTTAGGGGATTGGATGTGGCCTCCCCCACTCAGGGGAGGCTCTGCTTTCTGGAGCTGCTGATTCAAATGCGAATCTCACCTGGAAACTCCCTCCTAGACACACCCCCAAAATAATTCTTAGCTAAATGTCTATGCCCTGTGCGAACCCCTCTAGTTGACACCACACCTGGCCCAGACATTCACTCATGGCTTTGAAACCTTTCAGGTAGGTCTTACTATTTAGAACAAGTCCCTGAATCTCCGGCAAGTTCCTGGTAGTGCTGATGATTCTGGCCCCTGTCTGGGTGAGGGGATCGAGGCTCAGAGCTCCCGAGCCCGCTCAGGGCTCACAGCTCACGCAGCTGTGGGCTCACAGCTCACAGGGCTCCCTGCCGTTACAGCTGTGCTGGCCCATTCACCCCTGACACCCTGATACTCATCTACGGGGCAGCGGTGACCCATCCACCCTGACACCTGGCTGCGGATGGCACACATCTACGGGACAGCTACAGGTAGTGGTCAAATCCTTCCAGAATCTGGGAATCCTTTGTCTAGAGAGGGGTCACAGTGTTCAGAGAAAAATTCCACTTGTGTCCGGGGCTCTGTGCAGCTTGTTGGACCTTAGGGTGCCACCCTCCTGGGGGCAATTTGGGTGAGCTGCAGAGTCAGGGCCTCAGAAGAATAAAGAGAAACAAGAGGCTCCGTAACTCTCTTCGCTGTGATGGTCCAGCAGCACCGTCCGCTCGGAGTCCTCTAGTCTATGGAGTTGGAATCTGGAGGCTTTTCCAGAAACATTCTCCTGGAAATGCAGACAAACCCTCAGAGGGTCAGTACGGAGGTGGCCTGTCCTGTTGTTTTACCACCTGCTGAGCAGAGGGCTGGGGAATGGGGCCCAAGCTGAGCCGGCCCCGGCAGCCTGTGCGTTCTGGCAGGGAAGGTACCAGAAGGTACCACCATGCAGCGGCCCCATCCTCACTCTCTCTTCCCTCCCCTCCCCAGAGGCCTTCCTGGCCCCTTCCAGGGCACAGCTCACTGGCCTCCAGCCAGACCAGGACCTGGCAGGTGGATGTGACAGGGTGAGTCACACTTCCTGGAAAACTGAGGTCTAGACCCAGCCCAGAGGGTAAGGGTAGCAGGCTGCTCCACGTGGGCCGTTCCAGGGACGGGAACTGCCACTGGAGGAGAGCTCGGGCCCTCCGGCTCACCCTGCCGTGAGACTGGCTTCTAGCTGTTCCTCCTCACAATTCACCCCAATTCTGGGCTTCCGGGAAGGCGAGATCAAGACCAGGGACTCTTTTCTAACTGTGTTCCAAACCATAACGTGTAAGGTCTGCTTCCCATTCAGCTGCTGATTCAGCAGGTCTGGGAAGGGAACAAGTCCCTGCATCTCCAGCAAGTTCCTGGTAGCGCTGATGATTCTGGCCCGCAGCCCACACTGAGTAACAGAGCCACAACTCAGCGTGTATTGTGCTCCCAGGGTGGGCTCTGTTTGGAGGGGAGGCATCCAGACACCCCAGGACTAGCAAGTACATGGGAGGGCAACCTCCAGGCTGAAAAGATGAGAAGTGGAGGTCAAGCAAGCTGTCACTCCATCTGTGTGAGCCTCAGTTTCCTCAACTGTATACGAAAATGACCACTTTATTGGAGTCTCTGAGAAACCAAATGTCCTACAGTGTCTAAGTGACTGTATTTCACAGCTAGAACATCAAAGTTCAAAGTGTTTACCGACAGATTCGCATTCGACCTAAAAGGAGTGGTATTATCACTGCCCAACGTAAGCAACAGACAGCGAGCGTGAGATACAGGAAACTAATCAAAGAAAGCCCAGGGCCACCCTAACTTGCTGCCTTCTCGAGCTCTCCAGATGTGGAGGAAGAAAGAGGTGCCCAGGGAGCTCCCCGAGCTGAAGAGACAGAGCTGAGTATTGGGGGCGCCCAGGTGGCCAGAGGTTGAAGGACAGTGCAGGAGAGGAGAGAATCCTGCATATTCTGCAGCAAGAATGCTAGAGACCCACAGAGCTGACTTTTGGTGTTTAGAGGAGGCTGATGGATCAGCATTTGTGTGCCAGGAAACTACCCAGGGCCATGGAATGTTCTCCCAACAGGAGGTCCAAGCAGAGCGCGTACTCTCCTCACCTAGCAGAGCGCATCCATCCTTCACTGGACACTGAAGGATGACACTCAAAAAGGTCTTGCCGCAGTTGTGGGTAATAATTAGCCCTAGACTGGTTCTGCTCTGGTTCTGCCGACCAAACCCTAGAAGCAAGACTCGCTATAATTTGAGCCTTGCGGGCAAAAAGCTCAAAGCTTCAATATCCAGTACCCAGAAAGGTTAACTGACAACGCCTGTTACCCAGTCAAGAGTAATAGCCAGGCAACAGAGCAGAAGAGCATGACTATAGCGAGGGGGAGAGCAATCAGTTGAGATCAAACCAGAACCGCCACAGATGTTACAGTGAGCACAGGAGAATAGTAGAGAGGACTCGCATATTTGGAAGGCTGTAAGTATTTGCCCTTTTATCTCATCTCCAATTCCAAGGGAAACTAGGAAAATGAAGATAGTTCTAGTTCTGGAGTTGTACAGTTACCAATCTCCTAACTTCTTTTGCTCAAAATTGTGCTAATTAGAAAAAAATAGTTTAAAGCCATGTCAGGATTGAGAAGTACCTTAAAATGTAATTCATTTGTAAGGGCTATTGATGTTCAAATTAACATTTTTATGACTTGAAACAAAAGTTAAATCACAAAGTATTGCAAAATTAGAGTCATTTATAAATTAATGTTGCTTAGAGCGGTATTTGTGATCATTCTACACCATCCTTTAGCTCAGAAAACAATTTTACATACAAGATGATGTGTCGTTTATAAAAGAAAAATGAACTTGAGGCCCACCCTAGCGGTGTAAGGGGTTAAAGCGCATCTCTAAGAAGCTGGCCAAGGCTGCTTCAGTGCAAGTTCATACCTGGGCCTGGAGCTGACCCACACGGCGCGGCAGATCTCTCCTGTCTCACCTGCTGCTCCCTTCAGCCATGGATTTCATCCATCTGCCTGTTCCGCTCCCCACTCTGACTCTGTTGAATCCTGGCACATCCCCCGGGACCTCTGGCCCGTACCCCAGCTCTGTATGCATAAATAAATAAATCTTTTTTCAAAAAAATGATTAATAGAATTATGGTCTCTAAGTTGAAAAGTTACACTGAAACATGAAAGGTATTCTAAAAAGCCACAATCACATTTTTAGATGTCTCGGAAGCAAGCCTCAGATAAAAAGCAACACTGAATGGGATTAGTGAAAGTTTAGATATTACCAAAGAAGAGATTTATGGATGTGAAAACAGCGATAGAAGTTAACCAAACTGAAAAAGAGGAGGAAAGAAAAATTTTTGAGCAGTTACGAGCCTCAGAGAAGTCTGGCATAACCCCCATAGCTAATGTCCATGTGACTGGAGTCTCAGAGGAAACAGGTGCTAACTGAGTGTATTTGTTTCTGAGCCAGTGGGCCCAGGGAGGGGCCCAAGGCCTCGCATTGCTAACAAGGCCTCAGGTGATGCTAATGTTCTTAGTCCAAAAACCACAATGGAAGAATTACTACTCTAAGGCAAGAATCGGCAAACTCTAGCTTATGGGCCCAATCTCCATGTGTTTGCAAAGTTGTATTGAACAGTCACATGTATTTATTTGCATGTTCTCTGTGGCTGCTTTTGTGCTACTACAGCAGAATTGAGTAATTACAACTCTCAAAAGCAAATATTTACTAGCTGGTCCTTGATTAAAAAGGTTGCTGACTCCTGCTTTAGGGAATAAGCAGGTTGTTTGTAGCCAAAGCATCAGCCCCCGTGACTGGCCACTCACTGTAGAATCTGACCAAAGAGGGCCCAGCTCAGCAACTTCTTCAGGTCATAGTCATGCATGGCACCCAAGTGACCCTGACTCGAGAGCAGGCGTGGGCCCATCGTCACTGGGGCCTGCCGAACCACCCTGCTTCCTGCCTGGAGCAACCATCTTCCAAAGACGGTCATTCTCTGGGGTGACTAATGACCACCCAGCCTCTCCTCTGTCAGCTAGACCAGTACAGGTTACTGCTAATGAGAAAAAAGCAAGAACACAGATGGAATGAGGCTGGAGCAGAAAATAATTCTGTACTGGGGCCTCCCAAGGCTGAACTGGGAACTCAGCAACCCCTGTTGACCTGTACACCTGAACAGCCACGTCATCGTCCAACACCTCACCACTTTCTCTTCCACCCGCCCTTTCATCCCATCTCTCTTTCACCTACCATCCAACCACTCTCTCCGCCATCCACTCCCTCATCCATCTGTTCGTAACCCATTCATCCATTCATTCAGTGGCTATTTACCAAGCACAGATTGTGCTGGGCACTGTTGCGGTTGCTGAGCATACAGCTGGAAATGAGAAATCTGCTCAGAATTTCCAGCCTTATACAGGAGACCGATGCAAGTGATCAGACCCCATATACACTCTACATTTGCATTAGGTGCTATGAAGAAACCTAGAAAATCAGTCCCATTAGGAGGCAAAGAAAAGCTTGGATATGGTATTTGAGCTGGGGCCTGAGAAGCAGTAACGTTGGCTGACCCACCAGGGGAAGAACATTCTAAGAATCACAGAGAGTGGCCCGTGTGAAGTCCCCTAAGCAGGAAGGAGGCAGACGACGCTGTCAGCCCCGCCGAGAATCAGCCTCTCTCTCCAAGGCACCGTGGCCCAGGGCTGCTGTTTCAGAAAGGTTCACAAGCACTTGGGTGCTTGCCAGGTCTGAAAACACTTCCCAGCCAATTTCTGGGGCCCTTGCAGCCCCGGGAATACCTTGACAGGCACATGGGGCTGGGTCGCATGTGCTTAGGGGGCAGCTGGTTTCTGCAACAGGTAACAAGCACGTGCCCATTTCACAGGTCGGGAGCGGGACCCGCGACACCGCCTCCCTGAGGTGCTGCGGTGAAGTGCCGGTGCAACCTTTTCTCATGGCTCACCTCACTTAGCCTTGATTTCGTCCGGAACCTAGGGGGCTCAGACCTCTGCTTCTCAGTGGGACTCTGGCAGCAGGCATGTCCTGTAAAGGGACAGGTAAGGAACATCTTGGACGCTGTGGTCCAGCCCTGGGGCAGCAGCCCAGCGCCATCAAGGCAGCACCGAAACAGTCTGAGCCACTACGTAAATGCATGAGTGTAGCCGTGCTCCAATAAACGGTATTTACAGTCACTAACATTTGAATTTCATATGTGTTACATGTCACTAGATGTTATTTTTCTTTTGATTTTTTTCCCCAAGCACTTATAAATACGCAAACCCATTTCTTCGCTAGAAAGCTGACCAAAGCAGGCATCGGGTCAGAGTGAGCTGACCCGTACTAATCCCTTCTCCAGGGGTCCGTGACATCCAGCGAGCGCCCATCCATAGCACTGAGCCGGCTGGGCCCCGCCAACAGAGTGATCTGGGCCTGAGCCTTCACTGCCCACCCGAGCTCCTGTCCACTCCCCCCGGCTGTCCTGGGACTTGCCCAGCCTGACCGCTTCCTCTTCCGTTCCCAGGCCTGCACTTGCCTCTTAGACCGCTACCTACCATGAGCCTACCACTCCCTGCCTAATCAAGACGCTTCCGTCGCATGCCACTGGAAATTCAAAGCAGAGGCGGGGGTATGTGTGTCTCCAGAGAACCTGTCTCGCCCTGGCCCTCTTGCAGCCCACAGCCAGGGTGAGGAGGTGGACCCCAAGCTGGGAGCTTGCTGTCAGAGCTGCAGAGGTCTCTTTGACGGGGCGATTTGCACTTACAAGTTCTCTTGTGACACTGAACTGGTTTTCAGTGGATTACTTTAGCTATCAGCCGGTTCTGTAATCTCTATCCCCTGGGGTCAAGTTCAAACAGAATTCCAACGTGATTAAGTAAACATATGAAGTAGTAGATTTATGGGCTACTGTGCTATTCTTTGTGATGTTGGCATTGGGGGCAGGGAATTAAAACAGCGCCGGGTGCTGGCTTTATTTCCTAAGAAATTAACTCATCAGTCCCTACTGTAGATGAAAGCACTTCTTGGGACATTTGAAATTCAAAGTGAAATGTATTCAGGGCCCCATCAGTTGAAAAGGAGGAGGGAGAGGAAAACCAGGAGGAGGAGATGATTAACAAGAAAGGGCCAGGGAAGAACCAGCTGATGAATCACTGCAGTTTGAGTATCATGTGGTTTGCAGGGAGGCAGAAGCGAGTCTCAGGTATCTCAGTCCCTCACAATGGAGAGATTGAACTGTTAAGTGTTACCCGCAGGAGTGGGCTGGGCCTGCCCCACACGAGAGTTAATGGAAATGTGGAGAGCTTCTCGCTTTTAACAAAGTACTTGAGCAATTATCTCAGCAAACCGACTGTGCAGGGATCCAGCGGGCTGCTTGGTTACTGAGGCATTTAGAGCAAAACAAATTCCCGGACAGCCTCAGCAATCCAGGTGCTCGGGTTCAGATTTGTCACCAGCCACAAATGACACTTGGGGCCCAAACCCCCATCCAATCGCTTCTTCCGCACCCCAGGGCATAGAGGCCCTCCAGAGAAACAGCTGCAAACAGATCCAGTCCCGGCCCTGGCCCGCACACAATCCCACCTCATCCTCACTCGCCCTCTGCGCTTCCACCATGGGAGAGAATCATGTGCTGGTGAGAATCCAACTTAGAGTGGAAAGGCACGGCCCGGCAGGTTCTCAAGGCAGATCCAGGGCCAGAACCACATCAGCTGACTCTGAATCCCGAGTGCTTCTCATGATGCGCAGGGACAGGACCCTCAGCCCCCTACTCAGTCCTCTGTCTTCACATGAACTCAAAGAATCTGTGGGGTCAGACCCACGGGGGAAAGGGAAGTGGTTAGTCCTGGCCTTGAACTAGAAGAAAAGGGAATGACAAGGAGTCCCCCTCAGCTCCAAGAGAGGAAACGCCTATACGGGCCTCTCTGGGAGTCCCGTGGGGGTTCCCATGTTGTCTGCAATACAGAAGTGTCACCTGGTCCAGGCACAGCAGGGGGGTTATAGCTCCCAGCTCAACCAACCATTTACGTGGGGTCCCAGGACTGCAGTCTAGAGCTCCAGACTCAAGGAGGACTGGAACCCTGTCCCCCAGGGTCTCTGAGGTCTTTACCAACAGGCAAAGGGCCAGGGCCAGTCTGTGTCCAAAAACGAGGTTCTCCAGTCAGAGCAGTTCTGACTGGCAGACAGTCTGCCGAGCAGTGATTGGCAGGATTTCAGTACTGGTGTGGTTTCATTTCATGCCTGCAGGCTCCGTTTGGTTATTCCCCAGTCTCTCCAGGAAGGCTCCATGTAGACTGTTCTTGATTTTATTGTATTATCACCCTATATACATGGAGTCTATCCATGGAGAAGATCCAAATGGCCTCTTCTATTCAGTTACTTTGGAAACAGATCAAATTAAAGCAAAGGAATCAAGTACTTAAACTGTCTCTCCAAAAAGGACCAAGCCACTGGGAAATCAAAGCTGAGTTGATAGAAGAAAATTTCTCAGTTTAGAAGTATCCCAACAACAGCAACAAAAAATGATGGGATTGTCACCATTTAGAAATCCATAATAAATTAATGGACCTAAGCAGTGATCTTCTTTATTGATCTTCCCCTAGCATTAGTGGCTCCTAGTATCATAGACAATAGAAGTTAAACTGGAAGAGGAGAAAAAGAAAATGGAGGGAGAGTCTATAGAATAAAAGAAACTTAAGAGACAAATCAACCAACCACAAAGTACGAACATTTTGTGCTCCTGATTCAAATAACTGGAAACTGAAACCCTGACTTGACACCCAATGATATTAATAAATCATTATTAATTATTTTAGGGGTGATTATTCTATTATGTATATATTTTTTGCACAGCCTTATCCAAGTCATTCTTGTCTCAGATGCAACTGAAATATTTACAATGACTCTACAATTGAACCCTAAATAGCATTGACTATTGGGAGACCTTAGGGCCTGAACTTCAGTAGGGGTAACTGGGGTACCAGCAGGGGAGATGCCCTATCAAAGATGGCAGATGCCCAGCAGAATACTTGGTAACCATGGCGCCACCTAGTGGGAGAGGATGGTCCTGAGCGTGTTTACAATACTTCATGGAACTTCCTCAGGGTGTAGGTGCTTCGTAATGGGACTTAGAGACCCACTGTGTACACTGGGGTAGAGTCGGATTAAGTGGGATTATTACTTATAACATGACTCTCATTTATGCCCAGGCTGGTAAGGTGCAGGAAAATCAGATGGCTTATTATGTACAAAAAGGTAGCAATGTTTTGCAAAAACCTTGAAAGATAGTCACATTCCTTGGCTGTCTTCCATGGGAAGAGGACCTCCAAATAGCCTCTTCTATTCAGGAGCATGTAAAACCCAGTAAACTCTGGGTTTAAATGTACAGCCTCCTCCTTTCTCTGAGCAAATTCTCCCCAAACCAGTAGAGCCCTCGCTGGTGGCACAACAGGTTAGGACACAGCACTGCAAGCTGGCAGCAGCCACTTCAGTGCAAGTTTGATCCCCTGCCCCTGAGGTGATCCACATGGCGCAGCAGACCTCTCCTGTCTCCCCGCTGCTCCCCTCAGTGGACTTTGTCAGTCAGCCTGTTCTGCTCCCCACTCTGTCTCTGGTGAAGCCTCTTACCGCCCCTGCACCTCTGGCCTGAGCCCCAGTTCTGTATGCAGAAATAAATAAATCTTTTTTTAAAAATCCAGGTTCTGAGTCATCCTCCATCTCACACTTTTGTGAGTGGGTCTCAAAGAACCAGGGCCCTTGACAAATTCTTAGTTCTCTGGCTCAAAAGAAGAGGGGAAAAGGAAACTTCTCCCTCCCAACCGCCAGTCCCAGCTCAGGACATTCACAGTCACCATGCCTCTGTCCTGTACGGCAAGGCCTGGCCATGTGTCTTGAGGAAACTGGACTCACAGAACGGCCTGGATGTCAGGCCCACGGCTGAGGCCAGCTGATGATCTTGAACGTTTCCCCTCTAGCAGCTGATTCGGGAACTTCCAAACTGGGCCACCTACACAGACGGGATTTGGGAGTGAGGCCACTGATTGTTGAGGCTGGAGCAGGCCTCTCCTCTAGCCCAGACTTTGTACAGGAAATACCAGCATGGGGAAGACCTGGCCCCGCAGCAAAGGGACTCAGCCTAACCAGCTCCATTCCACGTCATCCCCAACACCCACCCTCCTCGCCATCCTCACTCGGCCCTGCCCTGGAGCAGACTTTCTCATCTCCCCAAAGCATTGCAGTGATCCCCATTCCACCATCATCCCCACTAAAGCCCAGGCCCAGGAGCCTTCCAGGAACTGATACTACAGGGCTGGGCTGCAGTGTCCCTGAGAGTATTTCAGTTGCATCAGAAAGGACACTGCAAAGAACACACCCATCACAGAATGGTCCCTCCTGAATATAGCTGACCATGACTTAGGCAGACTGCTGAAACCCTCCCTCTGTGAATTTTTGCCTCCAGAAGATTCTTAACCTCCTAGTCTGACCCCCCTTATTCCAGACACCTCTTCCACCTCCTCTCCCAGTCAGATGCCCTCCCAGTCAGATGCCCCCACAATCTGCACCACCCCACCTTTCCTGCCCCCCCCCACACACAAACACACACTGGCCCACCACTCTCTGGCTCCTGGGGTCCATCCCTCAGCCACGAACACCCTGCCCCTTCCAAGGCCTACTCACCCTTCAGCAAACCCCAGTCACAGGGAACAACTCACCACAGTGGCTCACTTGAGCTGTGGTGGCAACTTCTTCATTCACCCAAGGGCTCTGCATGTTGGTCTCATTTCGCCTACCCCTGCCCCCATGCACCCAGAGAGAAACATCTTTCAGAAAATATCTGTCTCTCCTCAGAGCCTGCTTTGGGGTGTGTTGCACAGAGGGAGCTTCATCTGTGCGTGTAACTGATAATTGATCACAGGTGTTTGGAAAGATCGTGTTCTCAAGGGTTCTTCAAACCTGTACTTCCACCACCGTGAGTGGGCGGCCCTCCCTTGACATAGACTCCCACATGGAGGCCAAGAAGCTTTGAGCCTCAGCAACACACTGTTCCTTGGGAAAAGGGGAGCTTTCATCTCTGGCCCCCAAGACAGAGCGTCTGCGGTCGCCAGCTGGACCCTGCCAGGCAATGCCAAGCCAAGACCAGTCTTCTCCCTACTGGAGTCTGAAAGGACCTAGAGTTGCTTCTGGGGTCCTGGGGCCTGAGTTTTCAGCCCACGCCCACTGCAGACCCAGTGCAGACCCAGCAGCAGAACCCTGGTCTCCACGCTCATTCCAGTCCTGGCGGGACCACACTTGGCAGCTACCAGTCCTGAACAGACCCTCTGGGCATTACCGGGAGATGACCGACCACAGTCAGATGGCCCTGTGAACAGTGGGGAAAGACCTCCTACACCCCCCTCACTGCATCGGTTGTGAGACCCCACACCCCACCCCCTCCAACCAGAAGCTTCTCCTGGCATTCTCTCAAAAACATTCAATACTATGATGCTTAGTGAGATGGAGCTTTTATTTGCTCTTTAACGGGAAGACATTTCATAGTTTACACCACAAGGGGAAGCTTCATTCAATTCACCTTTAAAAGCTCTATGTTCTTGAAATGTTTTCCCTGGATGCTTGCCAGCTTGGCTTCTTTTGTCACTTCCCAAATTCTTCTGTTGTCCTCAGCTCTGACCTTTCATTTGAAATCCTACTGAGCAAAAAAAATGGTACCAACTAACTGTTGTAACTGAAGATTGTTCCTGAATGGTGATGAAGGTCCTCACCCTCCTTCCAGACTCTTAGCTGCAAGGCTGCTTGTCAAAACGCTTCCCATGTTCTCACCCCACCCACCCCTGAGAAAGGTTCCACGGGAGAGGCCAGATTATGCTATCAAGAAAATAAGCTCTTCTTCACAGTGGCGTAATAAGAGTTTTTCCATCAATCAGGCACTGTGTTAGGTACTGCAGGCTCTACATCATATAATGGTCCCCAAAAACCTTGTGAGGCAGGCACTCCCACTGTTAGGATGAGAAATTTTGGTCCCAAAGAGATTGAGCTAGTAAATCAACACTAAGAGACAATTCTTTTCACTTGGGAAAGGATTTGAATAGACATTTCTCCAAAGGAGATATCCAGTGGCCAGGAGCTCGTGAAAAGATACTCAAACCCTTTATCACTGGGGATATGTAAATGAAATGCCCCTTCACATCTCCTGGGGGCTATAATCAGAAGGACAAATAATAAGTACTGGCAAAGACACGGAAAAATTGGAACTGCTGTACACTGCTGGTGGGAATCTCCAGTGATAGGTCAGTTCCGGCAAACGGTCTGGCGGTTCCTCAAACAGTTAAATAAACAGTCATTCTTATATCCACTCCTAGGTATGTACACAAGCGAAATGAAAATTCATGTTTGCATAGAAACGAGTACACAAATATTCCTAGTAGCACATTCATAACAGCCAGAGTCCAACTCAAGCCATCACCTGACCTGACACCCCTTACTATGTCCACTGCAGCCTAACACAGCCAGAGTGCTCACAGGGGGCCTCTGCCACCCGTGCCTGCTGCTGAGGGGGCAGCTGGCATGTTTCCCATGTGATCCTGGGGAGGGGCCCCACCCTATAGCTGGCTGGATCAGAGGTGGGTTCCTGGAACACCACAAGATGATAGAAACCTAAGACTTTGGCAGCCTGACTGGAGACAACTGCGGCAGCTGGTCAGCACACAATTTCTCTCACTGAATCTGGGGAATGCGGGACTCAAGAGTTAAGTCCTGGGCAGAGAGGGCCTGTGGGGTATCTGGGGAAGCCAGTGGAGCTGCTAAGGCAGGTGTCAGAGGAAGCAGTAAGGATGAGTCCCCTCAAAAGTGGGAGTGGGCAGCCTGTCTCCCCGCCATGGCCCTGCGGGTTCCAGGAGTGGGACGCCAATTCCTGGTGGTGGTGGTTTTTCACAGCAACCACCTTCACTTGAGTGCTTCTAGGGAGGTCTGTCTTTTGCACTGAAAAGAACCTGATGACAAGACCCAGCAGGCATTTACGGACCCAGGTTGGTAGACCAGCTGTCCTGAATCCATCCTCAGGGATGAGTCCTTTGGTGAAGTCCCTTACAAAGGAAACAGCAGCTCTCAATCAGCCCTTTCAGGAGCCCTGCCAAGAGAGCACTGAGCCATCTGCCTGCGATTCTGTGGGTAGGACTCAGTGCCCACCTCAGACACTGGCCACAGACGTGCTGGACAAAGAGAAGGTCGGTGTGACGATGTCTGCGACTCAGGTTCCTGCAGTGCTCACGGTCCCCACTCAGTGCTTTTCCTTACTTGTCTTCTGGTTCATTTGCTATGATTTGGCCTCTGCAATCCCCTCAAATGAACCTGGTTTTATTATAGAGAATAAAAATTGGTGTGGAATAATAAAAGGAATGAGACCAGATAGCATGTCTGTGGTGACCTTGAGCATATCCTTCAGCGTGAGGAGACATTTCACATCTCACTTCTAACAAGGGAGAAAAAAAAACTGTTGCTAGAAATATTTACCTTTCATCTGCTGTGCTGAGAGGCGGGCAGATTTGTCAGCTTTGATCTCCACTTGTTTAATTACCAGGAAGTGAAGGCGCTTCAGCCAGCGAGACCACAAAGTCTCGCTCTCGCTGCAAAGGTGGCTACAAGGGACCCAGGCTGAACTTTCACTTCCCCAGATCAAAGCTGAGCCAGCACCCAGATGGCAGGAGTATCCTGACGAGGTGCTTGAGGCAGAAGGTGGCAGGGTCCTGACCGGGAAGTCACTGGGCCAGCGGCTCCCAGGGTCTCCTGTCCTTGTCATCCCCACTCCAAGAGAAGAGCAGGGGACATGCAGGGCTGGCGTGCATGGAGTATCTTCCCACATGCCTGGTGCCCTGGCAAGCCCAGCACGCCTGACACCACAGCTGGCCTGAGCTCTGACCATTGTCCTCTGTGTGCTCCTGTGACAGAAGGAGACGCTGCCTGGGCGGGTAAGAGTGTGACAGCCCCATTCACACCAGAGTCAGGACACTTAGACAAGGGCCTGGGCTCAGGTCACACTTCAAGTTCCTGCTTTGCTTTCCGGAGGCCCCTTTTAAGATCACCCCTTGTGCTGAGCCCAGCATCAGTGACCTCCACGCCACTCCCTTGTCAGCAGCAGGCGCAGCTCCTGGCCTCCCTCCTGTCCTCATGCCCCGCAGGCACTGCCCCTCCCCACTCGTTGCCCCCGACCCACTCCCGCTGCACTGGGTCCAGGGGCTGAGGTTGTCCCTCTCCTGACCCTGTGTCCTCTGTGTGACACTGAAACAGACTTCAGCCAGAAATTATAAAAAAGAAAAAGCAGAGTGTTGAATTAAACACTCTGAGGGGCCTTCCCACTTGAATATCATCTGTCATTATGACTCCACCTATTGAGGTTCTGAGCTGACTCCTGAGAAAGTCACCTGGAGGAGGAGGTGACAATGACAGCTTCGAGCATTTATTGAGTACACCTACATACCAGACACTTTACAAAGGTTGACTTGTTTAATATTCACAAATGCCTAGTGGGTCAATGCCATTATTATCCCCACTTGATAGATGAGGAGACTGAGGCCACAAAGGGGAAGTAACGCACCGAAGTCCACACAGCCATTAAGGGACAGCTTGATGCAGACAGAAAACGAGCCCTCCATGCCAAACAAGGAGACAAAACAAACCAACATAAAACAGCAGAAGAGAAAACGTTATATTATGCAATACAAAATGTAATATTTAAACAATGCTTAGAGCACTCAAACAGGAGTCAAAAACATGACACGTGTACCAAACTGGCTGGTTTTGTAAAGTTTCCTTGGAACACAGAGATGCCCATTTGTCACGTGTCCTCTATGACAGCTTTCTCACAACGACAGTCCAGTAGTTGCAACAGAGATCATGCAGTCCAAAACCTAGAACATTCACCTTCTGACCATTGAAAGTTTGCTGACCCACTTTCTTATGGTGCCCAACTGGCTGGGTTTACCCGCACTGATACACATCCTGAGATGCAAAACTTTACATTAAAGCCAGCAAAATCATGCCCTCCCTGCAGGCACAACAGGTTAAGTTGCAACACTACAAACTAGTCGCGACCACTCCAGAGCCAGTTTGACCCCCAGTCCCGGAGGTGACCCACAGGGTGCAGCAGACCTCTCCTGACCCACCCGCTGCTCCCCTCAGCAGTGTACTTTGTTGATCTGCCTGTTCTGCTCCCCACTCTGTCTCTGGTGAATCCTCTCACAGACCCTGCACCTCTGGCCTGTACCCCAGTTCTGTATGCATGAATAAATAAATATTAAAAAAAAAACAGCTGGAGATTCCTCAAACTGCTAAACATGGAGCTTCCCTACGACCCAGCAATCCCACTCCTAGGTATCTACCCAAAAGACACAAAAGCACTGATTG
>NW_004567112.1:6054002-6131200 GCF_000260355.1 Condylura cristata | reverse complement strand
GGGGATTACAATCGAGATGGAAAAAAAAAATGTGCAAAATGATGTAAAAATAAACTTTTGTAATAATTTAAAAATAATAATAATAATAATAATAATAATAATAAAACAGCAAAATCTTGGCCAAACTAAGACCAGTTGGTCTCCCTACCGGCTCAGAGGAAGGCAGGACCCAGAGTCACGGAGGTGACAGGGTTTGGGAAATGTTCAGGATTTGGATATATGGTGGGCAGAGATAGGAGGGTGGAAGGAGGAAGAACCTGCACTGTAGAAAAGACCAGCAGGGACCCGAAACCAGAACAGCATGAGATGTTCATGAACAGTGAGGACTAGAGTCCCCTGAGTGGAGAGTGCCTGTTGGGAAGCAGAACTAGCATCCATTAGCCAAAGGCTCCTCGAAGAACACACTCACACATCACTTGAGTAAGGTTTATGGCAGTGTAAACTGGGCCCATCTGCTGGACATTTTATAAGAATCTATCGAAATCTTCAATGTGCATCTGCTTCAATTGCCTATGGGAAAGTGAGTCCATTAAACACTCCATTCCTACTCCCACCCTGAATCCAAGCATGGGAAACATGACTTTGCAGCTCTCCCCTTCCTTCTTTTCCTCCTGATGTTGAGTTCAGCCATGAGACGTCTTTGATTGATGGGATAGTCACACACTGCATGCAAGAGGAGACTTGACAGAGCATTTGCCTGTCTCTGCTTTGTCCCTTGTTCTTCTGTTTTGTCCTAAGAACATGTCTGGGCCATTGCGTTAAAGCCAGCCACCCGGCTATCCCAGACAAGGCCATTCAAGCTCATCCAACCTACATATGACCCACTGCCACTTGCGTGGGCCCAGCCAAGCCCACGAAGACTGCCTGGCCCACAGTGCCCACAATGAAATGTGGCCCACTAGAGATATGTATTGAGTGGAGAGATGCCTACTTGAAGTTAAATGAAAAATACATGGCCGCACAGCTTTTAGGAATGACCCATTATTTTTGTGACATTTGAGAAGAAAGCATGAGGTAAACATGTACCAAAGTATTAACAGTGACTACCTTGAAATAGTTTTTTATTTCTTGATTCAATTCCATAGTAGATGGATTTACATAATTTATATTTTTATAGACAGAAAAATGAAAATGTTACCAAGAGAACCTTTCTTTCTATATATAAAATTTGATGCTCCAGGTTTTAGAAAGCCTCACCCCCGGCTTCCCTGCTACAATTCCTGGAACGGCACCCCACCGACTTTGAGGTTGCCCTTCCCTCTGGCCCAGGAGAACAGATCCCTCTTCCGGTGGAGGGAGGGCAACCCCCCCCCCAGGGGCCTTCTTTGGCAATGCCAAGGGAAACTTGCCCCTCCCCAGCCATCCACAAACAGAGCAAGGCAATTACTCCTGAAACCAACTCCAACTACGTTTTCAAACCTGCTCCATCCAAGTCATAATATTTTTGGAGTGAGATTTACTTTACAATATTTTAATAACTGCAGCGCTACCACTAAAGTCCTTTGTAACTGGTCTCAGGGGCCTTCCTGGAACGTTGCACTTAATGAGGTTTATAATTCAATATAACTACATCTGCATCTTTAATTATGCCTAACATTTAATCTTCACTGCTCCACTTGAATTGGAAAAGCTAAAATTAGGCCTGCTGTAGTCTAATCTGATAATAAACATCCATGACATTTAGAGCAAAAATGTACTCATTTCATTAGAGTGGCCGACACATTTACCATTTGCCTGAACTGAACAAATACTCCCAAAAGTCTGCCCAACTGTAACAGAGAACACTGTTTTATACAATCCCCTGGAGACAGCTGGAACTGACAAGGAACTTGGGGGGAAGGTTGACAACATCACTGTTTTTCAAGGGACAGCACTGAGACCCAGAGAGGTTAACTCATTTCTCCAAAGACACACAGCATGTGAGAGGCAGGCGGTGTCACAGGACACTAGGCCCAGTATTCTGGAAGCCCCTGCCGAGCATTCTATCTGTTATTCCTCTCTGCCACCTTGACATATGGAACTAAAGTTGGACAGTACTGCTGTCAAGCATCACTCTGGACAGCCACCTTTCCCCTTTTTTTCTTCAGTGGAGCCCAGACAAGACATCATTCAAGTATCTCTACTGAACATCACTTCCCAACTCCAAACTCAAAGCAACAACAGATAAAAAACATAAGGAAAAAAATTTTTTTTAAATTACAAAGTCCTCCAATAACTAAAACCCAAGAAAATAAAACATGAAATGGGCTGAAGCTTGGGGGTATTTGGCGGGAAGTCTAGAAGGAGGCAGAGGTGGTCAGGATTTAGTTCCCTTGGGCTCAAGAACCGAAACTCCCCCATGGAGGGCCAGGGGCCCAGGCTGTCTGACTTAGGCTGGGGCAGTGGCTGAAAAAGATAGAGACTAATAGAGCTAGCTGAGCCCGATTTGGAAGGAGCGTAGTAGTAGCAATCAATTCGGACAAGAATCATTAATGGTTGCTAAAATATGTGGGTAAAAACTGGAAGATAAATAAGATATTTGCATAGTCACAAAGACTTGCCCACAAAATGTTAATTACTTACAAAGGGGGAAAAACTGTGACAACCGACAAGTAATCAAAGTTAACAGCAGCAGCCAAGGCTCAAGAACCCAGCCTCGCTCCTGGGATGCTCTCCATTTATCAGGCTTCTTCCTTTGCCATTAACTCATTCTCATCAGGACTCTGCTTCTGTACCATCCTGGCCCATCATCTCTGGGGAGCCTGCACTGGTCTGCTTAACCCTCATCGATTAAGGAGCTTGTGGAGAGATAGGTGTTCTGACCCTTGCTTCAAGGCCTCTGCACCCCATTCCTCATTAGACCATTACAATCGGAACATTAAAGAAAACATATCCCCCCCATTTCAAAAATGCAAAACAAAGGCTCAGAGAGGTGAAGCCATTTGCTCAAAGTCACACAGCTAATCAGTCCAGATCACCTGGTTTCCAAGATATAAAGGCTGTGGCTGACACAGTGGTTGACATTGGTGGCCCTCCGCCAAGTGTGGTCACGGTTCAGATTTAGAGACCCACTGCCCCTGCTGCTAGGTGGGCCCCGTTTAGTCCCTGTGGACCGTGCAGTCCCTTCTCCCTTCTTCAGTGGTCAGAGAGAGAGCCCAGGTGATCAGCCTTCCCCAGGTCTAGGGACCTCTTCTAGCCAATGATACAAGCTAAGAAGTCTGTTGGATGTTTCTAGAAAATGTCTCTTTACTTTTAAGAGCAAGACTAGAAATTTTCTCTCTCTTCCCAAAATAAATGAGGAAAAAGTGTTTACTGCTGGCCACAGACCTCCCGAAAAGGGGCCCACCCCTAAATGAATCTGACACTTTGGAGAGTAGAAGAAAGAGGTGCAGAGGATGAGGCACCCTTGCTGACCTCACAAAATGCAGAATCGCCCAAGGGAGGCAGTAAAGTCCCCTATGTTCTAAGCCACGTTAGGTTAGCTCCTCTCTGACCAGTGTGGTTACAGACGGCTGCACACGCCCACTGGACCCGCCCTGGAGGCAGCCTGGCAACAGGAAACCCAACAGCTGGCCTTTCATTGCCCTCCAAAGTAATAATGGCACCTGCCTCACCAACCCTACTGCCCCACTTCCAGAAAATGACTGTTTGCTGACTTTATTGCATCGTCTCTCTTGAGCTTTTCAGACTTCACAAGAAAGGCTGTTCCGTGGAGCTCTGAGTCACCCTTCCAGAAGCAGCTCTAGTGCTCAGGCTGATGAAGATTAGTCTGATCCCAGTGCCACCCTCTCCGGCTCCCCACAGAGGGCAACATTCCTCTGGAATCCATGCTCATACAATTTATTTCTAACTGAGCAGCAGGTTCCAATCCTGTTGCTTGCTACTTCAAGTTATTCGCTTGGAATCAAAGCCCTAGGAAGTCAAAATTAGCTTTATTCTGCCAGCATGAGAAAGAAATGCAACAGCAGCCCTTCAACTTCACAAAGGCAAAACCCAGGGCCTTTGTCCTCTTCCTGTGAACACGGACTCAGGGCGACACGGGTCTGTGACTGCACAGCCATTTGGAAATCCTAGGAGTGGGAGTAACCGTCCAATAAAAAAGAGAGAGCAGGAGCAGTCCTCCAGGAGGGGCGTGTGGGAACAGTCATCTGGTGGGAAGTCACCGCATTTACATAAGTTGTATCTTCACTTGATGTGGCAAGGGGGAGTTTGGGGATGGTGGGGGAGCGCAGGGGTGTAAATGACCCTAAGCCATGCTGAACAACATGCATTAATCCTGTTTTTTATTTCCTGTATTTGACAATGCTTTGACATCTTGCTGATCCTAGAGGGAGGGCCCCTCCCAGGGAGCAAATCCTCAAGACAGTCAACAATGCTCCATCTGGCCTGCTGTTCATATACAGACCAAGCAATACTGACAAACCTCCACTGTCTCTAACTTACACACCAGCCAATATTCCTCCTGTACTAACCCTGTGCCAGGAACCAGACAGCTAGAAGCCATCTTTAAAGCTCAGAGCCTGCAGATATTATTCAAAGTAGCAAGTTCTAAACATGCTCAAACTGAGGTCTCCTGTCTCCCTCCCTTCTCCCCATGGAAACCACCACAAGACTCTGACTGTGCTAGTCTCTCAAGGCAGTTGTCTCCAAGTCTGTCATCTTACCAAGCCTGATTCCATCGGGAAAGGAAGATAACATCACCTTAGTTAGAACTATGGGACTCATTTTACATATGAGTCACACTCAGAGGGCTGAGTAGCCTGCTGGTGTCGGTTGCCAGGAAACACAGGTCATGAGCTTTTATAGAAATATAAGGTATCCATATGTGGTGGAAGAGTTGGGTACTAGTCATTGAAATTAAAATTAATTGAAATTAAAAGGGGAATGTATTGGGCTGAGGACTGGAAATGAAATGTGTTAAGTGAGTATGTTCAGAGGAAATAGGAGGAAAAACTGACAAAATAGGAGAAAAGTTTCAGCATTGCTGCATCAAATCTATAATCTCAAGAGGAGGTGACCCAAGCTGGAACATAGCCAGTGAGGTCAAGGGACCAGCTGAGACTGAACTCGGTAGCCCCCGCTCCAGGGTATCCCAGTTACAGAATACAGTGCCCCCAGTTAGTGAGATAATGAGGGAAGCCACATGCAAGAAATAAATAGTAACCAGGGAAAGAGCAACCTGCGGTCTTACTTCCTGCCACGCAAAGCCTGGGCGACCCAGCAGTGTCCAAGACCCAGGAGCTCGTTAGAAACCTAGAGCCCCAGACCGGTCCCTGACTGCCTCGCTCAGTCTGCCTGTTCACAAGCCGCCTGGGTGATCCCAGTGCTCGTTATGGCTGGGAACCTCTGGTCTTCATAGTTCTACGTTTGGGAAGCAGAGGAGTGATTGGGATGTGGTGAAAGAGGAAGCCAGACAGAAATGTACAAGCTCTAAATCCCAGGCTCGCACCTGGCGTGTGTGCTTTGTACTTCTCCCGCAGACCAGTAAAGCTCTCACTGCTTCCACGGCCACCATTGGCCATTGCCAAACTGGCTTAGATAACTACTATTTTTTTTTTTAAAGATTTATTTATTTGTGCATACAGAACTGGGGTACAGGCCAGAGGCTCAGGGGCGGTGAGAGGCTTCACCAGAGACAGAGTGGGGAGCAGAACAGGCAGATTGACGAAGTACACTGCTGAGGGGAGCAGTGGGCGGGCCAGGAGAGGTCTGCCACGCCACGTGGTCTCCTCCGGGGCAGGCGGGGATTGAACTCATGCGGAAGCAGCTTTAGATTCTCAGTGCTGTGCTTTAACCCGCTGCGCCACCAGGGAGGGCCGATAACTACTATTTTTTAAATAAAGATTTTATTTATTTATTTTTGTGTAAACGGTCCTAGGTAGCCTTTTCCTGACCATCCATTTTTTAAATTTATTTATGCATACAAGAGCTGGGGTACAGGCCAGAGGGGTGGGGTGGGGGGTGAGAAGATTCACCAGAGACAGAGTGGGGAGCAGAACAGACAGACTGAAATACACTGCTGAGGAGAACATTGGGAGAGACAGGAGAGGTCTGCTGCACCATATGAGTCACCTCCCTGGCCGGGGATCGAACTTGTGCTGCAGTGGCTACTGATAGCCGGACAGGTGGGACTTAACCCCTGCACCACCAGGGAGACCCCAGCCAATAGCTGGGACAGCCCCTCCAGGGGGAGCCCCAGGGAAGGGAGTTCTTGGAATCCTGGTTTCCCTCCAGCCAAAGTGGAGACACAGAGCTACCAGGCTTGTCACAGACTTTACAAAGAAAGGGGTCACCAAGACAGGACAGGCGACCTCAGTCCCACTCAGCCTCGGTGACCATGGACCTTGGATGTGGGCCCCAGGAGTGGAGGCACAGGGAGCCGAAATGACCGGAGAGGCCATCCAGCCTCTGTCCTGCTCAAATACTTATGTTTGGCTTTTTTTTTTTTTTTTTAAGGGAAGGTGGACGCATTAGTAACAGGGGGAATCTACTTAATTAAGGCCACAGCCAAGCACACTGGGGAAGAGACCCCACCCTTCACGCCGTCTGCAAGCAGAGGACGGGTCTGCGCGTGCCCGAGGTCACAGGACAGACAGACAAGCCGGAACAGAGCTGAGCCTGGGCCTGGGGCAGCAGGGGGTTGGGAGGCCCCGTCCAGCGAGCGACACCACCCGAGCGGCATTACCGAGGAGGGGGGTTAGTGCGGGGGAGGCGTCCCAGCGTTAAGTGGTGGGAAAGAGCCCCCGTGGCCCAGCGGGCCAGAAATCCCGCAAACAATCACAGCAGACAGTTGGCGGGAGGGTCCAAGGAACCAGCTGCGCAGCCTTCCTTTACGCATGGATCCTTCTAGAACGCCGCAGTTGAAGCTATAGCTAATGGTAGAAGGTCTTACCTCACAGATGTATTTTTAGAGATACGAAACAGCAGAGGTAAGAGAGAACTGACCCGCCTCGCCCTCCCCTGCTACCCCGACTTTTGCCCGCCCCTCACCCCACCTTCTCATCCTCCTCCTCAGCCCGCTAAACGCTGTGGCCACCAGGATGGAGAACCGTTGTTACCACCCACTTCCGCTTTATGAAGAGTAAATACAGAATGTGCTGTTTGTGTTAACTGGGGGCCGACAGCAGCTATTAGAAATTAATTTGGGGCCCTCCCTGGTGGCGCAGTGGGTGAGGACACAGGCTGCAAGCTGACTGCAGCCACTTCAGTGTCAGTTCGATCCCCAGCCCCGGAGGTGACCCACATGGCGCGGCAGACCTCTCCCGACCCGCCCGCTGCCCCCCTCAGCAATGGACTTCCTCAGTCAGCCTGTTCTGCTCCCCACTCTGTCTCTGGTGAATCTTCTCACCGCCCCTGCACTTCTGGCCTGTACCCTGGTTCTGTATGCATTAATAAAATATTTTTATAAAAAAGAAAGAAATTAATTTGGGGGGATCAAAGTTACACGAGGATTTTCAGCTCCATGAGGGTGAGCTCCCCGAACCCCTGTATGTCCCAGTGTCAGCTGCCCGTCACGTTTGTCTTCACAACAAAAAGGGTGAACCATGCAAAGAACATGTAGCCCAAAATCAGGAGAATTATATATAGTGAATAGAAACAGCTTAACAGACACAGTAGTTGTTGGCATAATAAAAAAGTTAAACTTGCTGATAAACAAGTTAAATGCCTTAGAGGACAGATTAATGGAATGGTTGAATATACAGGTTATTTCAACATAAAAATTGAAATAGAAACACTGTCATGGAAAACATGTATTGGGAGAGTATACTGGGAGATTTATAATGTATGTAAAAGTTGAATAAGAGAATAGTGTGGAAGATGGGCAGGAAGAAGAGGCACTTACATTATTCATGAATCCAAGGTAGACAACGATCAATTGAGGATATATATTTAATCCCTAGAGGAACCATGCAAAAATATTAAAAATCCAGTGGAAGGTGGAAGATAATATATGAAATAAGTACTTGTTAATCCCAAAGAAGACAAGAAAGAACAAAGAATAGATGGGAAAAAAGAAAACAAACACTAAGAAAGTAAACTTGAATACAACACGATCAGTAATTGTAACACATCAGTGGATTCAGTACTCCTATTAAAAGGTAGCAACGGTCAGACTAGATAGAAAGCAAGACCAGGTTACATACTGACCACGATAGACCAGCTTTCAACACAAAGCTAAGTGTGAACGGATAGAAAAGCCATGGCAGGCAGAAACGACTCACAAGGAAGATGGGGTGGGTATGTTGCTCTCAGACTTTATGATAAATATATATGTCCTAGATAAGGGGAGAACTCACAATTAGGAAAGGGCCGACTCATTAAAACATCTTCAATCTCGCCTAATCACACAAACTCTAAATACAGGTGGCAAAACTGGGCAGAAAGAAAGCAACAAGCAAATCCACCAACATAAGAGAACAGCTTAACATTATCTTCTCATAAACTCATAAAAGCAGGTAAAATATCACTGGGAGTGTAAAAAATCTGAACAATACTGTCAGCCAACTTGACTTAGTAACTTAGTTGGGATTTACAAATTAATGGGGCATAAAAAAAGTCTTAAATGTGTTTAATATATCAAAATATTTCAGAGTATGGTTCTCTGTCCACATATTGTTCAGTTAGAATTCAATAATAAACAAACCTAGAAAACCCCTAAATATCTGGAAATTAAACAACACTCTTCTAAACAGCCCATGCATCGCAGAAGGAATCACAAGAAGATTAGAAAATATTTCCAATTGAATAATAAAAATGCAACATAAAAATTTATGGGATACAGCTGAAGAAGTACATAGATGGAATTTCACATCCTTAAAAATCTTATAAAAGATTTAAAATCAGTCATAAAAGCCTCCACTTTAAAAATCCAGAAAAACCAAAGTAAAAAATGGAAAACAGAAAATAGTTGACTAAAAATTGGTGAAATAGAAAACATATATACAAAAGAAATATCACTAAAGCCAACAGTTGATTTGTTGATAACTTAATAAAATTGAAAAGCCGTAGCAAAGCTAAACAAGGGGAAAAAACCTGAATTTCCAATATTAGGAATAAAAGAGGAACCTGATAATAGACTTACATACACCAAATGGATAATAGGGGAATATTAATTAGATGTATGCATTCCTTGTAAGATACAACTTCTCAAACTTGACATAAGACAAAACAGAAAATCTTCTGTTCTATATCAGTTCTTTACCAGTCAAAAAAAAATAATAATATTAATAATTAAAAACCTACCCACAGGCCCTCCCTGGTGGCACAGCGGGTTAAAGCACTGCACTGAGAACCTAAAGCCACCTCCGCATGAGTTCGATTCCCGCCTGCCCCGGAGGCGACCACATGGCGAGGCAGACCTCTCCTGACCCGCTCGCTGCTCCCCTCAGCAGTATACTTCATCATTCTGCCTGTTCTGCTCCCCACGCTGTCTCTGGTGAATCCTCTCACCCTCCGCATCTCTGGCCTGTACCCCAGTTCTGTACGAATAAATAAATCTTAAAAAAAAAAAATTTAAAAAAAAAAAAAAAACCTACCCACAAAGAAAACTCCAGTCCTAGATGGCTTCCTTGGTGAAATCTATTTAAGGCAAAGTTATATCAATCTTTTCAAAACTCTTTCATAAAATACAAGAGGAAGAAACATTTGCTGATGAGGCTTCTGTGACCTTCTATCTGAAACAGATATCACAAGAAAAGACAAACACAGAGGAACAGTCTGTGAATATAGACACAAAAATCCTCAATAAAATTTTAGCACTATGTAAAAGAGAGAACACATCTCAACCAAGAAAGATTTATTTAAGAATAACACAACACCAATCAGCACAATTCACCACATTAACCAAATACAGGGGGAAGTCAGATCATCGTGACAGTAGGTACACAAAAAGCTTGTAGCAAGATTCAAAATGCATTCATTATCTAAAATAACAGCAAAAACAAACAAGAAACACCTCGCAGCAAAATATGAGAAGGAAACCTGCTCAGTCTTATAAAGCACAATTATGAAAACCTTACAGTTAACATCATAGTTAATGTGACAAATTAATGCTTTCTCAATATCAAGACCTCGGCAAATACATCTGTTCTCGTCATTTCTATTCAATAGTGATTGGAGTTGCTAGACAGTGAAATAAGAAAGAGAGATAAAATTATCTTTGAAGTACATGATTGTTTACAGAAAAACATCTGAGAAATTACAAAAGCTAGTAAGTATAGATTTAGCAAGATCATAGGATACAAAAACAATATATAAAAATCATCTGAATTTCTACACGTCAGCAGCAAACGATCGCAAGGCATTATTTTTTAAAGTTTAATGCCTGCAATATCTTTTAAAAATACTTAGGATCAAATTTAACAAAACACACGCAAAACTTCTACACTGAAAAATACCAATATGGCTGAGTGAAAGAGTGAGCGAACTGCCATGGTCATGGATCACAAGTCTAGATATTGTCAGTTCTTCCCAGGTTCACAGCAACCCAACCAAAATTCCATTCTTGAAGAAATTGAAAACCTGACTGTGAAGTGAAATAGAAATAATGTAGATGATCTGACTAGTCAAAGTAATTTTTAAAAATTCATGCTACTTGAGGGCCCTCCCTGGTGGCGCAGCGGGTTACAGCACAGCACTAAGAAGCTAAAGCCACTTCCGCATGAGTTCGACCCCACCTGCCCCAGAGGTGACCCCCAGGGCGCGGCAGACCTCTCCTGACCCGCCCGCTGCTCCCCTCAGCAGTGTACTTCGTCAGTCAGCCTGTTCTGCTCCCCACTGGTGAATCCTCTCACTGCCCCTGCACCTCTGGCCTGTACCCTAGTTCTCTATGCACAAATAAATAAATCTTTAAAAAAAAATTCATGCTACTTGATTCCAGTACTTACTATAAGACTACAGTAATCAAGAGAGTGTGGTATTTGCATTAAGACAAAAGTATTAATGGATGAGAATGCAGAGTTCAGAACTAGGCCCACAGTTTAAAGCAGTTTAAAAAGTTTTAGGCAATTCCGTGAGGATGGGGAGGTCTTTTTATAAATTATGCTGAAACGACTAGACATCATGTGGGGGGAAAAAAATGAGCCTCAACCCCTACCTCATTCATATGAAAAATTCAACAGGAGATGTATCACAAACCCTAATGTAAAAGTTAATATTATAAAGCCTCTAGGGGAAATCATTTGACAATAGCTTCACATATTGGAGGCAAAGATGGCATAAAGAGCACATAAAAATGTTAACCATAAAAAAGGAAAGTGGTGATTTTCATTTCATCAAAATTAAAATCTTTGCTCTTTTGACAAACAAGAGCTAAGCAAGCCACTGAAGAAAATACATGGGTAATATAGCTCTCATGAAGGATTTGTATTCAGAATATATAAATAATTCTTACAACTCAAAAAAAAAAACAATAAAAACAGGAGTAGGACAAAGACTTGAATAGTGATTGCACAACATAAAATGGATGGATGGCAATTAAACACATGAAATGTGTTAGTCACAGGACATAACATAAAACATTAATTTGATAGTCACACAAAACACACAAATTAAAGCTATAATTAGATAACACTCCAACCCACTAAAGTGGTTAAAATTAAAACAATTGACAACACCAAGTGTTGGAAAGAATAAGGAACAATTACTCTGATCCACTGAAGGCAGTAATGTAGGGGTGCAGTTTCTTACAAAGTAGTGCCTACAGTTTAGTAATTCAAGTCCTAGGTTTTCATACAAGAGAGATGAAAACATATACCATCTGGTACACAAATATCCTTAAAAGCTGGATCACAATTAAAGCCATTAGAACGAAGGACATCTAAAAGTATGGTCAACCCAAACATTGCTGAAAAAATGAAGCAACTGGAATTTTCCTCTGTTGCTGTTGGTAACATAAACTGGGGCAACCACTTTGGAAAACTCTAAGGCAATTTCTATAGTTAAATGAACCCTGAATCCACTGACCCCAAAATCCTATTCTTAAAACAAATGAGGGCAAATGAAAGATATGTACAAGAATAGTCATAGCAGCCTTAACCTAATAGCCAAAATCAGAACCTTGACGTACAGGAGAATGGATAAGTCAAATGAGACAGCTCGTGAACACTGCTCACAATAAAAGAAATGAACATTTGATAAAGCAACAAAGATGAATCTCACATTGTACTGAATGAACTAAACCAGCTACAAAAGAGCTCACCCTCTGCAATTCCATTCATTTGAAGTTTAAAGAGACAAAACCACAGTAGGTGCTAGAAATCTCAGACGGTGGGTAACCCAAAGCAGGGGCTGTCTGGATTATTGGGACATGGGGAGAGGGTTCATTGGAAAAGGGGGTATAGGGAATGTTCTCGAGTTCTGGAAATGGTCTTTATCTGGTCAGATGTATATCTAAGTATACCTGAGGTCTGTATATAAATTAGACTTCAACTGATTTTAGTAACAAAAGAAAGAGAGAAAAGGTAGTTGAAGACATCACCTCTGCCTGACATCAATGACCAGAATTAACTTTGTCACATGGTGACATAGCTATAAGGGAAACTAAGAAGTGTAGTCTTCATTCCCTGTGGTTCTAGGCTCAGTTTAATTCTGGGGTCACTTTTGCAGTAGAAGAGAGCAGAGACTAGATTTAGAGAGGCAACCAGCATTCTCTGCCATTAACCAAACAAGCAAATAAACAATTCTTGGGGGGGGGGGGTGCAAGGACGATTTCAAAAACACAACTGCATTGAGTAAGACTTCTAATTTTGCTCCCAGGCTGCTTTCTGTCATTTCCATGCTTCCTGTACCTGACTGTCATCTACAAAGCCACTCTTTGGGCAGAGACCGCAACCTTGACACTCTGCCAAGGGCGGTGACAAACGGGAAGAGGGCAAAGGGCTGGGAAGGAAAACGACAGAGCCCTGCAAGCATGCATGAGGCCTGCACACAGATCCGCACGCACATCTCTAGCCGGGAGAAGCCACCTCCTTCGTGCCTCAAGCTTGACTTGGTTCCTGTCGGGAACACGCAGGAGTCAATGTTTTTAGCTGTGATGAGAGACAGCAACAGCAGCGTTCCTGGTCCCTGGACACCTTCAGAGCCCTCCAGGGCGTGTTGGGGTGTCTGCCACGCACAGGAGACTGCTCAACAGAGTCCGAGATTGATGCTGCTAATGGGCTAGAATTTTCCTACGGAGAATCTCATTCCATCGGCAGGAACTGAAAAAGAATGTGACTTTATTTCCCATGGGAGCCATGCAGTGATTGCCTTGCTGCATGTAATCTCCTACCAGGGTTTTCTCAGTCTGGCAACAGACACTTATGGAGCTCCCGCTTTGTCTGGTTCTCGGCACAAAGCTGGGAATAAAGAGAAAGCACTGGGCAGTAGCCTGGGTCGGGAGTTAATGCCCTGTCACCTGCCCTCCTTCTGGATCGAGTCCCACCGATGTCACCAGAACCACACCTCAGGTCCCCAGTGCCAAACGCTCTGCAGATGAGACCCAGTCTGTGTGTCCCGCCAGCTCCCTCCCTCCCCCTCCCCCACAGGCCCTTGCTACCAAGAGTTCAGCCTGCTTCTGCTGGAGCCAGACACCTCCTCTTTCCCAATATAGATGGATGAGGGATGAGCAGGTCGACTTGATGAAATTGGTCCATGGGCTGCCTCCAAGATCTGCCTGCAAGGAGAATGGACTGGAAATTGCACAGTCATTATCTTTGCAGACAACCCTCTCCTCCCATCTTTTCAACATAATGAATCGCATGGAGAGCTCAGCTGTCAAGACAGCTCTTGAATTCCAGCCCCACTGTCTTCCAGGACAGCCTTAGAGGTTATCTCAGCAAGGCAGGTGGAAGAGGAAAGAGAAGAGCTTAACCCTATAGGAGTAATTATGATGTATTATTAGCAGCGATGGCAATCTTAGGCAGTTTCAATATAGACGCCACAAGCTGTAATTTTTCTCTGTCATATGCACGTACACACATGCACACTACATTTTATGCCTCCAAAGTTCAGAGCAGTTTCCCAAACTAAATGTGGTTCCTCAGAAGCACTGTCTTAATGTAGGTCATTTTCATAAAATAGAGACATAGTTTGAATGGTGGAGACACTTTTCATGGTTGATGGAAATGTTATGAGTATGTTTACACGATAAGAACACTTATTGCCATTAAGACTGAGTGCTTACGGCATGTTAACTGCATGATATACAGGAATCAGAGCAGCAAACAGAATGTCAGAACCATGTTTGCCAAAGGATCAGACCATGGGTAACATGTAGACACAAAGTCTAGCTTGTTTCTCTACTCTCTTTCACTCGCACAACACTGGACACAGGGGAGGTTTAGTAAATGGTTGCTGACTGGGTGGGTGGATGGACAGACAGATGGCTGGGGATGGATGGATAGGCGGATGGGTGGGTCGGTGGATGGATGGATGGATGGATGGATTGGGGTGGATGGATGGATAGGTGGATGGGTGGGTGGGTGGATGGATGGATGGATGGGGATGGATGAAGATGGATGGATGAATGAATGGGTGGATGGAAGAAAGATGGATGCATGCATGGGTGCTTGGGTCTGTGAACAAAAACTATGCGATTTTTATAAGGTTAGTAGTATATTTCCATATGTTGAATGCCAATCTTGTTACTAAGAGGCTGAAAACTGGGAATTTACATAGTCAAAGCACCATGACCTGATTACCTGTAATATGTCTGACTTGATTGAAAAGTACTAATGCAGGTCCCTACCAATAAATCAATCCTTTTGCCTCTTGGGTATTTTTTTTAAATTCATTTGTTTATGCATACAGAACCAGGGTATAGACCAGAAGTGCAGGGGTGTGAGAGACTTCATCAGAGACAGAGTGGGGAGTGGAATAGGCAGACTGACGAAGTACACTGTTCAGGGGAGCAGTGGGTGAGACAGGAGAGTCTCCCAGGCCATGTGGGTCACTCCCTGGGAGGGATTGAACTCAACTCGTGCTGTGGCCAGCTGGCTGTGGCCAGCTTCGTGGCAGGCTGCACCTGCCTAACGTGTTGCACCACCAGGGCGGGCCTGCCTCTCAGTTTTTGTCCTAGTCATTTTAGAAACCACACGCAGAAACTTCTATGTATGTTCATTTGCCTTCGTTGAACGCAGTCTATGACAATGGCTGAGGGCAGTTGGTTCACTGGGGCTCATTTGGAAGTAGGAAAAGTGAGGTGGGATAAGGAGAACCAACACAGGGTGCGATAATGGGTAGATGAACGTTGCATTTGATGAACATTGGCCTTCGTCCCCATGAGAGCCCACTGAGATATCATGTGAAACACATTCTAGAATTTCCCCCAGGTACAAAACACTGGGCACTCACCTGCCAAATTCCATCCCCCACTGGCTAAAAGTGGACATTGACCCTCACAGAGAGATGTCCCTGCATTTAGCAGAGTGAATTGTTCTGTTGGAAAAACCCTCAGAGCACAGTGGCTCAGACTTGTCAGTAGAGAAACCAAGAAATACGTGCCTCACTGGCGGTGAATCCCAGCGATGTGACAGAGGGCTATAAGGGGAAGCCTGACAGCATCCGCTTCAGCAGTTACACACTCACGTCACTAGAAGGGCTAGAGGAGTCAGTGCAGCTGGCCACCAGGGATGACTCCCAGACAAACAGAACTGACCCAAGAGGGTCCTTTGCCCTCTGAGGTGGCCATGGCTGCAGCTGTAACCACCACGACTCGCAGCTAGGAGGTGATAGAAGCAGCTTTCAACATAGGGTGGAAACCCTCCTGTCTCCATGGTCTTGTTAATCACCAGAAAGCAGCCTGAAGGGATGGATAGGAAGCATGAACTTCAGCAGGCCGAATGTTGTACTCCTGCATCTGGATTTCACCCAGGACGCTGTCAGGGAGCCTGGGAAACGTGGCTTCAGCTCTCCCACCTCCCAAACTGGCTGGAAGAGAAACAAATTTGGAGACGCCAATGCGTGACCTCCCCATGCCCTCGCCACTCACCTTCAGCTTGTGGACCATTTGGATCACCCTCTGGAACCCCGCCCAAGAAGGGCACATCTGTAGCGCTTCTCCCTCTACCCACAGAGGCTGGCATCAGACAGCACAAGCTGCCTTCTCTGCACTGCAGCCACATGAGCCTTTCCTGTTTCCCCACCACCCCACGGGCCTTTGCACACACAATTCCCCCAGCCAAGATGGCCTCCCACCTCATCCAAGACCTTTTTCTAATTAATTAGTTACCCTTTGAATTGTAACTGAAACAGCTCCTCCAGGAAGTCTTCCCCAGTTGGAGGCTCACTCCACATAGTAGCACCTGCAGAGCACGAACTGCAGGTGGGCAGCACACCTGTGACCCGTGTGTCTCGGCGGCAGGTCTAGACTGAATCTGAATCAGGCTGCCCCACCCCACGGTCACGGCCAGGCTTTCTGCCAGAAGATGCACTGAGCTTGACCGCCATCATCTTCCTTCACCGACACATTGAAACACCCTGACATCATTTTTGTTTCTGTAAAACAAGGTAGACCAAAATGCCAGCCCTGCCTGCCACGAGTCATCACACGTGAAACAAGGTTCTTTACCTCTCATGTCTCGATTTTCTCCTTTGTGAATGGGGAAAACAAATCCCGACCTTGGAGAACTGCTCTAAGAACAAGGCAAGAGAATCCAAGGGAGAGAGGAAGCCCCAGCCTGTCAGCCAAGGGGGAGGAGGGGTCATGACCTTGGTCCTTGACCTTTAGGGGCACTTAGGGCCTTCCCAAGCAGCAGGCAATGCCAAGCATTTTTTTTTTTTTTTTTTGGACTGAAGGTGTCATTCTGAGTCTCCCTCAAGAGGATATGAACGACTTTTGAGTCCAACGAAACAAAAGTGAGAAATCCTTTCAGACTTGCTTTGGCTCTCACAGTCCTAACAGGCTTCAAAGAGCCCACTCCCAGGCAGAGGACAGTGCCTCCCTTGGGGGAAGCAATACTGAGATCGCCCCCCAAAAGCCAGAGGGACGGCTCCTTTGGCCCAATAATTCCCTCCTAGACTGTATACAAAGGGAGGGATCAAACGCACACAAAGCATTTTTGTGTGTGTGAAGATGTTCACTACAGTAACCCTAGATCAGAGACCCCCCGGCTTCCAGCGGCGAGGGCAGGTCTTTTAATCTGAGATTGTGCCGTTGTTAAAAGATTGGCCGTGAAGTTTCCGTAGAAACGTGGAGAAACGCTTCCATTAGAAAGTGACAAGAGAAGGCTGTGTCTGAGGAGGGCTGAGGGTCGTGGGACATCCCCAGGACCAGCAAAAACCAGAAGGAGTTGCCTTGGGGGGTGGGAGCGGGAAGGGGGGACCTGTCATGTGCTTTAGGGCTCACTTTACGGTTTTACCGCTTTCTGCTGCTTTTACAGACTGAACCTACCAGCTGACTGGGGACCTTCTAGAAGCCTGAATGTCTGTCAGACTTGCAATGACTGGAAATCAAAGAAAACCCTGTCCCAACTACGGGGAGCCGCGGGGGTCCCTCTAATGGTGTTGATATATATGCTCGTGTCCACGCCTCCCACAGGACTCTCGGGGACTCGGCCACAGGCAAGTAACCTCAGCGAGGCTCGGAAAGGCGGGAGGCGGGGACCCCACACCCGGTGCAGGGCCGTGAGCCACGTGAGACATGAGGCGGGCGGGCCGGTCCTCCCGACTCCCGTCCTCCCATCGCCCTCAGAGGGGGCAGCTGGCCTTGGGCATCAAAAAGAGAAGCAGAAACAGCCAGAAACCCAGAGAGCTGCCGCGACCCTGAGCTGTAACTGTGCCTCGGCGGCTGGGCCCTCAAGCCCGCGCTCCTGCGCCTCTGAGCGTCCCTGCCCGGGGTCCCCAAAAAGAAGCCCACTTGGGCTATGGGAGACAAGACTTGCCCGTGACCCAATACACACAGAAACACTCTCGAGCGCAGCGTTTGGGAACTGAAGCGCTGCACCCACGACTTCAAGAAACGACAAATCCAGGACTCCTGTCTGGCGGTTAAGGACCCCATGCACGTGTCCAGGGGGTCGCACCCAGCCTGAAGGTCTCCCCATGGTTCTATCCTGAGATCTACAATCGAGGCCCATAGAGACCCATCGTGAGAACAGTGCCTCTTCGGCCTTGCGACCTTACGACCTTCTCAGAGCCACAGCCTGGCAGCTGGACAGGGCTGGCAGGAGTGAAGCTGGAGAGCGCCTGCGTGGGCTGAGCTGTTTCCAGGAATTTGGGGAGCAGGAAGTTGGCCTGCAGAAGCTGTAAACACTCCATGCTAGAGTGAGTCCTTCCACTCTGAATGACAGAGCTACAGGTGGACAGAGTTACAGACAGCAACGCCAGGACACTGCCCCTGAAGAGACAGCCCACAGCAGCGGGCCCAGGGGGGCCCAGAGAGGAGGCCAGGGGGAGGGGCGAGCAAGCGGGGATACGGGAGAATCAGTTCTGTGCTCAGCAGGGCTGGGGAGGCCCCTCAAGATGGTCCTGGGAGTTCTGGGCCATGTCCACCAGCCCTGACTTCAAATGAACGTCACAGTCAGACTGCGGGTCTGCACCACACGGTGACTGATAGGTGAGGCTCCCCCAGAGGCAGACCTGAGACCCAGACGACACTGGGGAGGTAAGAACCAGTGAGGACAAGCCTGGGGGGGTGAGGCAGAGAAGGGAAGGCCTCCCGGCCAGGCGCTCCTGGCCGCAGCCGGCTAATGGTGTTTATCAAGCCAGCTACCTCCACAGCAGCCGGGGAGACTCGGAGCCAGTGCATACACAAGCTCAGACCTGGCTCACCCAAAGAGTGAGGGAGCTGGGGTGTTCTTGCCATCAGCCGCTGTTGGGTGTGTTCAGACCACAGGGGTGTGACCCCCCGCCCTCCCCAGCATCTCGGCGTGAGCAGCAGGGAAGGGTTCGGGTGCTGACGCTGGAGTGGGGTCATCTTGGAGCCATGCGGTGAGGACTGGGTGCGAGCGGCCCGTGTCACCAGGCTGGAAGGGTGTCAAATGGGTGGTGCCAATGGGTGAGCAGCCCTTCCAAGAGTTAATTCAACCGTCCCCCCCAATATCAGGGGGACTCGTGACCCCCCCCCCAAGGCAGCCTAGCATTTCTGTTCTGGGTAGGAAACTCAACCCCCGGGGACTGATGTCGGGCTCTCTGAGCCCCCACCTCCGGGTCTCACATTGCCCTCTCAGCCATGCAGAATCATGGGGAGCCGCCTTCCTCCAGGAATTCAGTTCTCTTCACAATGGTGTTCCTGACGCGGGGAGACAGCAGAGCCAGCAAATGCCCTTTGGGGGAAGCTCACAAAGGGCCGTCCGACGGAGGAAGGGTTTAGTTAATTAATACTGAAGTCCAAATCCTGGGATGAGTCTCCCCCCCCCCCAGCCCTTCTGGTGAGGGAAACTTCCACTGGGGGGGGGGCAGGAGTTATTAGCAGGTGGGCCAAGGGCTACGAGCATTTATCATAAAATACCAGGCTTAAGTTCAATATCAAGATGAAAGTCAAACGAAGGCGCCCCGGGAGGCCAGGAGCGCTGCTTTCCCGAGCCTACAGTGGAGAATATTGCCTTTCAGCAAACAGTGCTTCTAATTTGATCCTGCAAAGATTCCTGCACAGAGGAAAAGCAATGATATGTCAGGAGAATATGGTGTGTGTACACTTCTAGATGTATTTTTTTATCATGGCCACACTCTCCAGGATCTCAGTCATCAATTATTTGTGACAGGCAGTCAATTGTTTATCTTTCAAGAACATTACCACTTACTTCCCTTTATATATCTTCCCTGTATTATTGTGGGGACAGGATCATCTATTTTCTCCTCCCTCCCCAGCCCTTCTGTCTTTTACTGCCCAGCATCCCGGTGCAATGTCCTGGAATGATGGGCTTTGGGAGGCTGCCAGAGAAATCCCTCTGTGCTTCCCCTCACCAAAAGGTGCACGAAAGGGCACCACAACTGGCATTTAATTCAGCCAAATGTCAGGCGCTTTCAGTGGCCATTCACCCCTGCATGTCAGAACAGGTGTTCCTGGGAGCCGCTCAGAGCAGGTGGAACAGCCAGAGGCAGGAACCTTCCCTCCACCCCTGCGCAGAGAAGAGGCGCAAATTCCTGCCATCAAAACCGCTTTTGCTTAAAACACCAGCCTGAAATAATTGCATATTTGTCGCGGATTGACAGTTAAGGTTTTTCATGGATTTTGCTATCTTTTGACAGTAGCAAATAAGTAGGTGGAGAAATGCACTCTCTCGGGGCTTTTAATGGCAAAAAAAAATCACAGTAGGAAAATTGCACCAAAGAACACAGCAATATTTCCATACTTTGCTGCACTTAAGGAGAGAAATGGGCATTAAAAGTAACGGGTAGTTATAAAAACAGCGGTTCTATTTCTAGGTCCTTCACTTGCCAAAAGCCCCTGCATGCAGTCCTGCAAGTGGGAGAATGCCAAAGCCGATGTTCCAGAACGTACCTTGCAAACAATTGCATGGATTCTTAACGAGGACTTATACATTATGTGGCATGTGATTAGCTACAAAATGGCCCTGGAAGAAAGGCCTGGGATGGGGCTGCCCTGGCCGCAGGAGTGATTTCATGCTGCTCTCTCTCTAGCAACCCCATGCAGACTGCAAATTAGTAGTGGGGTTGAGGTGGTTTTGTTTATTTATTCTTTGAGGGGAGCGGGGTTAAAGGGCTCCCACTTCTGGAACCTGATGTTTGCAATATTAACATAATTATTATAAACCCTTTGACGGGCCTTCAGCCTTCCACTTCCGGCCAGTGCAAGTGGGATTTAATCTCCTTAAAGAGCACTCAGAGTCTTTCAAGTCTGCTCAGCAAAACAAACACACACACACAACACAAAGATTCCCTTTTCTTGTAATGTCAGAGAGTTTGGGGTAGAGGGAGAGGAAGGGTGATTAATCCATCCACAGGTACGAATCCCTGAAGTTCCCGCCCAGACCAGCATGTTGAAGCTGGCGTGACGAAGTCATTTCGTGAAAGCTAAATCTGCATTTTGCTGTCACCAACTCTTCTCACACCCCACCCCTGCTCTCCAGTGTTAGCCAGGGCCTGAGGACCCCTTGGCTCTGAGGCAACCTGTATCCCCAGGGCCCGAAATGGAGGTTACTGAGAAAATCTCCTGGTTTCTGAGAAACGCCTGTTCCTTGAGTGACAGGTGCTAGAGGACCCAGGAGGTGAGAAGACAGCCCTGAGGCTCGCAGATGGGGCACAGGAACAGGAACAGGAATCAGAATAAGGCTGCTTGTCAGAGCAGGCAGGGCACAAGCCCTACCAGCTGGGGGGCTGGCGGAAGTGATCCCCACCAAGGATGGGCCCAGGGAGTGAGGGAGCCCCGGGGACTCCCCACCAAGACAGGGCACACTCAAGGAACAAGAGACTCCTCCGGGCTGGGGGGGGGGGGTCGCTCCAGCTGAGTGGAGAGGGTAAGTGGGGGTCCGAAAGCCCAGAAATTCCATCATGGCTTTCATCTTCCAAGAGCTGCACTTCGAATTACAGCGACTGTGAGAAAGCAACCCACCGGCTCTGGCAATGCTGATGGCAGCGGAAGAGGCACCGTCTTTTCAAAAGCAATTTGTCAAAACATTTCAAGAGCCATAAAAACCTTCTAAACTTTGATCCAGTAATCTCACTCCTGGGAATATATCAGGAGCGAATTCAAAAGCACAACAAGAAGGAAAATAATCACTTCTAGAAAGCAGATGCTCTTCCAAATGCCCATTTTTGTGTTTTCTCACTTAATCCTCCATCCCCTGAAATGGACACTATTTGTTGCCCACTTTACAGATGATGAAACTGAGGCACTAAGCCTTTGACCACTTTTCAATGACAGTAGAGGCGGGATTCAACTCTCGGGCCAGGGTTCTCAGGAACTACTCGGCCCGCTCCCAAAGGCCAAGACAACTGCATCGTTACCTGTCGTGTGGTGCGGCACTAACACAGGTGCGCTGGATAATCAAACCCTGGGGAGGCCAACCCGCAGATGGCCAGCCGGGGGACTGACGGCAGCAAAGACACTGTGACCACACGGGGGGCCCCGAAAATGGCAGAAGGGAACGAGGAAGAAGGGGTGCCTGAGTCAAAGTCAGAGGAGTCAGTGGAAATCATCCAGTTTGTTTTGGTTAGAGACTCAGCTCAAACAAAGGGACGCCGAGGAAGGGTCCTGGCCTGCTCGATGAGCCAGAAGGCCCAAAAGTGGCAGAGCAGACAAGACCGGAGGGGCAACGGGAGGAGCCAGGAAGCAGAGAGCAGCGGCTGACGGCAGCGTATGTCCGAGCTTGAGCTGGCGGAAGACGCAGAGCAGAGCCCAGTGGGCTGGGTAGTTAATTCCACGTGTGGGGGGGTCCTGGAGGATTCTGGGCCTCTTCAGGAACGCTGCTGCCCTGGAGACGGCGAACAGACAAGAAGCGCAGGTCACGGTAGACAGCCTGAGCTCCTCGGGGGGGCTGGCCCATTGACTGCAGACACTCAGGTCGGCATGGAGAGCTCGGCGTGTTTTTCTCTTGTGTTCATAAGTGCATATGTGTATATGTACACATATGTGTATAGTGCATATGTGTATAGGTACCAGAGTTCAGTTTTGGCATTCGATCGTCTAGACCTGCAGCCAAGACACACGGTCACAGGTGTGCTGCCCACCTGCAGGTCGTCATCTGCAGATGCTACTATGTTAAGTGAGCTTCCGATTGCAGAAGTCTGGGGTGTCAGGGAAGACTTCCTGGAAGAGGTGTTGTTTCAGTTACAATTCAAAGGATAACTAGTTAACTAGAAAAAGGTCTTGGACAAGGTGGGAAACCATCATAGCTGGGGGAACTGTGTGTGCAAAGGCCTGTTGCGGTAGTGGGGGGACCTCACTGTGTTTGAGAAACAGGAGATCATTGAGAGAAGACTGTGAGAGCCTCCATGAGGTGTCACATAGCAAAGGTTGAAATATGGCCCACGTGAATTAAAGGAAAAACAGTCCCTGAGGTTGCGGGCATGGAGAGAAGTGTCCTTTCCTGTGACGCTTTCAGTGTATCAATGGCTGGTCATTTGCAACACTCAGCAATTCCAGAAACCACCCCAATTCCGGGGCTTCTGGCTCCTGCAGATCTTGCAGAGCCGTTTGGGGTTAACCCAGAAACCCCAAATAACCTAAGCCCTCTGAGGCCACGGTGGACACTAGTCAGTCCATTCAGTCCTATCAAGCCCACTCCCTCTCCCAAAAAGTGACCCCTGCCAGAGGGCCAGCAACAGTGGCATTTTCACCAGCAAACTTCCCCAGTACCCAGTGGAGCTGGGCTGTCATGGGCCTCGGGGCCAGCAAGGTCCACCTAAGGATAGCTCCTGCCCCCACAGGGAGGCCCTGCTTCGTGGGCACCAGGAACTCCAAAGCCCCAGGCCTGGCTCATTTCCCTCCAAGTCCCTGTCCCTCAGCACTCGGGCCACGCCAGACACAGCTGCTGGGCGTCGTGGGTGCCCGCCCCTTCCCCAGATGGCCGGGTGAGGAGCCAGCATCACCATGTGCTCCCTGGCCTGGCCTCATCAGCCCTCTCCGCATGCGGGGGATGGATGGAGCCAGAGACACAAAGCTCTTCCTCTACCGAACAGGAAACTGAGGCCCCGAGGTGGGAAGGGACTTGGCCATCAGCACACCGGGCCCCGGCAGGCATGCCCAGCACAGTGAAGAGCCTCATTCAGCAGTGTCAACGGTCCCAGGAGGGCTCCTTTAGCTGCCCAAGTGACCACGACATGCAGAAGGCGTGGACTCTGCTTCCAGCCCAGCCATCCTGCTCCCAGTCACGCTGACTTATTTAATATGCCGTTACCGAGCATCAACTGTGTACCAGACCTTTTCTGGGCTCTGGGGACATGGCGACAAAGACAACACAGCGTGCTCGCTCTGAGGAGCCGAGGGTCTAATGACCATTTCTTAGCTCTGTCACTGCTGCTCCCATGAACTCAGTGGTGAAGTACCCACTCTGCCAGGAGCCACACCGGGTCCCCAAGCGATGTGCCAGGGCTGAGGGGAGCGACAGAGGTCAGTCTGCTCCACAGTGTATGGTGAGTCCCCCCCTCTCCACTCGGAACCCCAGTTTCCCCATCCTGAGGACTGACGTGCGACCTTTCCAGAAGCTACATCAGAACATTGCCCAGAGCCTCATCCAGACTCCTCTCCGTTCCCTATTCTTTCTGCCCTGGATGTTGAGCCCAGACAAATGGCACGGGCCCGCTGAGCGGGCAGCAAACCCACATGCACCGTCCACGGACAGGACTGGCCGATGGGATGGCGCTTTCTACATGATGGCGAGAAGCCTCCCTGCCCCCACAGCGCGCACCTGACCCAGGGAGCCAGAACGTGAGCAATGACCTCATGAATGAGCCTTCTTTCTGGCTTCAGGGCCACCCATCTGGGGGCAGTCCCCACAAAGCTCCTTGGGCTGGAAGGCAAGCGGCCGGGAGTCGGGCCTGCACAGGTGCGCAGCCCTGAAATCCCAGGCATGCCCCAGAGTGGCTGGTTTTAGGGGTGCCAGGAGGGAGACAGCCAAAGGATGCGGGCAGGTGGGCCAGGAGCTGGCCTTTCAGCCCACAGTTTAGAGCAACCACTTGAGTCCTGTCCAGGCTGTCTCAGCCACTAATGAAGACAGTGCCAGGAAGAGCGTTTGCAGAACTGGCTGAGGATAAAGGGGGAAAATCAGTTCAGACAGCTCGCTTTAGATTTAATTGTTCCATTTCGCAAATCTGTCTGGCTGCCGGGCAGTTGGCGCGGGCGCGTCTGGGCGCAGCCCAGGCTAGGGAGGTGATGGTCCCCCAATCGAATTATCGCATCTCCAGGCGCCCAGGGCAGCAGCACTGAGCTGGCTGGAGAAGCAAATGACAGCCCCCGAGTCCGCACGTCCCCTGCCCCCTGCGTCACTGACTCCCAACCGCACAGAAAAGCTTCAGTTAATTTAATGACAATCTGCAGCCCAGAGCGGGAATGTGGCTGAGCATCTGACTTACCACCAGTTTCAATTAGCCGGAGCTGGAGAGGGAACAGCAGAGGGACAGGAGAGGCAGGCCCAGACTAGGAGGGGGAGAGGGGAAGGGGCTGTCGAGGGCCTCCGCCTGGTTCTGGTCCCCCCCGGGGACACCCCAGGGCACCCACCAGAGGAGGACTTTCTCACCATAAATGGGAGCCAAAAAAAATACTCTACTTCATTCCGGGCTTTTGTAGCAATGAAAGAGGACACCCAGCCCTCCCTGGTGGCGCAAGGGGTTAAAGCGCAGCACTGTGAAGCTGCCGCAGCCACTGAGCATGAGTTTGATCCCTGGCCAGGGCCAGCAGCCCGCTGCTGCCCTCAGCAGTGTATTTCACTGCCTGCTCTGCTCCCCACTCTGTCTCTGGTGAAGCCTCTCACCCCTCACACCTCGGGCCTGTACCCCAGTCTTGTATGTATAAATAAATAAACCTTTAAAAAATAACAAACAAATAAAAGAGGACACCACACACACACACACTCACGCACCTCCTAAGTCGCCGCTGCTTCACCCCGGCGGGCGCCGGCCAGTAGAGCCGGACTCGCCGGGCAGCCAGGGAAGGAGGCCTGAGCGCGGGCGCTGGCACGTGAGCTGCTTCTTGTTAGATGGGTCACCTCCCCTCTCGGGGTGAAGTCGGTGGTTTCCAAACTGTTTCTTCAAATAAAACTCCCCGTAGACCCTCAAGAGACAAAAATGCAGCTTCTCCTGCCGGTAAGCGGTGGGCAGGGGAGCCGCCCCGCCCTGGCCCTCAGACGCCGCCGCTGCCCCGGCCGAGCCCAGAAGAGCCTGGTGTGGGCAGCGAGGGGAAGCGGCCCCCCGGGGGCCACCGAGGAGAAAATACGTGGCCTGGAAAAGGCCACAGTGGAAGAAACGCCAGGCAGCAGGGGTCCCGGGAGGGTCTCAGCAGGGCTGTGGCAGGGGTGGGGTCGTGTGTGTGGCAGGGTCCAAGGCCGAGTGCCTTGTAGGGCCGGGGAGGGGGAAGGGGGGGTCGGGCCAGGGCAGGGGCTGACGAGTGAAAATCCCCAAGATGGCAGCTTGGAGGCAGCGGAAGCTGGTTAGCACCTGCGCTCGAAGGGGCGGGGCTGTCAGTCAGCTCAGGTGCCCTGGCCAGGTGCCATCCCCGGTGCCGTGCCAGCGCGCCTGGAACAGCGGGAATTCACTCCCCACAGCGGCGGAGTCCAGGCCCGTGGGGTTTGGTTTCTGTATGAGCTCCTCCGTCGAGCAGAGAGGCCCTTTCTCAGTGTGTCTTCATGAAGCCTTGCCTCTGTGCGTGTGTGCACGCATGTGCGTGTGTGCACGCATGTGCGTGCGTGTGTGGGCTTGTGAGAGAGAGACTCCTTTTACAAGGACGTTAACAGATCCCTTCAGGTAGGCCTGATCACCTCCCAAAGGTCCTGTCTCCAAGTACCCTCACATTGCAGATCGGCTTAAGCATGTGAACTGGGTGTGGGGGACAGAACCCAGCCACAGAGCAGGCAGGACTTCCATTCCTTGTTCGCTGGGTGGAAGGTGGAAAAGAAAAGTCCTGTGAGCATGTCAGATAGTATTAGTCAGAAGAGAAATTTATTGCATTAGAGGATGAAAGTCAATCACGATTAGAGAGTAAAAATAGAATGTATTAAGTCACAGAATTCAGGGGAAGCATAGCGGTCATCAAAACACTGTAAAGCAGATTAGATAAGATGGTGATAGCAAAATGTTCTAACTCGTGCAGTAGCGACAGTGAATTTAAACCAAAAACCCATGATGTAGGTGGAGTTTGACCTTGTCAAACAGCTCGTTTGGACTCAAGCTTCTGGTCGACATGGAAAAAGAGGAACCGGATTTACCCTCCTACCTGAAACAATTAAAAAGCTTGACAAAATATTTTTGAGATAACCTTTTGTTTTTAAGATTTTATGTATTTATGCATATAAGAACTGGGGTACAGGCCAGAAGGACAGGGGGTGAGAGGATTCACCACAGAGAGTAGGGAGCAGAACAGGCAGATGGACCGAAATACACTTCTGAGTGGAACAGCAGGGAGACAGGAGAGGTCTGCCACGCCATGTGGGTCCCTCCCTGGCTGGGATCAAACTTGTGCTGCAGTGGCTGCAGATAGCTTCATAGTGCTGTGCTTTAACGGCCTGTTGCACGGCCAGAGAGGGCCAAGACAACTGTTTTTGAGAGGTTGTGCATTAGGCAATGAAAGGCAGCCACCCCAGAAAATCAGGACACAGCAGCCGAACCCACAGAGCTGGCTGCCTGGAAGGAATTTCCAGACTGCAGCATGGAGTGAGAGAATCCTGAGTTAAGAAGACAGAACTGGGCCTTCCCTGGTGGCCCAGCAGGTAGATACAACACTGCAAGCTAGCCAAAGCTCCAGCCACTTCAATGCAAGTTCGATCCCCGCCTGCCCCGGAGGTGACCCCCAGGGCGCGGCAGACCTCTCCTGACCCGCCCGCTGCTCCCCTTGGCAGTGTACTTCATCGATCTGCCTGTCCTGCTCCCCACTCTTCTCAGGTGTATTCTCTCACCGCCCCTGTACCTCTGTCAAAAAAAAAATAAGACAGAACTGAGAGGCACAGGGCAGCTGGGGTCACTGGACAAAGTAGCAGAGAGAGCATTTCACAGAGAGAAGGCTCCAGAAACTGCAGCGCGTCGCCAAGGAGCATCCCACAGTGGTTGGCATGGCGTGTGAGAAAACTATGCAGCACGAGGGACCAGAGAGGACAGCACCACCCTCCAGGGACTGGGAGGAGGGCCAGCACCCCAACCAGACTGGAAAATGTCAGAATTCACAGGGCAAGAGTCTTGCTTTAGTGCTGCAGATAGTTACCCCCAAACTAACACAACTCTGGTCCTGCCTAATAAAACCTGGAGGTAAGACTCAAGAGGATCCATGTTTTCCAATAATGTAACTGCATCCCAGAACAACACTCAGGGATTCACAGGAAAACAGAATGGGAACAGCTGAATGTCTAGCACTCCGTGAAAAATTACCAGGCGGGCAAAGAAGCAAAAAAATAACCATCAAAACGATGGGGACAGTTGATCTCTTACCTTTATCAAGCATTATCAACCTCTTAATCTAGATACTAGAATCATCAGACAAGAAGATTCAAACCATACTAAATGACATTCCAGTAGTATGTATGCCTATATCAAATCAACATCCTCTATCCTTTGAATGTGCTACAATTCTGTCTCAAAACTCAGAAAGGAAACATAAGCCTCTTTTTAAAAATCACCAAGGAATTTAAACTGGTGCAAATAAGCACATAAAATGATGTGAAAGTCACAGTTATTAAATTAAGCCGTCAAGGGATGCCACCCCATACCTACTAGAAGGACAAAGTTCTGTAAGACTGACTCAGCCAAAGGCTGGCAAGCATGTGGGATGGCTGCTGTAAAAGATTCTGGAAAACAGTTGGTAATTTCTTAAAATGTTAAACATACATCTATCATATGATGTAATCATCCCACCCCACATACTTATCTAAGAGAACTGAACATGTGAAGACACACATGAACGTTCCCAGCAGCATTCATCTTCTGAGTGAAAGAAATCAGGCAGAAGAACACATCCTAGAGCTCCCATTTTAAAATGCAAACAACTCTATCATATCAGAAAGCAAATCATTTGTTGCCTGGGGCTGGTGGGGAGGTGGGAATCCACAAACTTCTGGGGGTAGATGAAGGTCTTGATTGCAGTGATGTGTCACAGGTACACACACACACACACAAGACTTAGCAAGCTGCACACTTAAAATGTATTTTTAGTAAAACTATGTTTAATAAAAGGTTTGACTGAGACTAAACTGTCCTAAGTAGTCATTCCTATGTGAATCACTTTTTTAAAAGATTTATTGCTTTATTTATTTCTGCATACAGAACTGGGGTACAGGCCAGGGTGCAGAGGCTGAGAGGATTCACCAGAGACAGAGTGGGGAGCAGAACAGGCAGACTGCAGGGAGCAGCGGGAAGACAGGAAGAGTCTGCTGCACCATATAGGTCACCTCCCTGGCTGGGGATCGAACTCATTTTTAATAAGAAAAAAGCATGCACATTTTTTTACTGTGTTAATTTAATGGCCATGGTGTAGAAGAGGGGTGGCTGACTCCACAGAAAGAAGATGCAGGGGTGCTATCTAGGAAGCTGTGGAAGATAGAGGGGGGCTGACTCAGCTGTGGGGCACCCATGTCCTCTGACACCCCTCAGTCATGTCTCATTCAAGTCACCAAAGTCAAGAAGTTAATAACCCAAACATATGGAGTTCTGTATGCGTCCCCCCACCAGGGAGAAGCACAAATGAATCCATTGTGCTTCCAAACCTGGGTCTTTGGGGACCCAGCTGGGCTCTTCCTGTTTCTCACCTCCACATTAAGACCACACCCAAGAGGGGGCCTCCCTGGTGGCGCAACTGGTTAGGACACAGCAATGCAGCAGCTTCAGTGTGAATTCGATCCCTGCCCCGGAGGTGACCACATGGCACAGCAGCCCTCTCCTGACCAGCCTGCTGCTCCCCTCAGCAGAGTACTTCATCAGTCAGCCTGTTCTGCTCCCAACTCTGTCTCTGGTGAATCCTCTCACCACCCCTGCACCTCTGGCCTGTACCCCGGTTGTGTATGCATAAATAAATGAATCTTTTTTTAAAAAAGACCCTATCCTGGAAACTAGAATTCAGGACATCAAAGAGGAGGGTCCAAGACAATCACCCTGCACATACAAAAGTCCCCCCATGCGCTCCCACACGTTCCAGTCCGGCTAATCACACCTACTCAGCTGTTTGCGCAACAATAGTGATAATAACAGCAGTAACAACCGTCATGAAAAACAATTATTCTATTAATGGCCGGTCACGCAGAGATCACTTACTCAGAACCGAGCCCTCCTGCAGGTAGTCCGTGCATTGCCTCATTTGTTCCGCATTACAAATCTCCCAGGGGTGCTCCATTATCCCTGCTGATTAGAGGGGCGGGCAGGTCCTGGCGAGGTTCTGAGCACTCCCACACAGCCAGTGCTCACTCACGTGGGGAAGCCAGGCAGCCGCACACCAGACCACACTGGCCATTCACTGCAGGCCGGACTAGATCCAGTGCCAGAACTGCTGCAAAATGCCCCCCGTGGGGTGCTGACATCCATGGTCAAGGTCAAGCCAGCCACAGCCACTCCAGACAGCAAATGACCTTCTGCAAATGTGCTGCAGCATGAGAACATGGCGCCTGCAGCCCTACATTTGGGCTGCAGGGAGGGTTTTATACTTTTCCTACAACCTTCTACTGGCATGAAAATCAGGGCTTTCCACAATCTCTAGAGGGATTTCCCAGGACTCAGAATTTCAGCACTAAAACTGGAACAATCCCTGCAAACTCAAGTAGCTGGTCACCCCATCGAGCTGGGCAGAGCTGCAGGGCCAGACCCAGGGTGGCCAGCGCAAGTCCGGCACACTCATGGTCTTCCTTTCCAAGTGGTCCCCAAAAGGGCCATGGGGAGCCTCAGTTCAGCACACCAGCCCCTGGGGTTAATTACCAGCAGCTCCCTCTGTGTTGACGGAATTCCCCGTGGCTCCTTCTTGCAAGAGCATGGAGCCGGTTACCAGCGGTTCTTTTGCAGCAATTGATAATTAATTTATGCGGCCGGCAATGTCCCATTAGGTCAGTATAGTTCTTCACAGGGTTAATGAAAAGATTGATTTTAAGGACACCTTTGATCATTAAAAGCCTGATTAAGACTTCCTCCCCATCACGCTTCTCAGGATGACCAATGAGTCCTCTGCTGCCAAGCGCCTTGGGTTCTCCCAGCAAATGCGCGTATGTGATCTTGTGTTTAATTAGCCTCTTTCTTCAGTAAAGTAACTGCGTGTCTGTTCTGGATTTCATTCATAAGATCACTCGCTTCACATACGGCAGCCTTTATTGACTCACTCGTCTATCACAAGGCCACATGGGGCTGATGCGCTAAGCTGAAACCCAGAGGGAGCAAGGAGGCAGGTGTACACGGGGTGAGATCGGCCAGGCTGCCAGCTGACATTTAGTTGACCAGCTATTATGTGCCACCAGAGAGGCCCCAAAGTCTGGGGGGATTCAGAGATAAGCACGACGCACAGACACTCCGAGGTCCCCTTTCCCTGACACCAAAGAAAATGCGAAAAAGTGAACCCCAAACCGGTACCCTCCCTGCCCCCCACCCGCCGTGAACACAGATGCAGAAATTCTTTTTTTAATATTTATTTATTTATGCATACAGGAATGGGGTACAGACCAGAGGTGCAGGCAGTGAGAGGATTCCCCAGAGACAGAGTGAGGAGCAGAACAGGCCGACTGACGAAGTACACTGCTGAGGGGAGCAGCGGGCGGGTCAGGAGAGGTCTGCCGCGCCCTGTGGTCACCTCCCAGGTGGGGGGTTGAACTCACACCGAAGCGGCTGCGACCAGCTTGCAGGGCTGAGTCCCAACCTGTTGCATCAGCAGAGAGGGCTCAGATGCAGAAATTCTTACAGGGTTGATTCTCAATGGCAGCCTTAGGGGTGGGTCGCTCTAGTTATGGGGGCTGCCCTGTGCAATGTGGGGTGTCCAGGAGCATCTCTGACCTCTAGCGTGAGAAGCAGCAGCCCTGCCGACTCCTGCTCCCACCTGTGACAATCGAACAGGTGACCAGACACTGCCAGTGTCCCTCGGGGAAAAAGTGTTCACAGTTGAAGACCTGCCGGTGTTTGCCATCTAGAACAGCTCACGTCCCTGTGGGAAAGGACGGGACAGGAGAAATGTGGAGGCTGAGAGTGACGGCAACCCAAGGGTTCCGGGGAGCAGCGCTGGGAATCAGGAGGCCGTGAGGACACATCCACAGGAGAGGAGAGTGGTGCCACACAGCGGCTCAGCTCCGGCCAAGCCTTGCCAGGCATGATGACATTTTTAGTGAGTTCTGAAATGTGAAATCCATGTGAAACTTCTCCCTCTTTCACTGTTCTTAACCAGCTAAAAAAATTATAAATACAAGCTAAACATGAATGAGTGACTGAACGAATGGACAAATAAACAAGTAAACAGCAAGGGCTTTATTCCACCAGAGACCCCTCTGTGTAGAAAACTGCGCAGCACCTCCGGGTCCTGGTGCTACCTCGATCGTCCCCCATCTTTCTGTTTCTAGAAAGTGAGAGTTGGTCCTTGTGAACTTGAACAGGGTTTCCCCATTGTGAACACCCACCCATGCAAGCCACCTGGAGATATTAAAAAGTCCATCAAACAAGGGTGTAAAATAATACTTCATTTTAAAGATGAATAAAAAAAATTAAAATGAAAACATCTGATCTGATAGAAAGAACAAAAATAAGTAAATAGTCCATCAAAGTGCTGACCTCACCCCAGACCTGTTAAGCCAGGAGATGGGGGAGTCCAGGTTTCCATGTCTGCAAAAATCTCCCCAGGTGGGTCTAAGCCAGCCAGGCTGCAGGACCAAAGGTACAGAAGGAGACGACCGTGGGGGCGAGGCCTGCCTCCAGGTAGAGCTGATTAAAACCAGGACTGGAGACTCAGGTCACCTGGGTTCAAATCTGGCTCCACCACAGGTGGTGGATCTGAGAGAAATTTAACCTGGGCCTCAGCAGCTAGCGGTGGGCATATGTGTGTTTTTTTAAAGATGTATTTATTTATTCCTACAGAACTGGGGTACAGGCCATAGGTGGAGGGGTAGTGAGAGGATTCATCAGACAGAGCGGGGAGCAGAACAGGCAGATGGATGAAGTCCACTGCTGAGGGGAGCAGCGGGCAGGTCAGGAGAGGTCTGGTGCTGCACCCTGTGGGTCACCTCCCTGGCCAGGGATCGAACTCGCAGTGAAGCGGCTGCGGAGAGCTTCATGGTGCTGCGCTCCAACCTGCTGTACTGCCAGGGAGGGCCCCATAAGTGTATTTCTTTTCCAAATGTTTCGAAATAGCAGAGTTCCTGCCAGCTCCGACACTGTGATTTCCCTTGTGTGAGGAGGAAGTGACATTCCGACTAGGTCTGGGATGAAGCTGCACCACTGGGATCCAGCAAGGACCAGCGGCAAGGACCAGGTGCGGGCGGCAAATGACACACGCTCCGGAGGACGCAGCCCAGACACACGGTCATCAGCGGCCGGGCAGAGGAAGCTTCACACCAGAGCCGGCTTGCGAGAGCTGCCTCTGCGAACCAAGGGTCATCCACAAAAAAAAAAAGAGTCAAAGATGCCTACATCCAGCACGTGGTATCTGGAAGCATCTGATCCAGAGTCAGGCTGGTAAAATTTCCATTATACACCTGAACTTCTGTAATGAGGTGGCTGACTATGGGGCTTCCATTCGGGACGCACACATCTATCATCTGATTAGGAAAGATTACCTATTTATAGATAAAACATATATCCCCTAACAGGGGTGGACAGTTATAAATAACTTGGGAATCTCTAGCCGATGCCCAGAACATCGCGATTTAGGTGGAAAGAAAAAGGCTTTCTGATCACTGTCCTCTTGTGTTGCCTGGCACATTTTTCATGTTTACTTGCTGCCACCCAAGTCAAAGCAAGCACCTGGCTGTATCCCATTTCCTCGCCAGCTAAGGTGGGAGGAAGAATCGTCACAGTCCAATGGACAAGATCAAGGAGCGCAGGAAAGGAGGCTAGAAGCTGGGGTCTTTGCCTGCTCTGATTTGTGTAGGAGAGTGATGGGGGGTTGCCACAGAAATGGTTTCGAGTCCGTTCTTGCCTCAAACTGTCACATGAGAAGGGCTTGAAAGGCCAGTGGAGAAAGTCATGTTGCTTTTTCTACACCAAAATGAAGTCTGGTCTTTCTATGAGCTCCTCCCTTCCCTGGCCCTTGAAGCTGTGCAGATGGATCGTGACGTCAGCTGTAATTTTTTGAGCAAAATAAGAAACAGTCGGATCAAAGATCCAAAGTATAAAACAAATCCCCACGAGTCCAGGAGAGATCTCCACTTCTAGGAAGATGGAATACGTATCCTTTCCCCTGTTCTTCCACTCTGTCAAGCTAAAAGCCCCAAACATTTTACCTATAACACAAAGGAGAGGAGTGAAGGTGAAGAGAAAGCAGACTGGCTAGGGACCTCCCTGAAATGACTTGTGAGTTCCCTGGACTTTCTTTTGACTTCCTGTATCCCACACATTTGTCGGTGTAGAAGAGAATAAGAGTGAAAATGCCAACCTACACGTTTGCAGAGGAAAAATTTTAAAGTTTGCTCGCTCTGCTCAAAGGGTCAGGAGGGAACCAGTCTAGCAAGACAGGTGCCTTTGGCCAATAACCATCCTATTGCAGGCAAACACCACAGTGAAAACTGGGCCATGCCAGCAAAGTCAAGTGGGCAGCATGAACGTCCCTGCTCTCCAGGCTGGCACAGGTGTTCCAACACCCCTATCCAGATCGTATCAGAAAAGCCCAGGGAGCCAGGACTTCCAGCACCCCCAGAGTGGAATATGTCCCCACCCCACACTTGCAGCAAAGATCCCAGGGGAAGTCAGAACACCTGAGATGTCAATAATTGCCAAGTAGAACCTAGACTTACACCTCCACCTGACAGTAACAAGGTAATGCTAGTTGACTCCTCTACCAAACTGGTGTCAGAGAAATCCAGCTCAAACAGAAGACTTCACTAAGATACTAAGTCTCATATGTCCAGATTTTAATCAAAAATCACTCCTCATACCATGAACCAGAAAGAGTTCAACTAAAGGAAAAAGTTTAATCAACCAGTGCCAACATCAACAAGATACGAATGTTAGCATAATGTGGCAAAGATTTAAAGCCAGCCATGACAGAGATGTTACATGAAGCAACTTAAAATGCGCCTGCAGCAAATGAAACATTAGAAAGGCTCAGCAAAGAAATAGAAATAAGAGACAGAAATTTTGGAACTGAAAAATACACCTCAAGTCAAAGCTCAGTGGATGAACTCAATAGCCAAGCAAAAGAGCCAGAGAAGTAGTGAACTGAATAGAACAATATTAATAATGTATTGTTCAATACAATGTTGGCTCAATATTGTTCTGAGTAATAGAAATTACCCAGCCTGAACAATAGAAAGAAAATAGACTTTAAAGAGGTGAAAGAGAACCATAGGGACTTGTGGTACTACAGTACAAGACCTAAAATTCTAACATTCATATCATCAGAGTTCCAGAGAAGGGAGAGGGGAGAGCAGGAGAAAAGGGAGCTGAATGGTCTCAAAGAAATAATGGCTGAAGACTCGAAAGAGGAAAAACCTACCCGTCTGAGAAACTGGGTAAGTCCCAATTGCATAAACTCAAAGAAAGACACTTCGTAATTAAAACTTCTAAAAACTAAATACAAAGGAATAGTCCTGAAAGCACCCACCCCCCAAAAAAAGAACACTGTACCTTTAGGGGGGAAAAAGTTCACTACATTTATAGTAGATTTCTCATCAGAAACCATGGAGACCAGGCAAGAAGTTGCCCCGTGTCTTTCAAGAGATAAAAGATTGATAACCTACACATCTCAGCCTGTAATGATGCTTATAAGGAGCCTTTTTAACAACAGTCAACACATGGAAGCAACCAGATGTCCTCTAACAGGAGTCCCTGGGGAATACTACTCAGTAATAAAAAAGGAACAAGCTATTAACATAAAAACCCATGAATAAATCTTCAAGGAATTATTCTGAGTGAGGAAAAAATCTCAATCGCAAAAAGGTCGCATTTCTATGTATACAATAGTCCTAAACCACAAAGGCACCATCCTAAGAAAGAACGTGTATGGCTGGCGGGGGTGAAGGGGTGCAGGTTGGAAGGAAGTGGATGTGATCACAAAAGGGCACAATGAGAGGTGGTCGTGGTGATGGGTCGATGTCAACATTCTGTGGCTCCGCAGTACAATTTTGCAGATGCTACCTACCATCGGGGGAAATTCCACCAAGAGTATAGGGGAACACTCTGTGTTCGGTCTTAAAACTGATGCAAATCTACACTTATCTCAAAAAATTTAATTAATAAACAAAGCTACATGAAGTCTTTGACCTTTCCAAACAGATTCAGGAAATAAAAATCTTCATTTGCTCTTGTCTCGGTGCAAATAATAGAAGGAAGCCAGGAAGGAGAAAGGTATGGCCAAGGTATGGCCGTCCTTCACCCCAGTGCATGACGAAGGGACTTGGCCATTTCTGCACGGCTTCAAACACAGGGTAGATTTTAATCAATTTGGAGCAGATAAGAACAGCTGACATGATTCTTAAAATTTCCTGCAAGGCACAGAGCCCCTTAACACTTTCCCGCGAATATTCCTTCACTGAAGCCTTTACCCAACATTGCAGCAAGCAGGTTGACTCAAGACAATGGTCTTGTGTTAAGGAAAATCCAACTTTTTCCAACTGGATCCCTTACTCAGATAAGAGGCCTACCTTTTTAGGCCATAAGGAGCTACTTCAGCCATGTCAGTCCGGGCTTTTTGTTAAGAATCTTGCCACAGGAGGGCCTCCCTGGTGGCCTAAGGGTTAAGTCTCAGCATAATCACTGCAAGACCTGAGTCCGAGCCCCTCTCCTGCTCCACATTCATTAAAATCTACCCTGTGTTTGAAGCCGTGCAGAAATGGCCAAGTCCCTTCGTCATGCACTGGGGTGAAGGACGGCCATACCTTGGCCATACCTTTCTCCTTCCTGCTTCCGTCTATTATTTGCACCGAGACAAGAGCAAATGAAGATTTTTATTTCCTGAATCTGTTTGGAAAGGTCAAAGACTTCATGTAGCTTTGTTTATTAATTAAATTTTTTGAGATAAGTGTAGATTTGCATCTGTTTTAAGACCGAACACAGAGTGCCCTTTTGTGATCACATCCTGTCCCGCCCGCTGCTCCCTTTACAGTGTACTTCAGTCAGTCAGCCTGTGCCGCTCCCCACTGTGTCTCTGGTGAATCCTCTCACCCCCTGTACCTCTAGCCTACAGCCCAGTTCTTTTATGCGAAAATATTTTTTTTAAAGCAACAAACACAGTAGGGAGAAGGGGAGAAGCCTAGCAAATACTTCCCGCCTGATGTTGGGGTTTGCTTCAAAGGTGATAAATCATGTCAATGAGATGAATGGAGATAAAGAGAATGGTGGTTTAACTCTGTGATCTTCCTCCTAAAAGCCAAGGGGTTAAAAAGCGACAAATCTCCAAGGAGGGACATTCTACCCAATACCTGCTCAGTGCTTCTCAAAACCCGTCGAAAACCAGGAAAGTGTGTCCCAGTTGAGAAGAGTCTGAGGAGACGTGACAGCTGACACAGGTGAGGTCCTGCCACTGGATCCTGGAACGCAAAGGGGGCATTTTTATTAGGGAAGTCTGAATTAAGTGTGAGCTTTTAGTCATTAATAATAATGCATCGACATTTGCCTATTAATGGTGACTAACATGAGGCGTTAACAACATGAGAAACTGGAGCTGGCTCATGTGAGACCTTTACTGCCTTGGCGATGTGCTATCATCTAAGTTGTTCTAAAATACAATGGCCTCTGCGTATTAAAGGAAAGCGGAGAGATAGCATCAGGCTTGGGAAAGGCAAAGCTTCCTGGTTTACCTGACACCAGCTGCCACTGTGACGGACAGGGTGCGTGTGCCAGGTTGGCGTGGACGTCACTAAGGTTCAGAAAACCGACTCTTCAGGATGGATTGGGGGGGGGGGGTAGGCTGAGGTGGTAGTTTTTAGTCCTCTGGTCCTCAGAGCCTGAAAGAACAAGCCAACGACAGAGGCAGTTAAATACTAAGCAGGTGCAAAGTCGCTGCTGATGAAACAGTCCGTATCACCCAAAGGCACAAAGCTGTGGCCAAAGGTCTCTCTAGAACATAAGTGAGGTCCGGGGGGGCACCCAGTCTGCAGGTACCATGGTCCCCATCTTCTCAACAGCGCGAGGACGTCAGTGGTGTGCCTGTTAGTTAAGAGGACACGGGAGACTCCACTGGCCACCCCTGGCACAAAAATAAAGCCCAACAGGATTTTTTAATCTGGAGAGAATGAGCTGAATCAGCTTTCAGGAAAGCAGTCGACATTGTCTATCAAGACACTTGAAAACATTAGCCCATGCAAACCCGTCATTTCATTTCTAGGAATCAAACCTGAGGAAATAATCCAAAATTAGGTCAAAACTCAGGACATGTTCTCTACTGATAATCACGAAAAATTGCTAACAATTTCACTAGCCATTAGAGGAATGACAGTAAATTACGGTGCATCTCACTGCGACTGAATGATGCGCCCCATGTTACTGCAAAAACGTTTGGGAAGGGTTTTCAATGACAAGTGAAAATGGTGAAAAGGCAGGATATAAAATCAAATTTAAGCTATGACTTCAACATCGGGAGGGAACATACAGTGCAGAAAATGGAGGTCTCTAGGCAGCAGGAGGAGTGGCCATTGTTGCTCCGGTCTTTTCAAAATTGTTAATATTTTTCAGCTGTGGCGTCGGCGGTCCTGGCGCCGAGGGCATGCACAGCTGCCCTGCTAAACCCCCTCAGGTCGCAGCTCTGGCTGTCAGATTCGCATCCAAGAAGACAGGAGGCGGGCCAAACACCTTGGTGGGAAGTCACGAGGCAAACGCTACGGCATCAAGAAAATGGATGTGTTCGTGCTGGCTCAACATTCAGGCTACTCTGCGCCACTTCCGCTGGCACCCAGGCGCCCGTGTCGGGCTGGGGAAGAGGAAGTGCCTGTCTGCCTTGGAGGGGGCAGTGCGCTACACGAAGGAGGTCCACGTGCCCAGTCCCAGCAATGTGGAGGCTGTGGACCAGGTTACCAGACTGCCCAAGGGCGCTGTGCTCTACAAGACCTTTGTCCACGTGGTTCCTGCCAAGCCTGAGGGCATCTTCAAGCTGGTGGCTATGCTCTGAGCTCTCGGCTGAGGCCATTGGATGGACTGGAATCCAGTTGACAAGAGGGTGGTACTAGAAGTCAAGAGTTGGGTGCCAACTTGTCCCACGGAAGTAGTCTGATGGGAAGATGGAAGTGACTGACTGTGAACCCTTTGGGAGACCAGACTTGAGGCCAAAATAAAGTTAGTTGGGCTCATAAAAAAAAAAAAGGAATTTTTAATTTAAAAAAAAAAAGAATGCCGTCCCTCCGTGGTGGTGCAATGGGTTAGGACGCAGCACTGCAAGATGGCTGCAGCCACTTCAGTGTCAGTTCGATCCCCGGCCCCTGAGGTGACCCACATGGCCCAGCAGACCTCTCCTGTCTTGCCGGCTGCTCCCTCTCAGCAATGGATTTTGGTCGATCTGCCTGTTCTGTTCCCCATTCTGGTGAATCCTCTCATCCCCCACATCTCTGGCCTGTACCCCAGTTCTTGTACACACAAATAAATAAATCTTTAAAGAAAAAAAAAAAGATGACATCTCTCAAACAGTACTTGGTGTCGTCCCTGCCACACCAAAAGGCCTTTGACCAGCCTGTCACTGCGCAACCAGCACCACAGCACAGGGACACCTGAACGCAGTATGAGAGCCTGCCTGCAGGTCTGAGAACATCCAGCCTTTGACGGGGCACAGAAGCCACCGGAAATCATGGTGTGTTTCCCAGTGTGTTCTCCGTTGCAACGCTAGTTCCAAAAATGGATGGCGGTGGGCCCTCGCTGGTGGCGCAGCGGGTTAAAACACTGTACTAAGAATCAAAAGCCACTTCCGCATGAGTTCGATCCCCACCTGCCCCGGAGGTGACCACATGGCGTGGCAGACCTCTCCTGACTCGCCCGCTGCTCCCCTCAGCAGTGTGCTTCGTCGATCTGCCTGTTCTGCTCCCCGCTCTGTCTCTGGTGAAGCCTCTCACCCTCCGCATCTCTGGCCTCTACCCCAGTTCTGTACGAATAAATAAATAAATCTTAGGAAAAAAAATGGATGGCGGAGGCTGGAGTCCAACAGCCACATGCACTTGGGAAACAGTCCATGAGCTCTGTCCTCATCCGGGAAATTCACACTGTATTGACATGTTACTGATTCGGAAAAGTTCTGCAGAAAAAAAAAAAAAAAAAACTTTTTTTCCCCTATGGGCTAATTAATTATTAAGGAGTACGGTCACTTTGCCCTTGACTTTTTGTTCCAATGTTTATAAGGTAAGCACCACTGCTTGCATACTGTCCATGTTAGACAGTACAGGACTTCTCCGACAGGTGTAATCACCACAGAAAACTCCCACCAAAAGAAAACTTTTACATGTGTGTATTTCCCCAAATTACTTAGCCAGGAACCCTGTTTTCATAAAGTACCTATTAACTTCTCTAGAGACTCTTATAAATTGGAAATTTCATCCAAAAAAAAAATCTCATTTTGCCCCCTAGTTATGTCAACTTGACATGTATTGGAATAACCACTAGTGTTTGTCATTAATACTATTTCTAGAATGATTGCTTCTCAATTTGGCCTGAATTCCCTTTTAACTGAAAAATGCCTACTTTACTCCTTTGCAGGGCGAAGAACTTTTCTAGGAACATTCTATCCCCTTCTTTGGTGACTCCTTAGAGACTATTATTTCCATCTGAACTATGTCAGATAATTGTCCACCTTGCATTTCTTAATTCTCTACTGCCTGCCCACTTCCTGCCCACACTGCGCTTGAGCCGGACAGCTGGCATTTCAAGTTCTCACTGCCCAGAAAGTTGCTGTTCTCAAACCCATTTCACAGGTGTGACCTGAGACGCCAAGTCTGAAGTTCTCTGCCAAAAGCACACGGGCAGGGCCAGGAGCGACACCGTCCTCTCTGTCCCAGGTCAGTTACAGCCTGGCCTGCAGTCTTGTTGCCACACCAGCTTCAGCTGGCGTCCCCACCGCAGCCAGATGCTTCTGGCTCTGGAAAGAAATACCGTTAACCAGGGCTCGTGCAGAGGACCCAAGAAGTCACGCTCAGCCGGGGCCACCACTGGCATTCCTGGTGGTGCACACACCTCCCGTGCACACATTCTCTCCTGACTCTCACTGTCCTGTGAACAGAAGCCACGCCCGAGGCTGGCAGGGTGGGCGGAAAGCACCCTGCTCCTCCGTTACCTGTGCGGGCTCAGGGCCGGAGTAAATGCAGGACATCTGCTGAAATCTGAATTTCAGAGAAGCAACAAATAATTGCAGCCTAAGTAGATCCAGTATGATATTTGGGATGTATTTATACAACAGCTGCATTCAAGTTTAGATGGACACTCTATTTTTCTCTTATAAATCGGGTGATGCCAGTCACGGAAGATCTGAAAACGCTTAAGCCCAGGATCTCTGAACCGCATCCAGGGTGGGCCCTTCCAAATGTCAAGGAAGACCAGAGAAAGCATAATCTGGACTCACCTTGACCTTCGGGGGTTCAGAAATGAATGTCAAAATAGGTGGCATAGAAAGTCTGATCAGATACTCAACACAATTCCCACAAAATATTTTTCAAGGGTGTTAAGAGCTTGGACAAAACCCATTAGCACAATTAAATTAATTCTGCTACTCAGCATAAAAACACCTCCACTCTCTCTGACTTGTTCTTCCCAGAGGGAAATATTTGACCCCTCCCAGGAATCACCTGCCCAGATGCCCAGGTATCCGACAGTGTGATGGTTATTGATTTTTGATGAATGATATAGTTCTCTCTTCTGGGCTATGAACGCTTTGTTTTCAAACCTTACTTAATTGTTCGATGATTTCTTATGTGTTTTCTTTTTTCTTTCCAGAGAAATAAATGCAAAGTGTTTATTCTCCAAAGGCCGTAAACAGAGCTTGCGGGTCTAGTTTCTATGACAACCCCACTTGATACAGCAAACCTCGATTATCTCTAATGACAGACATGAAGTTTAAATTGCACATTCTGAACAAACAGTGCTCTGCTGACCTTTTATTGAAAAATGGAATACCGGGTGATTAGCATAATGTGCTGTATGAAGAGGAAGACCGTGGAACGGTAGGCATTGCGCCCGGTGATTAGCACACCCTTGTCTTTCACAACTGCTTGCCGCGATGGAGAACTTGGGAAATTAAGATTTGCCATCTAGCATTTTCAAATCCAGTAAAGTCTGCAGTGGTAATTGCACTAAACAGCTTTCATATAACGCAGGCTGCTGTTTCTCTTACCTACTCAATTGACTCTTCGAGCAGGGGAGTCAGAACGAGGAAAATGTTACCCACTGAACCAAAAAAGTCGTAATTGTTGGCTCCCATCGCTATTCCGAAACAATGTCTGCCTCGGATCTCCCAGCCTTCTGCCCAGTGGCAGCCTGCGGGCTCACCTACCCTGGCAGCGCCCACCTGCACTGCTCGCTGGCCGTGGCGGGGGGGTCCAGGGTGGTAAACCAGGGAGGGGGGCCAGCATGGCCTACCTGGAAACTGGGGCCCCGCTCTGAGAACCGCCTGGTTCAAAGGCTGGCTTTGCATCTGACTCCCAAGATCTAGAGCAGATTTCCTAGCCTCTCCCTCCAAGACGTGGTTTCCTTTTGTGGAAATAAATGGGCCTTATCACAAAGGGGATGAGAGTCCCTGGGAACAGGGTCCTGGTCACAGGACTCACTTTGAGGGGTCACTGCACGGAGGAAGGCCTCTGCTTCCAGATACGTGAGCTCCCAGCCACACCTCCAGCGAGCACGTGGAGCCCTAAGAAAACTTTGGAAGAAAGAAAGCAGCACCCCCTTTTTCATTCAGCCACGTTCACGGGGTGCTGGCTCTGCAGGGCTACGGCACGGAACGCCTCCAGTACCCCCCAGGCAGGGCCCACGCTCTCAGCTGTTTTTCCGCCTCCCGGAGAAATACTCCAGTCACAGAATCCTCGGAGCCACCTGGTGAAGGCTCCCGCGTCCCGCTGCACCAACGTCAACTCCAGGCTCCCGCTGGAGGCGAGGGGCTGGGCTTTGTCACCAACCCCACGGCCACGTGACTCCAGCCAACCCGCAGGTTGTCAGGTTGTTTCGTGCCCACTGCCCTCAGCCTGCCCTGCAGGGGGCAGCACGTGGACCCCCAGCCACTGGGCCTGTCTCACAGGCTGGTGGCCGCACAGCTTTGGGGTCTCAGCCTCACTTTGCTCCTTACTGAGGCGACGCTGGCCCGCAGGTCGCGTCTGCTGCCTTCCCACGGCAGGGTCAGCCTTTCCAGGCATCCACCACGCCGCCCCCAGGCACCCCTCTCTCTCTCCTCGGTCACCTCCCCTCTGGGACCCCGGTCTGCAGTCACAAGGGCTTGTTCTGCTTTGCTTTTGTCTGTTCTTGGGCTGTTTCTCTGTATCCCGCGGAGGCGTGAGACCATCCGGTGTCTCTTTCTCCTCTGGTTTAGCTCTCAGCCCCACTGTGGGCCTCTGCTTCGGGACCCCCGCTGCTCCCAGTTCTCAAAGGGGCTCCAGCACAACCTACAGCTGTGCTCAGACTCCTCCCGCTACCCACGGCCCCTGGGGGTCTCTTCTCCCCCCTCCCTGGCACTGCCCGTCAGACACCATCTGCCAGAGCACAGAACCTCGAGGTGCCAGCGGCTGCTGCCTTCACTCGCTGTATTCAAGGCACCACGCTCCAGGCACCTGCCAGGCAGGCCCCACGTTGCTCCCAAAGCAACTACTAGTGTTTCCTGCTTCTGGAGGTGCCCACAGTCAGCCCTTGGAGTCGAGAAGGGGGGCAGACACCGCACTGCCTCCCCCGCACCCCTCGGCCGCTCACCCAAACCTTGCTCTTCTTCCTGAGCCAAGCAGAAACATCTGTGCATGTACAATTTTCACTTTCCTGCCTGCCTAGTGCCCTCACACCCACACCGCCCCTGAGCAGTGGCCGCAGGGGTTGTTCAGAGGCGACTCTACTACGTTGGCCACAGGCAGGTGTCTGGCCCGGGAGGCCTGAGGCTGAGTCATGCTGGGCACCTGATAGCTGGAGCCCTGAGGCTGAGTCGGCTGCGCTGAGTCAACTCCAAATGCAACTTTCCAGCCTGGCCCAAGGTGGAGGAGCCCGAGGACCCCGCACTCCAGAGCCTCACAGGAACTGCACAGCCTCCTTCTGTCCAGGGCACCGACCACCCTGTTTCTCCAGCCCAGTGTCCTTTTAAAGCACAGGTCTCGCGCCCACAAGGTCTGTCCTCCAGAGCACCACGGCCAACAGGCCCGAGTGAGCGACCCGCAGCTGCGTCACCTCTAGAGAGCAGCACCGGTCATGCTGTCCTGTGCTTCTTGGCTTGGGCCAACCCGGGGGCCGTGGCCCTGGTCACCCCTCGTTCTCTGAGCCCGCTCAGTTCTCATACCTCCTCCTCTGTCGCTTCAACAGAGACACCCACCTCCTCCCAGCTAGCGGGAGACCCTGAGTCTCCCTGGCAGCTCAGGGATTCCAAGGACTCCTTTGCCCCAGAAACCCTCTTCATCGCCACGAAAACACCAGCTTTCTCCCGGGCTGGGCCGAACCACATCTGGCTTTGACCCAGGTGTATCCGTTGAATTCAGGTGTGCACAGCCAGAGCCCCAAACCTACCGCATCTGAAACACGAGGTTCTGGGGCTCAGCAGACAGGATGTGGACACAGGGGAGGGGCCACCCTGGACTAGCCCCTGGGCCGCCAGGTGAAGCGCTGCCACACAGAAGACAGGTGGGCGCTAAGGATCTTGGTCTTGAGGCCTGACTGCACTCCAGCATTGCTGTTTAAATGAGGGTGGAGTTTCTGCTGCACACACCACCCACGCTGGGCCTCTCCTGGTGGCCAGTGCACGTCCTCCCGATCCAAGCCCTGGGACCACTGAGCCACCAGCAGAAGAGTGTGGGCTCTGGGTGCACATGTGAGCCCCCAGAAAGATATGCTGGACAGTCCATTCCCACCACCTCAAAACGGGGCCTGCCATGGAGTGGGGGTGATATAGATGACATAGTTGTGATCAGTTAAGATGAAGTCACCCAAGGGGCTGGAGGGTGCCAGCCTGGTCGGGGGGGGCTACGTAAGCAGCGAAGAGACAGACGGTGCCTAAAGGAAGACAGACAGCCCCAGACAAGAACAGCCGGGAACACCAGGACCCCCACAGCGGGAGGGGCCCGGCGGGGTCTCCCGGAAAGTCAGGGAGAGCAGACGCCGATCCCATGCCTCTGGCCCCAGGAGACCCCCAGTTTAGAGTACTGTTCCCACCGAGGGCACAGACAGGCTGTAACTGATGTTTCATTCTAAGTTCCAAGGAGCCAATTCAGTCCTGATTATGACTCGTGTGTCAGTCCCCTTGGGCTGTTCAAATCATGCTCTGGAACCACAGATATTGAAGGGTGCAACAAGTGAAAAGATAGTCTAAAAAAGCAGTTCTCGGTCAAGTAATCAGGGGCGCACGGGCCGAACGACAGGGCAAGGGTCTCCCCGCGCTGAGCTTCTGTGCACAGCCCAAGTCGCGGGGGAACTGGTTTCTGCAAAGCTGGGACAAGTCTGGAGAGAGAATACAGAGGTGAAGGCGTACAGGACCCCCCCCCACCTTTCAAGGTTTATTGTCCTGCCCCGGGGACACGTTCGCCTCCCGGTGGGATAATCTCGGGGTCACTTCAGGGTTCAAGAGTCACAGGCTGCTGCATCTGCAGAGCTGCAGCTGTGAGTGTCGCCTCCTGTCTCGCTTCACCTCTGATTCCAGGCACCGTCTGCCTCTTTCCCTCCTCAAGTCCCTGCACGCCCAGACCGGCACACACACTCAGTTATCCTCCAGGGCAGATGGCCTCTGGACAGCTCTCTTGCCACCCCCCAGCAGCTATTATTTAACCTTACCTGACATTTTGGTTTGAAGGCGCAATGACTCGCTCCTGAAGAATGAAGCCAGGCTCCACGCTGAGTCACTCGCCGAGTCACTCGCCCCGCGATGCTGAGGGAGAAGTAGGTCAGCCCAGGCGGTGCCGGGCCCCACTCCAGGGCATCCACTCCAGGGCAGCTGGCGGCTTGTTCTGAGCGCTCTGTGTGGGTCCACTCAGCCAGCCGTGGACAAGCCTACGAGGATGAACTGACTCTCCCCATCTTCAGACGAGGAGACGAGGGGCGGACACCCAGCGGCCAGGCCACACGCTGGCCAGAAACGCTGGGCTGATAATCCCAGAAGCTGCGGCACTAGATGTGAGTGAACTGTTCACTTATCAATCATCAAACATTGGGCGAGCCGGTCCCACCCTCAAGATGTCTGCACTGGGGAAAGAGATGGACACGCCGAGGCCCAGTGATGACAGCAGCAGTCAGTGATGTGCTGGAAGAAAGCCTGGGATACCACGGAGCGCCCAGAACAGCACCTGGCCTGGACTCTGAGGGCGGGGTCAAGGAGGGCTTCCTGGAGGAGGTGGCCACGGAGCCGAGTGCTCGGAATGAGCAGGAGCTGGCAGGCGGGCGGGGAGTCAGCCAAAGCAGCGCAAGTGTGGCAGCTCAGAGGTCAGCCCCCGGGCCCAGGGGGACTTGGGGAGGGGAGGATTGCCAGGCAGAGCCAGGGAAGCTCCCTAAGCCGGAGCCACACTTCAAGGGGAAAAGTCTCCATTCTGAGTCGGACTCCACCTTACTTCTAGACCTGTGACCTTGGACAAGTTAACAACCTCTCTGGGTCTCAGCTTCCACATCTGGAAAATGCAGAAAGGGCAGTACATTCTACAGAGGGCTGTTTGTGAGGTGAAGTGAGCTACTATGTGTCAAGCACTTGACCTGGGCCAGGGAAGCCCCAGCCAGCAAGTCATCACGGCATCTGGCCCGCGGCGCCGGCGAGTTGCTGAGTGAAGAAGGAGCTACCCCAGGCCCCGACACACCCAGCGAAGGCACAGGCAGGCTTCCAAAGGGTGAAGCACCCGGCTTCCAGCCAGTGAGAGCCAGGAGAAGCCGACCCACGCCCAGCTGCAGACCTCCCGGTAGCGGCCAGGAAATCCGAAGAAACTCACTTTAGCGTTACCCCCAGGCCTGAGGAAATCACCTAGTTGTTGTTTTTTTTTAAAGATTTATTTATTTATGCATACAGAACTGGGGTACAGGCCAGAGATGTGGAGAGTGAGAGGCTTCACCAGAGACAGAGTGGGGACCAGAACAGGCAGATCATCGAAGTACACTGCTGCGGGGAGCAGTGGGGAGACAGGAGAGGTCTGCCACGCCATGTGGTCACCTCCGGGGCAGGCGGGTATCGAACTCATGCGGAAGCGGCTTTAGCTTCTCAGTGCTGTGCTTTAACCCACTGCGCCACCAGGGAGGGCCGGAAATCACCTAGTTTTATCCTCAAATAAGATAGAGGCTCAGAGGGGCGCAGTCACAAGCACAAGGCCGCAGCCCTCTGAGGGCCGGAGTACCCCCAGGTAGGCCCCAGGGGCCCAGCTCCTCCTGAGTTGACCGAGCGTCTGGGCCACTCTGGGCCCCCTGTCTGGTCGCCTAGCTCCTACTGTTTCCTTTTGCCTTAGCGCATCACGACCCTGCAGCCCACCAGCCTGGGCCGGGCTCATGTCAGGGACTGAATTATGCTCCTCCTCTCTCTGAAATCCGTGTGTGAAAGCCCTCACCTCCGATGTGGAGAAAAAAGAACTCTCCTGCACTGCTGGTGGGAATGCAAACTAGTACAACCACTATGGAAAACTGTTTGGAGGTTCCTCAAACTGCTAAACATGGAGCTTCCCTACCACCCAGCAATCCCACTCCTAGGTATCTACCCAAAAGACACAAAAACACTGATCGAAAAAGATACCTGCACCCCCATGTTTATTGCTGCTTTATTTACAATTGGAAAAACATGGAAGCAGCCCAAATGCCCAAAAGTAGATGACTGGATAAAAATGATGTGGGACATATATACAATGGAATATGACTCAGCAACCAAAAAAGAGAAACACATGTCTTTTGCAGCAACTTGGGTGGAGCTGGAAAAGATCATGCTTAGTGAGATAAGCCAGAAAGAGAAAGAAAAATACCTGATGTTTCACTCATAGCAGGAGTATAATGGACCAGGCCAGAAAATAACAAAAATAATGAACAACCATATACCAGAGACATTTTGCGGGTGTGGGGTGAGGAATGGGATCAAAAACGGGGAGGGGGGAGGGAAATGCACGGGACTAGGGTGGTGGCACAGGGGTGATCTGGTGATGGGAAACCCGCGGGGATTACAATTGAGATGGAAAACAAATGTACAAAATGATGTAAAAATAAACTGCTGTAAAATAAAAAAAACCTCACCTCCAATGCGGCCATATTTGGAGACAGAGCCTCTAGGGAGATGATGAAAGTGACAGGAGACCCCAAGGATGGGCCCTAAGCTAACAGGGCTGCTGTAGGAGCGGCGGCCTCAGAGACGGAGCCGCCACCATGCGGGGACACAGCAAGCCTGGAGGAGAGGTCTCACCAGACCTTGACCTTGGGCTTCCAGACTCCAGGCAGTGAGAAAACATGTCTCTGCCGTTCAAGACCCTCTGTTGTGCTCTGTTGTGACAGAGGCCCCCCCGCACCCACTCTCCCGACAACCACCCCAGGCTGGTGCCGCAGCTTGGGACGCAAATCAGTAAGAAATAAGTCTTCATGGCCAGGTCAGCCCCCAGAGGTGAAGGCCAGGAGCTTCTAGGCAGAGGGGGCCCTGTGGGGAAGAAGGCTGAGGGGAACGGACCCAGTATCTCTTTCAGCAGAGCAAGCTGCCCCCCTCCACTTAACCAGCAAAAGGCACATCTTCTGACTCAGAAGCGCCCCTGCTTGCTGCCCTGGGCTCCCCAAGCCTCCGTTTCCTCGTCTGTACAAGGGGGGTGCTAATAATGGCCACAAGTTGTGAAGTGAGGATTATTAGGAACAGTCCATGTGAAAACAAGGGGGAAGGGGACTCGATGATGAGTATTGGCAGACCCTGCTGTCCTCTGGGGATCAGGAGGGGGAGGGGAAATCAGCACCGTGCAGATTCCAGGGAGAGATGCATGCTGAGCTGAGCTTGCAGTGTGCGGGAGAGCTGGGGAGGCCACGCTGGAAATCCAAAGTGTGAAGGACAGCGCTCCCGGGAAGCTCACACCAAACGCTCTTCCTGGCTTTGATAGTCCTCAAGAGACAAGTCAGCATTTTAGCTCCCTTTAATGGCTTCTGACGTGCCAGGCCGTATTTCTTTGAAAGCGGCTCCCCACTCCCCACGGAGAGGGCTGGGGCCCAGGAGTAACCAGGTCACAGCCCGAGGCACTCAGAGCCCGTGTTCCCCTCCGCCAGGGCAGGAGCTCCCCTGTGACTGTTGTTACCAGGAATAATCCCCTCAGATGTTTGATCTGCAGAGGGAAATCCTCAAATAGGCACCCCAAAGCTTTGGGTCCCCCGTCTTCCTCACAACGAAAACCAAACGAGAGGTCTTTGCTTCATTCACACTTTTCCAGGAGCTTCGAGAGCCTGGAGCTGAGACACCCCTCGAGAAGGCCGCCTCTGGGCAGGCTGCAGCACCCACAGCTAAGCAGACCAGGGGCCCCGTGCAGTGAGATGGCTCCAAACTGCCCATGGGTGGACCCCACAGCTCGCCACCAGGGTCCGGAGGCAGCCACGGCCCCTGCCCTTCCCCTCGGCGGTGACCACCGCCGTCCTCGGCGTCACCTGGAGGCTGGCACAGCGTCTCCACTGCAGGCTGCTGCGGGAATGCAGAAGGGGACCCCCGGGAATGCAGAAGGGGACCCCCAGTGGGGCCGCTGAGCCGCTGTGGGGTGGGCAGTGGGGCTTTTTCTTGTTTGCTTTGTTTTTTTAAGTTTTTTATACTTTTTAAATATATTCATGACATCGTCCTTCATTTTTGTACAGTTGATGGCTTCCCCATGAAATCCCACCAGCTACCCGCCCGGGCGCCCAGAGTCCCTGGCGCTCCTCCCAGTCCTGTGTGGGACTTTCTTGGTCTACATCTGTCCCGGGTCTGTGAAGGGCAGCTGGGATTTGACCACCTGTTTCTGTGTCTTTGTGATTTACTGGATTTTGTTTGCTGGAGTTTTTTTTGTTGTTTTTTTTTTAAGATTTATTTATTTGTGTATATAGAACTGGGGTATAGGCCAGAGGTGCAGGGGGGTGAGAGGATTCACCAGAGACAGAGTGGGGAGTAGAACAGGCAGATCAACGAAGTACACTGCTGAGGGGAGCAGCGGGCAGGTCAGGAGAGGTCTGTGGCGCCCTGTGGTCACCTCCGGGTTGGGGATCGAACTCGTGCTGAAGTGGCTTTAGCTTCTTAGTGCTGTGCTTTAACCCGCTGCGCCACCAGAGAAGGCCTGCAGGAGGTTTTAACTGCTGTGATTTTCTCTCCAAAAACATCCTGCAGTTCCTGGGGCAGCAAGCAGAGAAGGTGACCCCCACTTTTACCCGGTCCTAGGCCGTGCTCCACACGCAGGAACTGACCTCAGGAACTGGTGACCAGGTGGCATCAGGTGTCAGCTTAGGTACCGCTGAACAAAACCTCCGAGCCTGTCCCGGGCAGGTCACTGCCATCAGCGTGTTTCGTTTCTGCCCTCCCCAGGCCTCAGTGTGCACAGAGCGACTTAGCACTGAGCTGGCTGAATACTCAGGGCAGACCCCCGAGCTGCTATCACTACCCCCATTTTACAGGTGGAGAAACAGGCTGAGGAGGTCCCCCAGGTCAGCCCCATGGGAGACGGAGTAGGGATTCAAATCACACTCTGGCTAACCCCCGAGCCCCCAGTACCACAGACAACAGGAGCAAACCCGCCCCAAGAAGCGCAGGCCACGGCCTGCAGTCAGCACACAATGGCCTCTTCTGAGGATGATGCACCCAGCAGCACCTGGAGATGGAACCCCCAAATCCCAGTGCTCAGGGTCCACCTTGTCAGCATCCCCTGCCGTCCCAGCAACAGGGGGCCACTCTGCTTATCTGTTCTTTTGGGGCCTCCTTTTGCCCCTCAATATCTCATGTAGGATGGTGACTCTCTCCGGCTGAGAACTTCATCCCCCAAAGCCCTAGAAAACCAGACTTGGTAGAGGCAGTGACTGCCTGGCGCCTCTGCAGAACAGCCAGGGTTCAGGGGGCCTGTGACACGCCTAGACGTGTTGGGGACCACAGAAAGCTCAGCAGTAACTTGCCCCCTTATTCAGCAACTTCGATTCCACACACCCCAGCTACATGATCCCCCAATCACCCAGTGCAGGGTAAGGGCAGGTCAGATGCTCCTGTTACGGATGAAACGAGGTTCTGCGCGGGCTTTGAAAGAGCTGAACTCCATGCCGGCTGCTCGGCCCGCTGATCACCAGCTTCTTCGTCCACTCGGACGGCAGCGTCCCAGGGTCTGAGCGCTTGCCTTGCCACACTGACTTACAAACCGGCCGCTCGGGCCAGGCGGCCAGGCACAGCCACGCAGCTGACGCACCGCACTGACTTTCCCCTGGACTGCAGGCTGCTCTGTGCCTTGAGCCCAAACCCCACGCCGGCCTGGCTCGGTGACCCCCTGGTGCTGGAGACCCCAGTACCCCGCCCTTGTCTTCAGGGTTCCTTCCACTGGGCATGGCCACATCAGTCTGAGCAGACCACCTCATTCACCAGCCCCCCAACCTGTTCTCAGCAGCGGAGGCCATGATATGCCCCAAGGCGCTGGTGAGAAGACTGAGGGACGCCAAGGTCTGTGGGACTCTGCCCGTGTCAGATCGTCCAGCCACAGCTGCATCTAGCCTGCTGGCCCTCAGCATGACCTTCGATGGCCCGTTACTCAGCGTCCCCTGCACAAACAGCTGCACCAAGCCAACCCAGCCCATGTCCCCAGGAGGGTGACTTAGTGCCCAGCGCTGCCGGCAGCCCACGGAACCCCCACCCTGGACTGGTCACTGCTCACGCCTGAAATTAATCTCTGCAAGGTCTCCGGCATCACATAGCCAGCAGAAGCTCTGTCAGCAAGAAGGGGGACGACTGGCCCAGTCAACCCATCACTGGAGGAAGAGAGGGACCGTCAGCTTTGCGTCACGAGCTCTGATTTTCCTGTGTGGCCCCCGCCTCCACGCCTGGCCATCACTCAGAGTGCGAACTGGGTCACCCTAGCGGACATCACCTCCTGAGCCCCCACAGGCTGTGACTGTGCCCACTCTGAGGCGGGGGTGTGGCCACGTCTTGCCCAAGATCGCCAGGCAGGCTGACCACAGAGACCCCGCCTGGGAGCTCCGGCTTTGGCCGCCCATGACAGGCGACGCCTGTCCTTCTGCTACCTCCCGTGTGCCCCCCTTAGCAGGTGACAGAGGTAACGGCAAATCCTGTTATAGTGTGAGGTTGCAGGTCCTGAGATGGGACCTCGGTTGGCCAGGGGGGCCCAGCCTAAGCACACGCGTCCTCGAGTGGCAGGAAAGGCAGCGTCCATGAGATGTGACCAGGAAGGTGCCAGGACAGACTCAGCCGCTGGCTCCCACTGGGCGGGGCAGACACGGCCGAGGCGTGTCGCTGGCCTCTCCACGCTGGGAAAGGCAAGGAAGCGGGTTCTCCACGGGAACGTGGAGGAGAGTGGACTCCCCGCACCTCGATGTTCGCACAGCAGACCGGGGTCAAGCTTCCAACTGTAGTGAGCGAGGTCAGCATGCGCTTTAACGCAGAGGGCTGACCTTGAGCTCCATCCTCTGGCCAGGGACTTCAGGGAGGAAGATAAAGTACTCCGGCTCCCTGCCGCCTCCGCCTCGCCCTTAGCCCCCACCCCAGGGTTCATTACACACGTGTGCTAGCGTGTGAATGCGAGAAGCTCTTGGGCCGTGAGCACAGGCACACTCCTGCGACTGCCGACGCCCGCCAAGAAGCCAGCGAGCTCGGGCAGGTGCGGCCAGGTGAGGCCGGATGCGGCCGGCTGCCTGGGCTGAGAGATGGACCAGAGGGCAGAGACTGAAGGGAGAGAGAGGAGAGAAGCCAAAGAGAGCACCGAGATGGGGGAGGGGAGGGAGGGTGGTTGCTGCCTGCTTCCCACCTCCCAGCCCCCCAACCTCCCAGGCCCCCAGCCCCCAGCTTCCCAGCCCCCCAGCCTTCCAGCCCCCCAACCTCCTAGCATTCCAGAACCCCTCTCCCCCACCTCCTGCCCCTCTGCCCCGCCCCCTGATCTGCCAGTGCACCCAGTCCCCTGCTTCAGCATTAAAATCGACCCAGAGCTACAAGATCCTCTGTCTGCCTGAATCAACCATGAACCTGCCCAGCCTGAGCTGGCCCACACCCCAGACCCCAACAATGCCTTCTCTAGGACACTCCAACCCCCTTCCTGGAGCGGCCATAAAACAGTGTCCTCTGGGTAGTAGTACAGTGCCACCCCAGGGTGGGGCAGGGCACACGCCCCACTCCCACCCACAGCGCCTGCTAAGCGCGTCTGGCTGAGCTGGTCACAGCTTCAGCGAAGAACCCTCTTTCCTGACAAGTTCACACTGAGATCAATGGTCAAGATGCCAGGTGGGGCTGAGATGGGCCCAGGAAAGGAAAACAGCATGAGACAAGGCCCAGGGGTGGCACCCCAAATGCTCCTCCCCACAGCTCCCTTCCACTGGCAGCCTGCCTGAGGAAGAGCTCCCCTTAGGCTCTGGCTGTCTGCTTCCAGGGAGAAGCCACACCCAGCCCGTGAATATCTCCTCAGAGGCTGTCCAGGTCACCTGAAATCTGGCGCTGGAACCACACACCTAAGGGACCCAGACCCCGGCTCTGCCTGGACCCCACCAGCCTCCACTGGCCCCACTCCACCACCATGGGGAGGGGCCTCAGCATCAGCCAGATCTGGTCAAATCTTGGGGAACCCCTTTAGCAGTTGTAGAAGCCCAAGGCAGACAGCTTACCAGGTTCACAGACCCAGGACTCAGAAGTAGGGGGGCGGGGAGGTGAGCAGCACAGCGGAGCGCCCCACTGAGGACAGGGGAGGGGGGCTTTTACCCACCAGCCCCTCCCCCTGAGAGTTGGAGACCTGGGTGTCAACTCCCTGCTGGCCCCCTGGACCTGGACCTGGACCTTGGACCTGGCACACGCCCCCCGGCAGGGGACACAAGAGAAACCTGAAGCCCCCAGCATGCAGGGAACTTCCAGGGCACCGAAAAGCGGCTGTTCATTCTTCTTACCACAATAAAAACAATAAAACTTAGGAAAGAACTTGAGCTCTGGAAGTTCCCTCAGAGTCCGCCCAGTCTAAGTCCCTCGTTCCGCAGAAGCCTCAGCAGAGCTGAAATGAGACGGAGGTCAATCGTCAGCCGTTTTGGAGGGCCCCTCCCTGCAGGCCCTACGCTGGGGACAGAGCAGAGAATAAAGCAGCCACCGCCTTGGCTCTCCTGGAGTTCACAGGCTGGTTGAGGAAAGAAAATAAACACACACTCAGGCTGGGGGAGCTCTTATGAGGCAGATAAACAGAGAAATACTGTGCCGAGGCAGGCCAGGACCGCCTGAAGCCTCTCCCGTCCTCAGCCTCTTTTTGCCATCAAGCTAAGATTAGGTTTACATTTTTTTAAGGGCCGTAAAAAGCAAAAAGAGAAAACCTTTGCCACAGAGATGGCACAGCCAACCAAGCCTAAAATGCCCAGCCCTGAGGAAAGTTTGCCAGCCCAGTGGGGAGCCAGCGGGAGGCGGGGCTCCCAACCAACCAGGTCTGCTCTGGCCTGGCAGCCGCCTCACAGTCTCCCCCAGAGCTGCTCCACCGAAGGCAGGATGAGACATCGAAACGGTTCGTCAGAAGTTCACTGACTTGGCAACCCGCCAGCGCCCGAGTCCGGATTTCCGGAGCCTCCGTCCCCACCTGCTGTCTGGGTGCTTCCTCCAGTGACCTGGGCCACGGCGGGGCCTGCCCCTGATCCCCAAGCCGCAGAGACCCCGGCTTCTCACGGGCACCCCACCCGCTCCACACCCCCATCAACACCTGCCAGAAGCACTTGGTGGAAGTAGCAGGCTCCTTCTTGCCTGTCTGCTCCCGGGAAATCCAGTCCTCAGAAACCCTGCCTTTGTGTGGCATCAAAAACATCCCTCAGCCCACAGCCCCGGGTCAACTGTTCAAGGTCACAAATCTTGGTGTCTGGCAACCAAGAGAAGTATTTATGTGTAAATATAATCAAATGCCTACGCCAGCGTCCGGGAGGGAAGGTCCAGAGCACCACACTGGCCACAGCCGTGACACGAGCCCTCATGGAGCAGGTGCTGGGGCTGCGTAACCCCCACCAGCCCCCCGGGGCACCTCCACTCTGTTCCTTCACAAAGCAGAGCCAAGCAGAAACTGGGGTGTCAAGAGACATCGGCAGTGGCTCCCGCAACAGCCAACACAGAGCCTTCCTGTCACACACCTGCCACCTGGAAGGTTCCCAAGACCCCTGTTCAGTGCTGTCTGAGCCTCAAAGGAAATAAGTTACCCCAGAACAGCTAACATGGCCAGTGTCCAGGGACCACTCCCTAAAGTGACAGTTACTCAGCGTCCACACCATGCAGTGCAGTCAGTTCCATGGTGGCGACGTCTGACCACAGAGGTGTGTAAACAAGCCCACTGATTCCTCCCCGAAGCCCACAAAAGCCGCAAAAGAGGCTTCTTTAAAGCCTGAACACAAGAACAAAAAAGAGAGTCCGTGGAAATAAAATCTGGGAAGCTGGAAAGCAGATGGACAAGGCATCATGGTGAGAACAGAGAAGCTTCAGGCTGCAGGCGAACACCAGGAGGCAGGCCCGGGCCTCCTGGCCATCGGGCAGGGTGGGCAGTCAGCAGACAGGCTGGGACCGGTCACTGCTCCTGCTCCAGATGCCCTCCTGCCCTGTCCGTATGGGGAGCAGCTTCAGAGTCCGCTGGACCTGGTCAGATCTTGAGAACCTACTTAGCAGTTGCAGGTGTCACAAAGCAGATTCTACTTGGAAGGGTGGGGAGGAAGCGTGATGGGAGAGTGAAGTGGGAGGACTTCCTGGAGGAGGAGGCATTTAAAGAATGTATTTTGACCAGTTGACAAATGGCCCAATTGACACCCCAAGCCTTCCTCATGGGTCACTTACCCTCCAAAGGGGTCTAGAGGATCTGGTGGACCTTTCAGAGGAACAGTTAGGGGACCAGGGCCCAGACAGTGTGGTGACTCTTGGAGGCCCTGGACAGCTCTCCTCGGCCTTACAACACCACCCCCTACTTCCAAAAATAGAAAATTAAATCAAAGCTTATAAACAGAATAGGGGGCCCATGGTCTTTTTTCCCCCACTCAGGTGTCAGAATGCTGGTCCCCCCAAAAAGGCAGGAGATTGGCAATCTTTCACAGAACTGGGCCAATTCAAGAGAGTTCCAGGTGCTGACACATTTGCTTTGTGTCCAAGGGCAGGTGATAGACACATCAAAATGTTTCTTTCAAGGAATATTTAATTTAGAATGAACTTGTGTGAGATAAAACACAATTTCCTCCACCTACTCTATATTATTTACCACTGTGTCTATTTAAGAGGAGAGACAGCATATCCTGTTTGACATGTATGATTACAAGCTTACAGAATCTACTTATGTTTCTGTTTTTACTGTGTCTCAAGACAGCTGAACCAAATTGCCAAACAGCAGAGCTCTCAATTGGAGTTCCCTGGGGACTTTGGAAAACACAACAACAGAGCCCCATCCCCCAGGACTTGGACTTAAATCTGTTAGGGAGGGCTCAGGCCTCCCAGTGGTAAAAGCTCCCAGGTGGTCTTGACTGGAGCAGAAGGTGGGTGAGAAATACTGAAAACACTGAGGTCCCCAGATGACAAAGCCATTGTGATGATCAGTGTCGCATCAGCTTGCTAGTACCTTCTTTTGAATAGGATAAGAGGGTCCTCCCTGGTGGTTAAACAGGTTAAAGCACAGCAGGGCACAGCAGACCTCTCCGGTCTCCCCTCAGCAATTTATTTCAGTAGATCTCCTGTTCTGCTCCCCACTCTGTCTCTGGAGAAATATCTCCCACCCCCAAGCCCCCCCACACACACCTGTGGCATGCACCCCAGTTCTTGTATGCATAAATAAATAAATCTTTTTAAAATAAATAAATAGGATGAGGCAGCCAAGGTCTATCAACTATCTGATAAAATGTTCTAACTTGAAAGAGTTAAGCAGGTATATAAAAAGAACTTGGAAGAAACAGTCTCTGTATGAAGAGAACATCTTTGAGGAAAGAACAGTCATTAATTTTCCAGTTAGGTCTTAGATTCTTGAATTAGAAAAAATATTAAAACCATGAAATCAGAACAGGATGCTGTTAAATTTAAAAAAAAAAAAAACTGAGAACCAAAAATAATCTTGAGAGCAGGAATAAAATCCTCAATAAAGGTCTGGAAGTTAAAGATGAGGCAATCTCTCCCCTCAAATTGCGCAAAATACAAAGAAATGTAGAAGAGAAGTTAGAGGATGACTTCAAGAGATCTAACATCAAATCTGGCACCCCAGAAAGAGAGAACAGAGAAAACAGCAGGGGGAAAAGATCCAAGAAATAATTCAGGATGAAGGCCCTGGGTTCCCAAATTTAAAATGCTTACTAAGTACCAGCATAATGGATGGAAACAAGCCCACAGGAAGGCATGGGATGATTAAATCTCAGACAGAAAAGAGTCTACAAGCTTCCACAGAGGAAGAGGAAGAAAGTATTACACCCAAAGGATCAAAACTAAGTACTGAGTTTTGCGCTTTAGCAGCTAGAAGACAAGGGAACCATTCAAAATTCTGAAGGAAAAAAATAATTTCAACCTAGAACCCTGTATTTATCTAAACTGTCAGCTCTAAGGATAGAGTAGTCACGTTGAGGCGCACAAGAATGTCTTCTTTCTCTTTCTGATTGTTGTTGGAGGAGATGCCAAGATGAGGAAGACACGGACTGGGGGAGCCGGGACCCCGCACAGGAGGCCGGAAATAGCCACAGAGATGTGGAGGGGAGAGTCCAGGCAGGCCCCAGTGCAGCTGATCTAGAGAACAACTAACCCAGATAGATCAGACTCCCGGCCTCCCTTGCAACTAGAGTTCAAACACATGACCTTAGCCCTACCAATTTTTTTTTAAAGATTTATTTATTTGTGCATCCAGAACTGGGGTACCGGCCAGAGGTGCAGGTGCGGTGAGAGGATTCACCAGAGACAGTGGGGGGAGCAGAATAGGCTGAGGGGAGCAGCGGGCGAGACAGGAGAGGTCTGCTGCACCCTGTGGGTCACCTCACGGGCCGGGGGTCGAACTCATGCTGAAGCGGCTATGGCCAGCTTGCAGTGCTGCGTCCTAACCTGTTGCACCATCAAGGAGGGCCAGCCCTACCAATTAGTGGACCTGCTTAAGATTTCGTTTCTGCAGAAAATAAGGTGAAGAAGCAGGTGTCAATGGAAAACATTTGCTTTTCAGGAGGTGAGGGGCACATCTAACCTTCAGGGACAGCAGGGGGGGAATAATGGGGCCCCCGACATGGGGTCCTGTGGTCTGAGCACCTGCCTGGCTCTGCAGTCCCCACACCTGGCCTCCTCCAGCCTGGAGATGCTGGGGCTAAGTCACAAATCTGTAGCAAATGCCTCTTCTAGTTAGAGTACGTTCTGGTGTTTGCAACTAAGCATATGTTAGCCTGTGATCAAATATTTAGGGCTGAATTCATAGGTATACAGAAAACTAAGCAAACAAAAAAGGCAGTTATCAGCTCTAAGGACAAAAAAAAATTGTATTGGAGAGAAATGTAATTATTGTCTATGAACCAGCAGGGAACGACATTTATTTAACCTTATCCATGTCAACACTGAAATCTGATGTCAATGTTGCATGGTATAAATCTATCAGAAGGAGAGGGGTTGGGTGGGAGATGTTAGTTTTCGACTGCCACTTGCTGCCACTTGCTGCAGAAATTTGGTAGCTTAAAACAGCAGAACTGTATTATCTTTCACTCGTAGGTCAGATTCAGGGCTGACAGGACTACAGTCAGCTGTGGGCAGGGCTGGGGTCCTTTTTGGACACTCTGGGGTGGGGGCAGGGCAGCCATCTCTTTGCTCATGAGGCTCTTGCAGGACAGGACTGAAGGTCCGCCCTCCTAGCTGGCTGTTATGTAGGGGTGGACAGCTCACATCCTGACCGAGGGCCCTTTCTCCATCTTCAGAGTCAGCGCTGCCCTGCCACGTCACCTGTGTCTCATCTGACGCCTCCGCTGCCCTCACTTGTAGGGACTCAGGCCATCAGGCAAAGTCCACCCAGACAATGCAGGATAGTCTCCGCCTTTGCCAGTCTTTGCTTTAGTCACATCAGCAAAGTCTCCTTTGCCATATAAGGTAACATCTTCCCAGGTCTGGGGGATGAGGGCTGGACACACTGCAGGGGGAGCGAGGTGGGGATGGCACTCAGTCCATCAGGGCTGGGGAGGCGTCAGGACCTTCAATCCCCTCTCCGGGGGCAGACGTTATCAGTGTCTAAAGTGGGGAAAATCAAGAAAAAGCCACATAAATGCTGGAAAGCGGAAATAGAAACCAGAAGACATTTCTGGAAAAGTCACTAGTTCTGAGCACCAGGATGGGGGTGGGAACAGGTTTTCGCAGATCCAATGGTGCTCTTTTTTACCTTTTAAAACTCAAAAACGCCTCTCAAAGCTTAAACACATTCATCACCAAGTGGCAGGGCTGGGAGGGCCAGCCTCCACACCAGCTGGGTGTCCCACAATCCAACTCAGTTCTGGCCTTCGCTGGTCCCAGAGGTCAAGGGCTCATTCCAGCACGACTGCCCCCCATGCTTCAGAAGCCAGCCCCGAGGGTGGTACCCCTGCTTCTGAGCCCCAATGTCAAGGCGGGGTTCCCACACAGCAAGGCTCACAGAGTTACAGGGTAGCCAAGAGTGCACTTGGGCTGCCCGTCAGTGGGCCTCCAGTAACAACAGGACCCTGGGAAGCAGTTTACTCAGTATTAATAGATCACAGGTGACTGCAAAGGAGGCCGCAGGATACAAGTGAGCAGCCAGATGCAAGGCCCAGAAGGTTCTGCAAAGCACAGGAGCTTCTGTGCTGGAAAGGCAGGAGCCCGCCACTCCCCTGGCACAACATGTTCCCAGCACCAAAGGCAGAGCCTGTCTCCAGGCGGCTCCTGGAGGCTTGATTACCGGGCATGACTGATTCAACCTCCTGCCCCCCTCCCTCCCCAGAGAGAGAGCGGGGTGGGAGGGGTTACTGCCGGCCCCTAATCTCAGTGCTGGTTCCCCTGGCAACAGCGGACCCGAGGGGCTTTCCAGAAGTCCTGTCCTTTAAAGTCATTAACTCAGGTTTGGGTGGGAAGGGCTTGTGCTAAAGAACAAGACACATTCACTGCTCTCACCACTTGGGAAACTCCCAGGGTTTTGGGGGCACTGTGCCAGAATGGGGCTGAAGACCACATAAACATTATAGATCACATTATCCCACCTCCCATCCCAAACCCTCCCAGCTTCCCTCTTGTCTCCGTATGTCCTGTTCCTCTGCTGGGAACACGCTTTCCTCTATTCCTGACCCTTCTCCTAGCGTGTTCCCCCACTGTGTTCCTACTGTGCCTCACAGGTCCCCATTATAACTATCTCCCCCACCAGGCTACGCTGGAGGTGTGGCATGGAAACAAGAACAAACCAGGCAGAGATAGAGCAAACACGGGTGAGATGCCATGGGTCACCAGCCAGACAATCTTCCCAGGGTTGAAGGTGAGGGGTGTGAAGACCGGAGCTGCTGCAGCCATCTTGTGACTCTGAGGCGAAGGTTTGAAATAAAAGCCAATGTGATTGCCATTAGGAAAGACGGACAGACCGAGTAAGGTGCCACTGAGATTCCACCTGCGGACTCTAGAATTTCTTGTCCGAATGAATCACTACCCTGGAGCGGTATCAGCCCCGGCTGCCCGTTAGAATCACCTGGGACAGCTCGAAAAGACCCAGGCTCTGTCTGGGAGGAAGATCCCTGGGGGAAGAGGAAGGAGAAGAGGAAGGGCAGGGGAAAAGCATTTCAACCAGTCCCTCCCTGGTGATACAACAGCTAAAGCGCTCAGCACTATGAAGCTGTCCGCAGTCACTGCGACTGGAGTTCAACCCCCGGCCGGAGGTGACCCACACGGCGCCACAGACCTCTCCTGACCCGCCCGCTGCTCCCCTCAGCAGTGGACTTCATTGATCTGTCTCTTCTGGTCGCCACTCTGTCTCTGGTGAATCCTCTTGCCGCCCGCCCCCACCCCAGCCCCCACACACATACCTCTGACCTGTGCGTCAGCTCTTGTATACGTAAAATAAATCTTTTTATAAACCTTTTTTTAAAAAAAGTAGCATTTCACCCAGATCCCCTCCTGTTGATAAAACTGGTCTGAGAGAAACTGACTCCCGCTATTCACTCAAAACAAACGCCAGGTACATGGAGTCTCCTGTCCTCCCCACTGGCCTGCAGAAGCGGGAACTCCTTGACATTTTGGTGGAAAGCAGGAGCAGAGAGTTACTTCGAGAAAGCAAACAAAACCTCTGGTTTAGGGAAAGAGGAGCGCTCCTTCACCCTGAGTCAGCGGATATTCTGGAACAAGATGCTGAGTAAGCAGGGAGCCCTCAGCTAGGGGAGGAGGCACGAGGCAGGTGGCAGGACGGGAACTGAGCAGAGGGGAAGGGAGGCACTCTCTGCCCAGCCAGCATCCCAGGAGGGCTCAGACTCGGGGTCGAGGGTCCGGGCAGCACACACTCACCCCTCTCCACAAGTCTCAGGTCACCCTCCTGGCCCGGCCGGTGTCCGCAGGGGCTGAGCAGTAGCCCACAGCTGTGTCCCCACCAGCCCCTCCCGGCTCCAAGGGAATGCGGCAGCACCTCTGGCTTTGGGGAGTCAGACTCCCCGGAACAGGGGGTGAAGCCAAAGAGGGCGACACCCAAGGAAGGCCCAGGAGGCCATGGGGTTCTCCCAGCTGCGCCCCACCCCTGCGGGTGCCTGTGCCAGAGCGGCCTGCTGGGTCTGAGGCCCAGAAGGGAGGGGCGTGAGCCTCCTTCTGGGGCGAGGGGCTGGGCCATGAGACGAGCTGAACTAAGCCTGTGAAGGACTGAGGGGGCCTGGAGGCACCTCGTGGACTGCGAGCTGCCCACAAGCTCTCTCTACAGGTGTCACCTTCGGGACCCCTCCGACCACCTGGCCCAGTCACCCCTCCTCCCCGGTGCTCTCCAAGCCCCTCGGCTGCTTTCTCTGGACAGCCCCTTGCTCCACCTAACAAACTTCTCAGCGAGATCAAACCCCACATCTCCCAAGAACCCCGAAGGTTCCAAATGCTCCCTCCACCCCCAGTCCTGTTTTGTGTCGCTTCTGCCAGAGCTGCCAATGGTGCTCCTCAGATTTGACCAGCTGAGGAACCCGGCAATCTGGTGAAAGCAGAAATTAAACCAGCCAGGCCGACGGACCTGGGAATCAGCATTGGGAGCACAGGCCAGGTGGTGCTGCTAAGCAGGCCAGGATCCCGGCTCCCCTCCTCTCCTTTCTGCTCTCCCCGGCTGCATCTCCCCCACAGGCCTCCACCCTGCCCCCACCTCAGGCCCTTCCCTCTCTGCACTTGTCTCTCCCATCACACCACCACTCCATCTCCCTTGCTATCCCCTCCTCCGACTCCCTTCTCTTCTCTCTCTTGTCTCCCCCACCCCTTTCATCAGCCATCCCCCCAGGCCTTGTCCCAAGCCCTGAGGATAACAGGTCAAAACCCCTGGCTATGGGGTCCCAGAGAAGGTACCTGGCTCCCTCTTTGCGGAGGCAAACGCGACCCCTGAACTCAGCCACCCCAGCTGGGCTTAGCACACCCTTCTTAATAATCACATAATGACACCTATGTCACCCATCAAAGGCGATTACTCCTCTGAAGGAACCTACTGACTCCACCAGCTATTTCTGAGTCTCCACCAGCTATTTTCTCACACAGCAGCACCCTCCCTCCACACCTGTCCTGCCACCCCAGGCACAGCTCACAGGCCTTCCTCCTGGCCTTCCCAGCAGCTTCTCAGCTGAGTCTTCTCATCCTACATCCATGACAGTGGATGGAGGTGCAAGGAATCAAGACTACATGAAATCTGCCCTTGAGAACAGCTCGTTGGAGCCCGTTTACAAGCATATTGATGCAGCGTGCAGTGTAAGAAATACAGAAATTAGCTGCGTGATAGTCATGGCAGAGTGAGAGCAACAGGTGCGAGCGGCGGTGGCAGGTAGGTGCAACTGAGAACTGGCCTGGAGCCTGCTCTGCCTACAGCCCTGCTGAGGACACAGCATCCCCTCAGGACACAGCATCCTCACAGGGCACCGCATCCCCTCAGAATACTGCATTCCCCTCAGGACACCAACTCACCTCAGGATACCAAGTCACCTCAGAACACAGCATCACCTCACGACACTGCATCCCCTCAGGACACAGCATCCTCACAGGGCACCACATCCCCTTAGGATACCACATCCCCTCAGGACACCAACTCACCTCCGGACACCAAGTCACCTCAGGACACCAAGTCACCTCAGAACACTGCATCCCCTCAGGATTCTGCATCCCCTCAGGGCACAGCATTCCCTCAGGACTCAGCATCCCCTCAGGACACCAAGTCACCTCAGAACACAGCATTCCCTCAGGACTCTGCATCCCCTCAGGGCACAGCATCACCTCAGGACACCTCATCACCTCAGGACACCCCATCACCTCAGGACACAGCACCACCTAGCTATGTGTTGTGGCAGTCACACACGTGGTGCTGCTTCCAGCCAAGGAAGCCCGAGCTCAGGCGTCGCTTATTCTTACCCAAACTGAGTTTTACCCCACAGTAACCAGTCTATCATCATTAAGCAAATTTTAGCTGTTGGTTTTTCTTTGCAGTATAGACCATGGACCATGAAATAAAAACCTCCACAAAGCATATGGAAGCTGTGTGATAGCAGGTCTTTGTCAGACTTGCTCAGGGCTCGTAGGTGATGGTTTCCCCTAAGTGTGCCCCTGGGCTTGAAAAATACACATTTAAATAAGACATAAATCAGAGTAGGGCTGTCTATGAGACTGATAGGAATGGCATTCAAAGCTTCTATATTTACTAATTTTTTTGTCTGATAGAATTCTTTTTGTCCAGAAAGCTGTACTAAAGTCTCCCACTAAGATTATAAATGTTTGTTTCTTCTTCTAATTCTGTCTCCTCTTGAAATAAGATGAAGTAATGTTGATGGGGCGACACGTTCAAGGTATCTTCTAGCAACTTGCTCCCTTTAATGATGTCAAGCCTGGCCCTCTCTCTCATCCACGTTCTTTGATAAGAGCATGGCTATCCTGGCTTTCTTTGGGATAGTAGTTGTTGGGTATATCTTTTTTCCATTTGTTGCAACCTGTCAATGTCCTTACACCTTAGATGCACCACAATTAATCACTGGGTTCAGGCTACTGTTGTTTCTTAACCTAGTCGGAGAATTTCCATCTCTGAGAGACAAATGCAGTCCACTACTTACATTTGTTGTGGGAACTGAACTATTTCGATTTCTTTCTATCATCCTATTATTTTATCTTCCCATTTTATTTACTCTGCTTTATTCTTTGCGTCTTTTGTCTCCTGTCCTGCTTTCTAATGAATTAAAACAAAAAGAGTCCTTTTCTCCCGATGTCAAGGCCATGCCTTCTATTTATCTTAACTGGTCACTATCATATTTTAATAAGAATCCTTAACACAGTTCCAAGTTCCACCTCACTGCCTCAAAGATCTCAGAACACTTTGCCTTCCATTTCACTAACACTTCTCTAAGTTGTCAATATCTAGTATTTTAGTTCAGTCTGCTTTTGAATCTTCAAAAATGGTTGCTATGCAATTGCTGGTGTCTGTACACTCAGTGCTTAGTTAGACATAGGTCTCATCATCAAATCATCATTTCACAATCACTTCTCACAACCTACCTTTCCCTTCTCAGTTTAATCGCCACCTTGATGAGATGCATCCTTTAGTGATCCTTCCAGCAGGGGCCTGCAGGCATTAACATCTCCTAGACCCTTGTCTGTGAGAGCAGGTCTTGTTTTCACCCTCACTCTCAGCATAGCTTTACCTTGTTTTTACCTTCAAGGGACTCCTGGCATAAAGTATAAAGGTTTTAGGTATAAAGTTGAGTATAAAGATTCTCCTCAGCTCTAGAGAACACTCATCTGTTCTCCCTGTGGATATGGTCCACATAATTCTTATGATCCCCACATTACTCACTCTGGAATGCCCATGCTGAAGGTTCTCATTCCATCGTCCATGTCTCTCAAGCTCTCTTTCCTATTTTCTGTAACTTTATCATTTTGTATTTCATTTGAGATCATCTCATCGTTAATCCACTAAGTGTCTTTCCATTGCAATCGTGGTGTTTATTTGAGAGCGAATCTAAAAATGAGAGGTTGACTTCCACAAATCAAAATAAAATCTGGGCAGGGGTCTTCCTAGGGGCGCAGGGTTGGGGACACGGTGCTGTCAAGCTATTGCCAGACACTGCACATGAATTTGACCCCAGCCAGGGAGTGACCCACATGGCACAGCAGACCCTGCCTGTCTCCCCTACTCCCCTCAGCAGTGGCTCTGCCTGTTCTGCTCCCCACTCTGTCTCTGGTGAGTCCTCTCACCCTTGCACCTCTGGCCTGTACCCCAGTTCTTGTGTACATAAATAAATAAATCTTAAAATACACAAAAAAATAAGTTTTAAAATCTGGGCAAAAACTGTAGAATTAATATTTTGGCATGCCAATTTCATACTTATCGATGGTCCTTTCTGACAGTTTGAGTCCTGCAGGTGTTATGTTTCAGGGAAACATTATTTTTAAAAGCATTACCCCACCAAGCCACAGTCAAATTTATTATAAAAGATCAGCTAGTGGGGAAAAAAACACTTTGGCTTATTATGAAAAGCATGTTTGAGACTGTCTGTCAAACTTACTGCAAGTTGCAGACCTGGAAACATGTTGACCTTTTGACTCTTTTTTGGTATTTTTTTTTAAAGATTTATTTATTCATACAGAACTGGGGTACAGGCCAGAGATGCAGAGGGTGAGAGGATTCACCAGAGTCAGAGCGGGGAGCAGAACAGGCCCACTGACTAAGTACACTGCAGCGGGCGGGTCAGGAGAGGTCTGCCACGCCATGTGGTCACCTCCGGGGCAGGCGGGGATCGAACTCATGCGGAAGTGGCTTAAGTCACTTAGTGCTGTGCTTTAGCCCGCTGCGCCACCAGGGAGGGCCCTGGTATTTTTTTTTTTTTCCAGCCCATTTTAACTTTACTTAGGCTCCACGCTGAAAACTGCCAGCTCCCAGGCTTGCATCACACTAAAGAAAGTCGCACTTTTCCCCGGGGAGCTGAGCCTCACGTGGACTCCTGCCAAGAAAGCAGTTTTCTAGCCACTCCCAGTGGGCTGGTCTTGGCTGTGGCCACTACCACGGGGGCCCGCCTCCGCCCTGCAAGGTGGACCGCGCTGCCCCTGGCAAGTGCCCACTGTGGCCCCGGCCACTCGTTCTTCCACTGTGGTGTGTCCTGTCTGCCTGCAGCAGGTCAGAACACGCTGGTTCACGGAGGCACAGCCAAGCCCAGCCTCATTCCTGAACTAGGAATGTTGGCTGTAGGATGGGGCCAGATCTGTGTTTGTTTTCTCTAAAAGTCTCCTTGCAAGGTAAGTCAGACCCAGTCTGTCCTTGAGTCGAAGGGTGAGCAGCTGCACAAAGCTCTCAGGGTGACCCTATGTAACCTCCACTCGTCTACCCTTGACTTATGAACACGGTCTCCGAGCTGTGGGTGGAAAGAGAAGCAGAGGGGCCCCAAGGAGGAGGGCGTGGGGAGCACGGAGCAAGTGGCACATGCATGAGTGTGTGGCAGCAACCCCAAGAAGGGACAGAGCGGGGAGCCCCGGGGAGGTCAGGGAAGCTGTCCTTGTCACCCTCAGTCTATGGCATCCTGGTACTGCAGCCCAAGCTCGGCCAGAGAAAAGCAGAGGACCCCCAGGGCCCCGGCCCCCTGCCTCCCTCTACCCAGCCCTCCGGGGGCACAGGAACTGGACCTGGGAGGCAGCCGAGCGTGAAACAACTCCTTGCACTCAGGCTGCTCTGAACTTGGATGTGGCCCACTCAGGTGAGCAACGTGGGGAACCCTGCAGGAAGGAGGCGGCGGACAGGGGACGTGGCCCCGAGACCTTCCTGGCAGGTGGACCTGCTCCCTACGCCAGCTGGCCGCGGCCCCGGGGATGAGAGGACAGGCCTTGGGTTCCCACAGCAAAGCCAGAGGAGACGGTTTGGACTTCCATGCCCTGGGTTTGGAGTGCTTGTATTTTTTATAAACAAGTAAATACATGTTAGAATGATGTAAAAAGAAAAAAAATCACCCATCCTTCCACCACCTGGAGATGACCACCATGAGCAATTTCATGTCTACATGGCACAGCGTTACGTAGTTTCATGGGCACGTGAGTACCTACACACGTAAATGTACATGGCACCAATATACAGAAGCAGCTGCCAACTGCTTCACTTACGGAAAGGAAGAAGGTCACGCTGCCTGGGGACCGAGTGACGTGCTTCCGCGCCATCGCCGGCCCTTCCACGTCACAGTGAGGGGCCGGAGGTCCAGGGAGGAGACGGCCGGGCCGTGTCGCAGAGCAAGTGGCCGCCGGCCAGTGGTCACGGCGGCCGTCCCGCTCCCGCGGTGCCCGTCCGCCGCAGGCGGTGGCGACATGGGCGTGCCCTCCTAAAGGTGCCACCGGTGTTTGACACAGAGGCTTTGGGCTCTGGCTGCAGGCAGCGGCAAGCGGGTGATACATCGTGCCTCAGACTCCCCCACAAACCCAGGGCTCACAGACACCCCCTCTTGGCAGCCTGGGGACAGGCACCTGGCTCCTGGGCCGGACCCAGCAGTCTGCCAGCCTGGCCCGGTCGCTGGGCAGAGAGGCGGACCGAGACTTTACCTCTGGCTGACCGACAAGTGAGGTCGGTTCAAGCAGAGGCCCTGGGTGCACCCCAAGAGTGCGCCAGCAGCCAGGGTTCACCTCTGGGCTGTCGGGGGACACGTCGCTCTTGTGGCCAGGAATGACCACTCTCTGGCTCCAGGAACAGAGTCATCAGCAAATGTCAGTGAGCCGCAGGGGCCCCGAGGACAAGGACGCAGCAGCTCCCGGGAGGGGCTCTGTCGTTCTGAACCTTCGCAGGGAGCTGAGGGGCGCAGAGCACTAGAGAACAGCAGCAGGCTTACCCAACAGGGCTGCGGTCTGTGGAGGGAAAGCCCGACAGTCAGCCCCGCTCGGGACCCATCAACCTGGATCCAAAGTCTCCCCCGTCCTGGCTGGGTGGCCTTGGGTGTGTTGCATGCCCTCTCTGGGCCTCACCCCCAGCTCCTCTCAAGGGGACCACAACACCTCGCCCCTGGGTGGCTGCCAATCAAATCACAGGACGGGTTAGAGCTTAGCCGGCTGGTAGTCCGCGCAGAGCTTATTAGAGAGCGGCAGTTCTCAGGAAGGAGAGAAACCAGACGTGAATGTAGGCGCATGTCGAAGTCTGCATGAATCATTTTCTGAGCTTACTATACATTTCCTCCCACCTTCCACAGATTAACAAAAACTTCATGTTTTCCAGTTGTTCAGAATTGGCATTACCAAATTATTATACCCTGCCATCACGCAGCATGAAGGTGACTGAGTGCAAACTGGGCTATTGGTCCAAACGCTGAATGGCCCACCCAAGGCGGCTTGGTTCCAACGGCATCAGCTCCCCGGGGCTCCTGCCTCCCTGTCAGGGCCCTCAGCAACTTCCTCCTGCGGGGCTCACTCCCTGTCTGCTGGCTCCTAAGCACCTCATTCCCCAGTCACTGTGTCCCCTTCCCCAGCAGACATCTGCAAAGTCCCCGATGTCAGGCCACCAGGATGGACACCAAGAGCCCTGAGCGCAGGAGCCCCCATCTGCAAAGGCTGCAGGTGGCAGCTGAACCACTGGGGCGGTTGTGAGCAGGACAGGACAGGGACATGGTCCCTGGGCACCCAGAGCAGAAACCAGCTCCTTCAGGGGAGGGAGAAGCTTTACTGAAGAGGGGGCATCTGAGTTGAGCCTTGAATACCAAAAGGGAGGCGGAGGCAGTGTTCTCGGCACAGGACACAGCGTGTGCACAGGTACAGAGGTGTGGATATCGGAGGCTTATTTGGGCTTGGGCAGGGCCTGAGACTGGACCACAATGTCCTAGCGGAGGCCAATGCCATCAGAGACGCATGAGAGGGACCCAGGAATTCCCACCCCACGGCCTCACCTATTGCCTGGAAACCCACACACACACCCCCAGAAGGCCCCTGATTTAAGATTCAGGAACACACGGGCTCTGCATCAGCTCCAAGCCAGGCCCGCTGCAGGCCCTGGGGTTTCTTCTGGAACAGCCACAGCACCGCTGGAGACAGCCCTGCAGAGGCCCAACGGAGTGTCCATTTCCATTTTAGCCCTCCCCCCAAACAGGCTAAAAATAGTCTTGGGTAGTTTTCCAGACCAGCCTCTGACGCATTCCAACCAAAAAGACTCAAAGATTTGCACTTTGATGAAAACTAAAATATCAACAGACTCCTCCAACCAGCCCGAATGGTAGTGATTCAGCAAAAGGACATCAGACAGGGAGAAAGGTGGGCAGCAAGGTGAAAGCACCCCTGAAATAACCCTGGTTCATCCTCGCAGTGGCTGAAAAGAACGGGGTGGCACTGTACATACTGACCTGGAAAGCTTCTAAGACAACCTATGCGAAAAATAAAAACTGAAAAACATATATAGGATTTCAGCTATACCAAATTTCAAAGCATAGGGGGGCCTCCCTGGTGGCGCAGGGGTCAAGCCTCAGCTCTACTGCCTCTAAAGCCTGAGCTCAATCCCCCCACTAGGGAGCTGACCCACAGGGTACAGCAGGCCTCTCCTGTCTCCCTGCTGCTCCCCTCAGCAGCAGATTTCAGTAGACCTGCCTGTTCTGCCCCCACTGTTTCTGCTGAATTCTCTCAGCCCTTGCACCTCTGGCCTGTACCCCAGTTCTTCTACACAAAAATACTTAAAAAGCTACATTTAAAAAATTATTTTTAAAATGTTTCCTCTTATTCTAAATTCTGGAATAGTTTGTATAAAAACTAAATTATTTGCTCTTTGATAATAGAACTTCTCTTTAAGGTTATCTGACTGATATTTTCTTTGCAAGATTTTGAACTATTTTATATAATGTTACAGGAGGACTGAGGTTTTAGAATTCTTTTGGAGTTTCTATTTTCCAGCAATGTGTCCCTTTCATTCACATTTTCAAATGTATGCCACATTTAGAATGACAAAATTTCATTTGAGTCAGTTGCTGCTTCCTGAAAAATCCTAGCAAGTAGGTGCCTTTTATTATTCTTTTATGAGAACTTTTGGCTTTGTTGATCATCTACCATTTCTTTGTCCTCTATTTCATTTCCTTCCTTCACTGTTCTGCATGACATCCTTTTCCAGCCAACTCTCACGCTGTTGACCTCTGATGACAAAGAGCTGTGGCAAGAACCCCATGTGACTCCGATCCTACCAAATGTGATGATATTTGGTGGATCGTATCAGAATCCAGTCAACTTTTAGAAATGTCATGGGTGAAGAAAAGTGTCAATTCTGCAATTGCATAAAACAGTGTTTACGTCAAATTGTTCTCTTATTTGAATCTTCCAGGTCCCAGGAAGGTGCTGGATTGGCTGGTCCTCCTGGGAGCTCTTGAAGTATAGACTAGTTTACAACAGCTCCGGCAAGCTAGACAGCTACTCCCTCGCCACCTTCGCGGGGCAGCCAGCATCTCGCCATAAATCCCCTCTGTCCGCAGAGAAGACGTGAAGACGGCAGCCTCCCCGGCGCGGGCTTTCTGACTCCTGCAGAGCAGAGAGCGCTGCTTTCCAAATCTAGTCTGAGATGTTGTCACAGTGCCTTCTCGTCTATTTGCATTTATTATAAGGATTTTATGTTTGAATTTGTACTACAAAGGCTTCTACCATTTCCAGGATTATTTTTCCTCGGGTCTTTCTAATGATTATTTTTCCTCATTCTGTGTGTTTACATCTACTGTTTTGGAAGTCACATTTTGGACTATTTGGAAGTCTATTTTCCTTTTTGTAACCTGGCTTCCTACCTATTTGAATATTCATACTTACCTATCAAAATCTACATTTAATACTGATGTTCAAGATTTTCTCAAAATCATCCACAGTATATAAGATGGGGTGGAAGAGAGAAGGGGGGCAGGTAAAAGAACAGCTATGTATTAGGGGTGAACTGGGTTTGAGTTTATTATACTGTGACCTTTACTTCTATAATGCATGACATTTCCCATAAGTTAAAAAAATAAAAATTAGGTTAAAAATAAGCCACAAAAATATTAAAGCTAATGGGTAGCTTCACCTTCCTTCCTAAAACAATACAAGAATTCTAAAGCACTTTCCTCCTGCTGTATGTGCTGTTTGCTTGTGGCCTGATGTTTCTGTGAGGATTGGCTATTTGTTTTAGCCACAAATTAAATAACATTGTCACTACTAGTCTGGGTTGGCATGAGGTGCCCACACAAATGTGACTCTCTCTACTCCCCATTCCTTCCTGCAGCCCCATGCCTTCCTCTGCTCTCCATCTGCCCTGGGCACACTCTAGCACACTCTTGTATAGGGCCCTGCCCCCACCCACCATCTCTCCAACTTACCCACTGGACAGACACCGCCAGGATACGAGAAAGCCATAGGCAGCAGGCTAGCCTACGCTAGTAGGTGTCTAATGTGGCTTGAATGCTTTTATTAAAAAAAAAAAAAAAAAAAGATTTATTTATTTCTGCATACAGAACTGGGGTACAGGCCAGAGGTGCAGGGGGTAAGAGGATTCACCAAAGGCAGAGTGGGGAGCAGAACAGGCTGACTGACGAAGTACACTGTTGAGGGGAGCAGTGGGCGGGTCAGGAGAGGTCTGCTGTATCATGTGGGTCACCTCCGGGCTGGAGATCGAACTCATGCTGAAGTGGCCTTAGCGTCTCAGTGCTGCACTTTAACCCAATGCGCCACCGGGGAGGGCCCTGAGTGATCCTTTTTTTAAATTTACTCAAACATGAGAGTTGGGGTACAGGCCAGAGGTGCGGGGATGAGAGGATTCACCAGAGACCAAGTAGGGAGCAGAACAGGCTGATTGAAACACACTGCTGAGGGGAGCAGCAGGGAGACAGGAGAGATCTGCAGTGCCATGTGGGTCATTCCCTGGCTGGGTTTCAAACTTGCGCTGCAGTGACTGCAGACAGCCTCACAGTGCTCAGACTTAACCCCTTGTGCTCCCAGGGAGGGCCCTTGAGCGACCTTAAAAATGTTGACCCTAAGGAATCACTGCGAGACCTGTCCCTGTTAGGACAGAACTCCCCACAATTAGGGGGTCAGGGCCCACAAGCACCTAGTTAACCACACAAACCCAAGGTCCAGTTTCAAGCTTAGTATTTCACACCTCTGGCCGGGGTCCAAGGTTAAGAAAAATTTGAAATGCGCTCTTCTTCTACCAGCCCTCTTTTTGCATCTATCAGGAAATTACCATCGTGTCCATTAGACTATTAGGATAATATTACTCCAGATCTGGCAGAAAACAGCCCACATTTACTCACCTGTGTATCACCTCGTCCACGACGGGGCTCTCTTGTGCAGTGCGCAACATGTACAACCATACATAGCAGCCCTGCTTGGCAATCTGGGCTCCTCTCCGTCACTGACCTCATCTTCTCCCCACCCCAGTCCTCAGGGCCTCGGAGCAACCTTGACTTCATAGGTCACACACAGCCCAGGCTTTATCTTCATTGCTGCAGACAGCAGAGGGCAGAGACGAGCACAGGAAGGCTGTTGACAGCACTGAAGCAAGCATGTGAGGAGGTAGAAGCTAGGACAAGCATGGAGGAAGCAGGTGGCTCACAGCACAGCAGTCAGAGAGCTACATGGTGCACTCTCGGCCTCCCAGAGTGCATGTCCCTTTCTGGCAGGTGGGTATCCCCGCAGGGGTGCTGGTCGGACCTGAGAAGTGACAGGTGTTCAAGCTGATGGCTTTGTCAGGTCTCACTCCTGCGAATGACACTGTCACTGTATTGGGCACCATCGTGCCCACGCCTCCACGCTCCAGGCATATCCAGCTTTATGTTGTTTGTTTGTTTTTACGATTTATTTATTTCTGCATCCAAGAACTGAGGTATAGGGCAGAGGTGCGGGGGATTCACCAGAAACAGAGTGGGGAGCAGAACGGGCCAATGGACTGAAATCCACTGCTGAGGGGAGCAGCAGGGAGACAGGAGAGGTCTGCTGCACCCGGTGGGTCAGCTCCCTGGCCCAGGACCGAACTCGTGCTTCAGTGGCTGCGGACAGCTTCACACTGCTGTGCTGTAACCCGCTATGCCACCAGGGAGGGACCCTTACCCAACTTTCAACAAAATTCAGACATTCCAAATTTCTACAAGAAAACACCATGCTGGGAAGAGAACGGCAGTGCGAGGAATCACTCACTTCCCCGGGACCCCCACTATGAGTAAGCAGGACTCTCCAGGCTGCTTTAAATGGTGTTGGTTTCAGCTGGGGGGCTGTCTCTGACCAGGGGACGGTGCCCAAGTTTCCGCCAGGCAGCTGAGGGCCTTTCCTGTGCCGCAGCCAGCCTGACGGCACCAGCCCCAAAGACAGCAGGTATCTGGAGGACTAGGTGAGAGGGGCCCGGGTTTCCATCGAGCCCCGAAGCTCTGGCACCAGCCAGACCCACCGAGCCCACGCTCTGCGGGCTCACGTGCCCACCTGCCGGGCAGCAGGGCACGGAGTGGGGCTGAGCCAGTGCAAAAAGCACCTGGTCTGGTTATAGGTGCATCACTATCAGCTGCGAGGTCCAGTGCCAGGCAGGGTGGGGCAGGAGATGGTAGCCCAGTCCCCGTTCAGTTCTGGGCCATCACCCGACCCTGGTACACTCACACACACACACACACACACACACACGCACGCACACACACACACTCTGGCAGGATGGTCACCTCCAGCTGGCCAGGTTAGTGTAGCCTACTTTTTTGGCAAATTATCAAATGTGTTTTTTCAAAGCATAAGCTTCAATTAGGATGAATTCAGCTGCAAGTAAATGAAGAGCTGAGACAACAGGGACGTCTAGTGAGCGCTGTAACTAGTCACCAGCCATCAACATAAGTGTCGCCAAGGCACTTACAGCAACTTTCTAGCCAGCCACACCAGCGGGCCAGCTTCTCACCCCACAACTCATGCCAGGGGGACCCAACCCCAGAACCCGCGAGCTGCCTGAAGAAAAGTGGAGCTTCTTTTCCCTTTTCTATAATTTATTTTTATTTATGCACACAAGAATTGGGGTGCAGGCCAGAGGTGTGTGGAGGTAAGAGGATTCACCAGAGACAGCGTGGGGAGCAGAGCAGGTAGACCTACTGAAACACTGCTGAGGGGAGCAGCGGGGAGACAGGAGAGGTCTGCTGTGCCCGATGGCTCACTCCCTGGCCGGGGAAGGAACTCGGCTGTAGTGGCTACAGACAGCTTCATAGCGCTGCACTTTTTTTGTGCCACCAGGGAGGGCCACTATTTTCTGTTTTAAATAAGGGAACAAACTCCTTCCAGAGTCCTCCTAAGGCACCCCCTTGCATTTCAGGCCTCCCACACCTGGTCAGATCCAGGAAGCTAGGACATCCCACTTGCCTGGCACCTGGCACACTCGACCCGAGGCCCAGGGAGGAACCAGTGTGGCCCCAGAGGAAGGAAAGAAGCCAGTTCACACAGCGGGGCTCAACGCCTGCAGGACGGAGCTGGAGCCAGGGTGAAGCCCCATCCACAGCCCCACAGGACGAGCTGGGCCATCTTCCAGCAGGGGCCTGGTCCCCAAGACTCTCTGAGATTGGCCTGAGGCATGGGATGGGCATGTCAATGGCGTTTCAGAAGACACCCGGCCTCTGGCCAAGAAGCACATCACCCGCTTCGAGACCCACAGTGGCACTTCTGCACCGAGCAGGAGCTCGGCAGGCGGTCGGCGGGCCCCGGGCCTGACAAACAGCACAGCACCGCTGTGGCGTCTGGACACCCGCCAAGCTGCCTCATTCCCCGGGGCTGACCTCATGTTTCTGAAGAGCCCAAGACACCTCAGGTCTGTGTGTTGCCTCTCACAGTTCAGTTCTGTTGCCAGCAAAGGAAATGTCTGGGCTGGGGCTGGGGCCCCCTAGGAGAGGCGGGAACACAGACCCCACAACCCCACCTACCCCCAGCCCCTGGCCTGCCAGGGCCTCTGCGTGTGCCATGCAGGCCCCTTCCAGAAGAAACGGAACAACGCCCTTCCAGACCAGGCCCGCCTCGGCCTCCACAAACACGGGGTGTCCTTTGAAGAAATTTCACACTCGCTGTGTCTGTTTCGTCCCAGACTCGGGAAAGAGACCAAAGGCAGGCAGGCTTCAACAGAGGTGCTAAGAACATCTCAGGAGTCATTTCCACCACTGAAAGAAGCTGGAGCACGCGAGGCCAGGGCGGGCTTGGTGACGGGGACGCTAACTCAGAGCCGGACCAGGCGCTGCTCAACGACACCAAAGCCTCCTGGAGGGCTGAGCGGGCACCCCAAAGCCTGGGTGCACTTCGCCTCCACTTCCAGACGCTCCTTCCACGTCAATCACCTCTTGGCCTTCGGCGGCAGGCAAGACTGAGAGCAATCGGTGTGAGCGGGGGACAGTGCTGGCCCAGGCCCCAGGACACGGAGCCCCACCTCCTCTTTCAGGGGCCCCTTGCCGCCCTCACTCCCCACCTGCCAGGGCTAAGCTCCCAGTCGAGGCATTTGTTCTCAGTTGTGCTCACAACATGACTTGTTAAGCCTTGTAAAGCCTCAAGCACTGACACCCAGGGGGCGAGGAAGGCCTCGCTTTGCCATCCTGGCCTCGTCAGGGGGCCAGACACAGCGTTCCTTGCAGAAGCGTCTCCCAGAAGGGATCTCCCGCTCTCCAGAGCCAGAAAAGTCTGCAAACCTTGGAAGTATGCAAGGCTGCATGAACAGGCTGGAATTTTCCATTTATAGAACAATAATCTTCCTATCGCTCAGGGGCTGCGAGCCCGTGGCGGGGCCCGAGTTAGCGTCAGCGCAGCTGCCTGGCTTCTGCAGGAGTCTCAGCCACTCAGCGCTTTTATTTATTTTTGGTGGGAGAGGGGGAGGAAGGAAAGGAGAGACTTTTTGACTTGGGAGCCAAGACAAACTGAGAGAGGAACTGGGCTGGCGAGTGCAAGGCAGGACTGGCCGAGCTCGGGCTTCAGGCAACAGGGGAATAGGAGTGAGGAAGAGGCTGGGAGGCAGGTTGTCAGCCCCGGGCGGGCCCGGACGTGGACAGGTGGCCGGAGCAGGCATCCGGCTTCTTCCTCAAGTTCTTCTCTGGGCCTCTCTGCCTCTGAATTGCTCCCCAGGCAGGGCCGCAGCCAGGCCCCATCCCACTTGTCTCCTTCCCTGCCGCTGGTGCAGCTGCACGCTCCTTGTCTGACATCTGTGGACGGCCACGATGGAAGGAGAGGGCCACCCCGCAGGCGGTGGCAAAGTCTGAGACCAGTTCTGGCTGTCACATATTCACCTGTGACCTTCAAGACCCGAGTCTTCATCGAAAGGCTGGACTGAAAGGCCCACAGGCCCCTTTCCCTTGCTGACACTGTTGCTGTCTCCACAGTAACAGTGCGCCCCAGCGGCCCCCCCAACCTTGGGAGCCTAAGGAGGCTGCTGCACCAACGCCCTGCCCACACGCCCAAGCTGCCTGCTGCCACCCGCCCCCCCACCAGGCCAGGAACCCACCAAGAACACTCCAGCACCTGGAATCTTTCTTGCTTTGCACTGGGGGGAGAATGTTTGCCCCTTCTCAGGCTAGGGCACCTTGCACCCTCCAGAACCCCAAACCTGATCTGTTTTCCATTGCTTTTACAAACTTGTGACACTGATATGTCAAAGTCAGACGCGACCCTGATTTTGACCAGAGGATGTGGCTTTCGAGCGGCGCAGGCCCCCAATCACTGACCTCGGGGCGGGAGTTTCTGACCCAGCTCCCCAGCCGAGTCTGAACACCTGCTGGGAGGCGGGCTGTGGGTAGGTGCTGCGTCCCCCCACTTCCCGCCACAGGCAAGAACCCGGACCTCTGAATCTGAGTGGGTGCCAGCAACTCACCAGGGCAAACTCTCCAAGCCGGCGCAAACGGCAGTCACCAGCGCTGGGCGGCTCCAACCTGCCAACCGCATCCTCAGGTGGCACCCAGTCCTGCCCCCCACCGCCACCGAGGAAGAGAGCCGGGCATCTCGGAAGCCTGGCTCAGGGCCTTCGCGGCTGGCAGGTGAAGCCCTCGTCTCGCACCCCACCACCAGCCCGCGGGAGCCCGGGAGCTGGCCACCTGTGCCCGGCCCAGGGCCTCGTCACCTGTTCACAGCCAGAACGCCGCGCCGCGACGACGGCGGGCGCGGCGGCCGCCCCTCCCCCGCCTTCTCCCCGCTCCTTTCCCCTCCCCGCTGCACGGGAGGCCACGCCCACTCGCCGGCCTGACCAACCGGCGTC
>NW_004567112.1:6022761-6052962 GCF_000260355.1 Condylura cristata | reverse complement strand
CCCCGGCTGCACGCCGCCTCCGGGGCCGCCGCGCGGCTGCTCAAGCCCGAGCTGCAGGTGTGCGTGTTCTGCCGGAACAACAAGGAGGCGGTGGCGCTCTACACCACCCACATCCTGAAGGGCCCCGACGGGCGGGTGCTGTGCCCCGTGCTGCGCCGCTACACGTGTCCCCTGTGCGGCGCCAGCGGCGACAACGCGCACACCATCAAGTACTGCCCGCTCTCCAAAGTGCCGCCGCCGCCCGCCGCCCGCCCGCCGCCGCGCAGCCCCAGGGACGGCCTGCCCGGCAAGAAGCTGCGCTGAGGGCCCGGCTCGGGCCGCGGCCCAGGCGCCCCGGACGCCGCCTGCCCTCTCCGGGGGCCCGCGCGCCGTCGCCCCGCTGCCGGCAAGTCCTGGAACGCAACAGTTGGCCCAACTTGGGATGGCGCCTCGGTGCGGGCACAAGGCCGGCCGCCCGGGGGGATACTCGCTGCCCGACGCCGAGCCGAGCCGAGCTCTCCGGTCCTGCACGGCCCGGCGGGGAAGGCCGGTGTATCCGCAACGGAAACGCGGCAATTTCGAGGCGCTGTTTACTCCGGTACGCGTCGACCTGTTTTAGATGCGCATCAGTATGAAATTGTCTAATCTCGGATGTTTCGTTTTACGAATGGAGGCACTTTATTAGGTCTTGAATATTTTTTTAAAAGCCTCTGAACTGAACTTAAAACTGGCGGTGTTATGGAATGTCGGCAAAAGGACTTTGGTTTGAGCATTTGATTGTCCTTCGATTATTCTAATTCCAGGTGAAGCGAAGCGATAGCATCTTCGTTCCTGAGAAGTGAAGGTTTAGAAAACTTTCCAGTATTAATTTAGGTGGGTACTCCCTCCTTGTGGCTTATTTCCGTCCTAGTTGGAGGTGTAAAAGTGCACAATCTGTAACCGGTAGAATACCGCTCCTTATTCTTTTATGTACCAGGTCTTTTATTACTGAACTAGTATTTTTCACCTTGAAAAATTGTGCCAAGTTATAATCATATTGTGTAGACACTTGGAAATGGTGCTGTTTAAAAAGTGTGTATTTATACAGTAACAGTACATGAAATCATTAATCTTGCTTAAAACTTTGCTACTTGGCCTTTTGTCTCCGCACACGCCCTCCCTTTCCAGGTGATACTTAGCGCCAGAGGGAGAAGGGGCAGAGCAGTATCAGTGCACCCTGAATGGCTCTGAGTAAACATTGCGCGGAAGCTCACACCAGCTGATGTCTCTCCAACTGAGTGGGTGGAAAGGTGAAGTCCTTTGCGCTAGAATTGCCTGGGTTCACAAGGTTCCACTTTGGGCTGTCGGTGGCTTTAAGCTTAAGCAGTCCTCCATCCAGGAAAAAGCACTGACTGATTACCTCATGGGGGGGTTGCAGACAAGGCAAGGAGGCTCCCCCACTTCCCAAAGATCCCAGTTTCTGGAACCTACCAATTATACATGAATGAGATTAAACCTGATCATTAGGCAAAGGTTAACCACCCACCCTCACTGAAAACCCACCAGGCCGACTGCCACACCGTGGTGTGTTGCCACCTGGTGTCCAGACAGGCAACAAAGAATGGAAGTGAATCGTACTCCTCGGAGATAGTACAAAAGGCCATCTCCATCTGCAAACACTGCCAGAAATTGTCTAGGTACCAAGATCCTGTTGGGAGAGGTCAGCTAGATAGCACAGCTCACCCTTCCACGGGGGTCTCAATAGAATGTTCCTTTGAAGTCTAATAGAGTGGAGTAGAGCTACACTGGAAAGCTGGGAGCCTGCCTTTCGTCCAAGGAAGGTGTGTTGTACAATGTGGTTTATTTAAAAGCAAGCTTAGGACTCTTCATCTGAAACAAACTTTGAACTGTCATCATCTAAGTCGGTAAAAACCACCCACTTTTGCTAGTCTAGCGTAGATCAGTAATCTTCAGATTTGACTGGACTTACTAAAACCGTGTTTAGGACGGTTTTCAATCACTGGGTGCTGTTACCTCTCCCACTGCCCTGTTGTGCCTTCAAGAGACACTGCAATCAGATCAGAGCATTCTCCAGGTACCTGGGCAACGAAGTTATTGTAGTTCTAAAAGGAGCCAAATTACACGGTTTCCAGGTTTTTGGCATGTGGCTTTATGCATCTTCAGCATAAAAATTACTCTGAAGTTACAGGACAGGATGCACCATCATTTTACTAGACTGGGTTGTTTACTACAGAGCTGTCCCAGGACCAGGAGTTATGGGGAATGTGTCCAAAGACCGTCATAACTAGACTGGCAGCCACTAATCCTATTTTTCCAGCTAGAATTAAAATACTAGGGAGTTAAAGCATGAACAGAATATTGTCAGCTAAGAGATCTCTTACAAATAACACTAACCGCATTGTAGGTCACTCAAAAGCAATCACAGGGGGCTCCCTGGTGACTTGGGGCAGAAGTCTCAGCACTACCAAGTAATCGTTTAATCCCCGTAACCCCCAGGGGGCTGACACACAGGGCACAGCAGACCTCTCTCTGCTGCTCCCCTCAGCAGTGTATTTCAGTCAACCTGCCTATTCTTTCCCCAGTCTCTCTCACACACACACATAAGCCCCTGCACCTCTGACCGTGTATACTTCTGTCCGTGTATGCATAAATCTTTTAGGAAAAAAATGTAAAAAGGCAACCTCAGAACTCAAAACCAAGACTCAAAAGTAAATTTAGGGTGAAAGCCACCCTCTCTTTCAAAGTTTAAAGTAGTATGACAAAATTAACATTATTTAAGAACATGCTGTACATCTGACTAAGCAGTCCGCACTATGGAAGCCCAAGCGCTTTTACCAACTCTGAGAACACAGATCACCTTAACCTGCTTTATCCTTGATTGTAGACACTCACAGGGGATTTTCATTTCTTTGAATTTTAGTTTTGCTACAAAGTTCTTTTTGAAGGATGCAGAACTATAAAATTTGATTACAACTTTGGCATCAACTAATATGTCAAAAACTATGTACCCCAAATGACACCACCAACAGGCACGTACCTCAAGAGAAAGGTCCAAATGTCAGGCCCGATCTCATAGCATAACGGCTTCCCCTGTTCAGTCAAAACCAACGTTAAGTCTAAAGTTTTTGCTAAGAAAACAAAACAGGCAGTCCTTGTCACCCCACACACGCAGATGCCAGCCTCTTCCTCTAGCCGCCACCAACTGCCAGTGGGCCAGTCTTCAGGAACTGCGGTCTCCGCACCTGGACCCATGGGGATAAACAGCAATGTTTTTTGTTTTTTTTTTTGAAGTACAGAAGCCACTGGGAACGTGGGACGAATCACATCAGTTGAGTAGGTTGGCTGTCCAGCTTTCTTCTGACACTTGCGAGTAAATACTGGGGGAGGAGGCAAGGCTGTGAGGTCTTGAGTGAAACCTAAGAGCAAGATCACAGGCAGGAGCAGATTCCTCCACGCTCACCCTGCAGTCTGGATTCCTACTCCCAGGACAGAAGACTTTGGAGAACATCGTCTCCAGGCAAAGGTCTGAGGATAGGTGGGCTTGCAGACTGGCCTGGACACCTACCCACGAGACGCCTGTGATTCATCCAGCAGGGAGCTTGAGCAGCTGTTGGCTGGGACCTTTCTGTGACGTCAGGTATAATCCTGGCTCCAGTAACTGGAGGTTCACAGCAGGCTACTGCTGTCCCAAGTTCTTTCAACTTGGTATGAAAAGCAAGGCCCCCTCCTTACTAAAGAATGTTTAAGATGTCCACTTGTTAAAACACCAGGTATTAAGAAAACTATAGATTTAAAACAGTGGTTTCCATCATTTGTAACATCAAAAAGGAAGAGCCACATCTGAAGCTAAGTAGAACAGTAATACTCCCTCTTCTGGTCTCACAGCTGCACCAACAGGAATTCTCACAGTTCATTATCAGCAATAAGCTAAGTGCTACACAGCCACTATAAATCTGCAATGAATGTTCTTAAAAATTACTTGATTTTTCTAATAACAAGGTGGTACACGACACACCTCGTGCAGAGGAACATGACCAAGAAACGACCAGCTCCTCAGTGCAGGACACCGTAGGGGAAGCATCCAGGTCACATGTACCTAGGTTCTCTGTATTTAGTTTCTTTGATACTATAGACACACTAGTAAAATACCAAACTCAACTCAATATGCAAACTTGCCATTATAAATAGAACACTTTCCACAAATCAACACTAAAACAAATTCTGTAAGTATTTTATTTATCATTGAAGAAAAACCACAGCAGCAAGTTCTGTGTTGGCTTCAATAAGAACATAGAGTTCATCTTTAACATATCCACTACATTTGAAATTGAAGTCAACACAGTCATCACTACAAATTACTTATTGAAAGAATCTACCCTGAAGAGAAAGTAAAGTAGGAAAAAGAATTTGAACAATTCTTCCAAACCACACATTTATAAATATTGTCATATTTAAAATGTTTGAAAGGCATGAATTCTCCATTAATGGAAAAGCGGTTTGCTATTGGCAACAGAAAAAAAACTTAGCGATTGTTTACCAAATGCTTTAAAATGTAAAAGCTGTAACTGTTCTGGCCTCACGCGTTAGCAGTGCGCCTGTGGTCGCAGCCCTGATGCAAACAGTCTTACACTCACCTGTCAAATCTACAGCACATCCCATTGTAACCCATGTTTATAATGTTTACTGCACTTATAGTGAACCTAAAACTTTCTAAATTGAGTTAATAGTAAATACCCCAAACTATGTAGAGGTACATCTCAATTGCTAATGATGTGAAATGGTTTCAGCTCCCCGTTTAAAAGAGTCTTCAAATACATTTTCTATAACAGAACCTTACCTCATTCCAAATTAATATATTTCAGAATCAAAAGAAAAGATCAGTTCTATATCAAGATACAGGTGTTACTCAATACCTGAAGGGTTCACATTTCAAATTTATTTTTTAGTTTTTCTTTTTTGTAAACAAGTGATTGATGAAATAACGCAACACCTTAAATTCCAGAAAATGGCATGGTTTTCCAACCTTCTGTGGATACGGTGCATGATCAATCTATTATATAGGATTAATACAAGTTCATGCTTTTGTGTTATGGTGAGACAACATTAAAGAATCCAATTTAGATTGGTTGAAGCACAAGTATAATAATCCTCGCATGTGATCAAACCTATGTAAAACATGAGTTTGAATCCATTATCTTGAGACTTAACGTCGTACAGTGGTCCATCCATCTTCATCAGTCTCGTTTTTAGTACGACGAAGCGATTCCCTATCTTTCTCAGCTCTCCATGAAGCCTTCTCTTTATCACCTTCTCTTTCCCGGTCTCTTTCCCGATCTCTTGAAAGAGCTGGGGGAGGAATGCGACGAGGGACATCCCGCTCTTCTGCCCGGTCATCTTTCCTGTCATCAGCTCGCCTCCAAGAGCTCACTAAAAAGTTTAAATGAAAGAAATGACTGTCTGTACTGCAATTTATTGGCTAAGACTGAACAGAACTTAAGTTTAAAAAAAGACCAAATTACTCAGAAATCCTGTGTGGTACAGAACCATAAAAAAAGCAATAAAAGCTGAACACATTTTAAGCATTGATACAATTTCTGATAAAACTTTTAAAGTAGTAATTTTCTTTTGCAAATGAAGAAATCTCTGGCCTGTTAGGACATTTTAACACAAAATAACAAAAATCTGGTGGTGGAAGCCTTTAAAGCACCACGCTAGGAAGCTGTCCACAGCCACTGTCGCAGTTTGATCCCCGGCCAGAGTCAGTTGACCCATATGGGACAGCAGACTTCTGACCCACCCACTGCTCCCCTCAGCAGTGACTTCACTTGATCTGCCTGTTTTGCTCCCCACTCTGTCTCTGGTGAATCTTCTCACCCCCTGTGCCTCTGGCCTGTACCCACGTCCTTGTATATATAAATAAATAAATCTTAAAAAAACAAAGTGACAAAACTCTGGCTGAAGGAAATTTTTTAAATAGGATTTTAGGTTCTTGCTGAATTATTATAAAGCCAATTAGCCATAATATTTTTAATGATGGTTACAAAGCTACCCCTTAAGGTTCCTCAAACTGCTAAACATGGAGCTTCCCTACGACCCAGCAATCCCACTCCTAGGTATCTACCCAAAAGACACAAAAACACTGACTGAAAAAGATACCTGCACCCTCATGTTTATTGCTACTCTATTTACAATTGGAAAAACATGGAAGCAGCCCAAATGCCCAAAAGTAGATGACTGGATTAAAAAGTTGTGGTCCATATATACAATGGAATATTCCTCAGCAACCAAAAAAGAGAAACACATGTCTTTTGCAGCAACTTGGATGGAGCTGGAAAAGATCATGCTTAGTGAGATAAGCCAGAAAGAGAAAGAAAAATACCGGATGGTTTCACTCATAGCAGGAGTATAATGGACCAGGCGAGAAAATAACAAAGCTACCCCATATAATTCCAGCTGTACAAATTATTAAAAGCTTGTCCAACAACTTTCTTAAGGGCAGTGGTGATTTCAAACATGCTAAAGTTATTTTTTTTCTAAAGTTTCACTTGTTACAATTTCAGAAAATGGGCTATTTTGTGGTAGTCTACCAGAACCCTACTTTTATAAAATATTTATGTGAGCCCTTAGTCTTTCTTTGAATACTATTAACCAATCTGCTCTGCTATGAGGCTTTGAACCGAGGTGTGCTAACTTCAGGGAGCCCCACTGCGTTAGAGAACAGCGCGTCTAGCTGGCTCCGCACAGGCGGTGATGCGTCGGGCCACTCTACCTTCTTCCCGCTCTGATCTGAGAGGCGGTCCTCTCCGGTCTCTGTCATCTCGCCTCTCTCTTAGATCGCGGCGATCATCTCTGTCACGACGACGGTCATCCCTGTCATCACGGCGACCTGAGTCTCTCCAGCTAGAGGATTCTTCAGCTGGTCCTCTCCTCCAGTCACCTTCATCCCTGTAGCAGTTCAAAATGGCAAAGTTCTGCTGTTAGACTACACGGTCATGTAAGAAAATACGTGATATCCAAGTTGGTGCTCAGAGGGCTTACCCATAAGAGACATAAAACTAAACCCATAACCTGGGCCCTCCCTGGTGGCGCAGCAGGTTAAAGCACAGCACTGAGAAGCTAAAGCCGCTTCCGCATGAGTTTGATTCCCGCCTGCCCCGGAGGTGACCACATGGCGTGGCAGACCTCTCCTGGCCTGCCCGCTGCTCCCCTCAGCAGTGTACTTCGTAGATCTGCCTGTTCTGCTCCCCACTCTGTCTCTGGTGAATCCTCTCACGGCCCCTGAGCCTCTGGCCTGTACCCCAGTTCTGTATGTACAAATAAATTAATCTTTTAAAAAAAAAAACTAAACCCATAACCTGACTTCAACCTGATGCCTCAGGTGTAGAGGTCAAATGAGAACCTACTGAGCTGTGTAGGCCGAGAGCAGGCGCCACCCCAAGTGACCACTACGTTCAAATTAAATTCAGCAAAGACTCAGCAGCGCTAGCCACACCCCAAACATTACAGGCAGCGCAGTTTTTTACTTTCAATGCACTCAATTCTGCTGGTTTACATGCATCAGTACAAATCCACTTTGGCCAAAGGAAGCAAGTTAAAACTTTTACCACTAATAAAAGTAGAGGAAAAAATTCCTTTTTATTAATTTAAGGGCAATAAAACTGAATGACCTGACCACAAGGACTAACACAGACTCCTGCACTGTACATCCCCAAGAAACACACACACACACATCCCTGGAGACAGCCACACTGCTCAGCCTCCATTTTCTCACTTTGTTAAGTGGGAATTGTCAACTATCAATAGATGACCTCCAAAATTCTTCCAAAAGAAAACCTGATACCTATGCGTGTAACAGAAAAACTGGAGTGGGGGACTGTGTAGCACCATTTCTCAAAAATAGCTAGGAGCAGCTAACTGTACCACCACAAAGACTCAGGAGTGTCAAACCTCGGCCGTCGGAAGCGATCCTCTCTATCCCCATCTCTTTCTCTGTCCCGTTCTCTCTCTCTGTCTCTGTCTCTCTCCGGGTCCTTATCATTCTCCTCTCGATCTTGATTATCTCTATCTCTTTCTTTTTCTCTATCCCATTCACGTTCTTCTGATGGTCTTGATTCTCGAGGTGGACCCCAACTCTCTTCTCTGGCTTTTTCTTTCTCTCTCCATCCGCCTGTTTTGTTAAAGAGACAAAAATTAATGATAATAATTTCCACTCAAACAGCACAGATCAGCAGTTATTAAGAGATCGTAACATTGATGTTAACTCACCACTGTAAATGCTAATTTTAGACACTGCAAACTTCACTGAAAGCAAGCAAACCAATGCATTTTCCAGAATCATCAGCTCCTAGAAGGAACATCTATTGTTTTTCTAACATATAAGAACACAACATATAGGAAGTTCATCTAGTATGAGCTGAATGTTCATGTGCAAAAGATATCAGGCAAAAATCTGCCTGTTAGTAAACAGATAATTCAATCTAGCGGAAGAGATACAGGGCACAGGTCAGGATCTTGACCTGGAAGAGACAGGGCCCCAACTAAGAATTCATCTTTTTCTTGCAACATTCTCAAAACCTTGTAACCAAAATACTTTTATGTTCCTGCCCACCACCATTAACAGCGGAATCATGAACAAAGCCAACGACCCTGCCCAATCTTTCACAATGAACATGAGATGTCATAATCTAGGAATGGAGTATGTGTGCAGAGCACACACTGCTAGAGAGCACCAAGAGGTCCAAGGAGCAGAGATTTCAACGAACATGAGACATGTGGCTGCACAGTTCAGCATTATTAGTTGCTAATCATGGTGTTTATTAGTTGCTAATCATGGTGTTTACAATATCAGGTACAACACTGCATTTACTGAATCCTACCCAAAGCTCTCAGCTGAGAAGGTTTTTGTACTTCCTACAATTTGTCATCCCAGAATTAATATTCAAGCCTTTTAAAGTTACTTGCTGACACGTGCAGAGTGACAAGTTACTTGAGCTGCCGGACCAGCGGATCTTCGCTGCAGCTGAACAATGTGCAACCCTCTCTGGCTGAAGATCTTACTTCTTTTTGATAAGCTATTTATATTAAGCGCCACACTTTTCACATTTTTGTGCTTTCTGTTGATGTTACTGTATAAAATGGCTCCAAATGGCTGTGCTGAAGTGCTGTCTCATGCCCTCACACACAAGAAGGCAATGGAGAAAATAGTGTCAGATAAACTTCCTTCAACTTATGGCTGCTGGCCATAAGTTCACTGCAATAAATAGCACTGAATAAAGCAGCTTTTAAAAACAAAGGCATAGTCAGGTCACAGAAACGTAACACGAGTGTCATGGGACCGTGACCTTGGGATTCTCCCCTAGGAGCAATGGTTCAATGTTCGCGCTGGCTGCAGCAATACCAACTACCACAACTTAATGAAAACCTGTTACCCCATTCTACAGAGAAGGGGCCTGCCCAAAGTCACCAGTTCAGGAGCACAATAAACTGAGAACAGAAAAGACAGAAGCATGCCAGAGGAACCATAACGATAAAATCTAAAAACCTACTCAGATCAGCTTATTTAGAACAGACTGCTCTGGTTACTGCACAGAACTAGACAGAAATGGGAGTACAGACAAGCAGGAGTTCAAGAAAGTGTAACAGTGGCCCAAAGCACGCCAAGTGGAAAGAGGATTTAAGGAAACTGAAAATGCAGAACTGAACAAAGTGGAAGATTTGACACACAGGACGAAAAAGCAAGCAGGAGAACGCCGGCTTCTATGAGTAGCCTCGCAGAGGTGCCCAGTGGTGCAGCAGCAGCAGGGAACCAGGCCCGAGGGCACAGACACTGGAGGGCGGAAGCTAAGTCACAGACTGAAGAATGCAAGTGAAATGAGTGCTCCCACAGCTGTCAGGAGAGACAAATGTTTTAGTAAGTATATTTTATAGTTTTTCATTTACTCAAGGAGGCTGGTGCAGGACAGATCAACCCTGAAGAGTACAGGAACCTGTGAAGAATCAAAAAGGCAGGAGGAAACCAGCACGTGTCACTTAAGCAGAAAAAGGGGTTTAAGTTATTTGTGTGGACATGTAGGGTATTAAAGAGAAGTTTCGGGCCCTCCCAGGTGGCCCAACAGGTTAAAGCGCAGCACCAGCCGCTTCAGCACAAATCTGATCCCCAGCCAAGGAGCTGGCCCGCAGTGCGGCAGACCTCTCCTGACCCGCCCGCTGCTCCCCTCAACAGTGTATTTTAGTGGATCCATCTGTTCTGCTCCCCACTCTGTCCCTGGTGAATCCTTTCACCCCACCCCTCTGGCCTACACCCCAATTCTTAAATGCATAAATAAATAAATCCTTAAAAAACAATTTTTTTTTCACTTAAAGTCAAAACACAGCCATTTGGGCTCCTTCTTTTGAAAACACCCATCGTGTACAGAATAGTAGAGATTGGCTGGTGTTAAGTTTCACTTTCTACCCATAAATACATCAAGTCCAGTCTGGTTTTCCAGATAGCTAAAGTAAGTTTACCTGGCTTGACAAGCGGTCTCCAGAGACCAGGTCTTGCATCATCGCCCCTTCGGGGAATCCGATCATCATCAGCCCGTCTTGAGAGCCGGTCATCATCCATATTTCGCCAGGGTCCCCTATCGTCATCTGCTCCACGCCGGGGAATTCTGTCATCGTCAGCATTCCTCCACGTTCCCCGGTCATCGTCCAAACCCCGCCTGGGTCCCCGGTCGTGGTCAGCATTCCGCCAAGATGACCGCTCGTCGTCCGCACCTCCGCGCCGTGGCCCCCGGTCCTCGTCCAGCCCTCGTCTGGGTCCTCTGTCCTCATCAGCTGTTCGCCAGCTTCCTCTGTCCTCATCCAGTCCTCGTCTAAGTGGCCTGTCGTCATCTGCATGACGCCAGCTCCCCCTGTCTTCGTCACCGATTCGTCTGGGAGGCCGGTCATCTTCCGCTCCACGGCGAGAAAACCGGTCTTCATCAGGACCACGCCGGGGGCCTCTGTCGTCATCCATACCACGCCGGGGGATCCGGTCATCATCTGACCTGAGAGAAGACTCTCTTTCGTCATCATCCGCCAGCCGCCTCGGCCTGTCGTCATCTCTTCTGTGAGGCCTCTCCTCATCCCGTCCTTCACCTCGTCGCCATTCCCTATAAAGCAACAAGTCAAACATCTTTAAGAGTAAATTTTTTTAAAAGCACATGAGCATTTTGGGAATTGCTTCATGAGCTTTTAAAAATCACTTCAATCTAAGCTAATTAATCCTAGCCCTAAAGGAGTATGTTCTCTTAGTAAACAATAGCACAATAGCCAAACTCTTGAAGTCAACAAATAAACCAATACACAGGCAACTGTTTTCAAGGGCAGTGCAACAGAAAAACCATGGATGCTTTTGTCTTAGTACCTTTCAAAATTATCTTTTAAGCATTATTACCAATATTCTTGCCTATAATTTGCAATCATTTAGAGGATGGTTCAATCTACTTAAGTAAATTAAAACAAAAACATGGACTTGTTCATTCTTTCCCTAAAGTATTATTTGATTAGGGAATAAAAAGTTTGGAGCACCTATTTCTCAAAATGTTTAGAAGTCATTAATTACAGAAATGTTGAACATTTCAATAACAGATATTCACACAATTCTGCAAGGTTCTCTCCTCTTTCTCCCCTTATGACATAAACCAAATCAGAAAACAACTAATAAGCTACTAACAGCAAGAGGGCCTGTGACTTACTTCTCTGGCGGGCCTCTCCTCCACTCGGAATCTACTTCAGGTCCTTTTCTCCACGTGCCTTCAGAGTCTCTATCTCCCCAACGCGAGTCCTACATTGACGAAAATTGGTAATAGGCACAACACTTATTACAAGGACTGGCACACCATTCCAACATGTTTGTATGTATGTTAAACAATATTCAGCTCTTAAGTAAACAACTTTTTTAGACTTTTTAAAAATCCGATTTCTTTTATAACCTGAAATCAGAATCACAGTGAAACCGTTATTTTTATGTTGAATGGGTGGTTTACAAGTTATTAAAACACGAATTGAAAAAGGTCTGACGGCCTCTCTCTGGAAGCTTAAAATACTCAACTTCCTTTTGACCTTCTTTTGAAATTACGTAAAATAAAGCCAAGTGCTCCAAACTGTGCATCACAGCGCCTACTAACAAAGGGGAATGACTGCAACGTAACAGGTAATAGTCACATGACTATTATTTCCCTCTTCAAAATATTCTGTTTTCGTTAAAAACAATGGAAAGGCTGTGAGGGCGCGCCCAGTGCCAAGGGGGACAGTGAATCTGGTACCCTGCACAGGGTAGTGCATTCAGCTCTGTTCACAAACACCACTCCACACAGTTCAACAGCGCCCACAAATGTAACCTGGGCCAAGTCAGAACACCTTGGAAAATACAGAAGACTTCGGGGTGGGGTAGAGTACACCGATCAGATCGACAATGCTGAGAGTAACTACAATACCAAGGAGGTGACTAAGAGGGTCTCCATCTTTAGAGTTTTACAAAGTGGCCATGCCTTCCTTATTACTATAGGGCTGAGTGTTTGCTATCAAAATAGACAAACTCGTGAAAGCAGGAAATGCTGGTCTTGGCAGGTGCTACTCCAAACGCAGTCACTGTGAAAAACGCCGACAATGGCTGTCACACCATCCCACTCTGGTGGTGGTGGGAGTTGATCGCGATCCCAAAAAGGGTAGGATGCAATGCCATGGGCAAGAAAAAAAAAAAAAATCACCAAAAGGTTAACGATCAAGTCTTTTGTAAAAATGTATAACCACTATCACTTAATTCTTAACCAAGTACTCTGTGGATCCCAACTTAGACAAAACTGTTGTCAACAAGGAAGACTTCAGAAATAAATGCAAAGGTGTAAAAGAGACCAAGGCAAGTTCAAGGAAAGGTCCAAGAACAAATGGTTCTTCCTGAAGCTGCGAGTTTAGATGTCCTGTTTCAGTCATTGAAGATATAAAATAAATAATAAATTTTAAAGTTTTATTTAAATTATTTATTTATTTACAAAATCCTCCCACAACAGCTACCAATAAAAAGCAGGAAAAGATAAGAATGAGTAGCTTAAGTCTTCTACAATGAAAGCTACTAACTCTGCACTCTCTGAAGACAACAGTTGTTCTAAGAGACTCCTGAGTGGATTCTCTGACGGTAACACAAACTTAACCATCCATGTTAACTTATGGAAATGTCCATATTAGATAGTGGACATATTAGACACAGAAATGAAGCTTCTTCCACTTTCACACTCATGCCACAACTAAAACAATTTCAAGCAAGAAGAGGTCTTAGTACAATTATCAGAACCTCAAAGGTATTTTAGGGATGACTGACAACTATTCAACAAACAAGCAAAAAGAAAAAATTATAAAAAATTAACAGGATAGCCAAAATATTTTCAAGTCATTTGATTACACAGCAGCAAAAGCCCTGCTATAAACATATGAATTATACAGCAATCTCAAAGAACATGAGCTGAGTGAGTGATATATCAAGAGATAAAGGCAAGAGAAAATTTCCTTAAGGAAATTCATTCTTTTCTATCTAAGCTAAGTACCAAAAAGGATAAAAATGATATATTCAGTGAATAAAGTACCTTAGTCAATTTCTTAATTCTATTTACCCTAAAGACAGGAAGCTTCTGGAAGCTCCTGAGGAAGAGCCCACTGCCAACAGGAGGAGCCAGACCAGGCCCATCAGCCAGCCACTGGAGAACCAGGCCTGTGTACCACAACAGTGGGCACAGGTTGAAAAATATTGAAGCTTTTGATCGGAACTGGTCAAAAAACACCTCTTTTGAGACATACACAAAGACATTCTGAAAAAAGTGTAAAAAAACCCAGTGAACAAAGAAAAGGTGATACCGTATAAAGTTTGTGAAATAAAACCATGTTTGCCAATCTGGCTATACACTGTTAAATGAGTCTTGAGTTTTAAGGTTCTGGAGGTGGAAAATTTAATTTCTCACAATAAGACATTAAGTAAAGAGGTATGCTCAAATTTTTCAGACTGTGAAAATACATGTATAGTTTGTGGAGGAAATGAGAGAATAGAAAAAATTAAGAAAACTTTAGTTTTACAGCAAGGAAGGCGTGGCAAGGACAGGAAAGCAAATTCCAAACTGAATGTTTGTGAACACACACAACCAGAAGTTCTCCAACAGAAAGGAAGGGGAGTGAAGCACAAAACAGAAATAAAATCTTTGAAAATGAACAGAAAGATCTGGAAAAACTCAGTTAAACCCAAGAACAGCGCTCTGGGTTGAAGCGCAAAAAGGCAAGCTAGCTGGAGCCACTTTAGTGTGAGTGTGAACCCTAGCAGTAACCCGGAGTGACCCCATGGTGCAGCAGACCTCTCCTGACTCGCCCACTACTCCCCTCAGCCTGTTCTGCTCCCCACTGTCTCTGGTGAATCCTCTTGCCTACACCCCAGTTCTGGATGCATACATATAAATCTTTAAATTAAAAAAAAAAAAAAAAACCAAGAACAGATACAGCAGTGAAGTATGAACTGTGAGAAATCAGGCCACAACATAGGAAGGTCTGACCTTGGGGGAAGATTGTGAGCTGGGAAAACATTAATACACACAAAAGAAAAATCTACATTAGGGACAGAATGAAAAGGAGATGATTCAAACTCCTACAATTTGTGTGTGGCATATTAAAAATAAATTTTTTTTAATCGTGGAATGTGTAAGATATTTTTTTAAATAAATTTTAAAATAATAAAATGTAGTATTATTAAATTCTTCAAAGCAGCAGTTACATCACCAGGAAATTTTGTTAAAACACAGATTCTGCATCCAAGAGCTTGGTGCTGCACCCAAGATTCTGCATCTCTTAACAAGTGCCAAGGGATGCTGACAGCTGCTGATCCGCCCGCCTCACTCGCCCTCGAAAGGCGACTCACATCACTCTCACACAGACAGAGAATCCCTCTGCCAGAGCAATCTCCACTGTTCTCTTGGCCAACACCTGAGGTTCATCCTACTGATAAGAATTCTAACTGAGGCCTATAAAAGCCCTGCATTGCCAAGGATGGTCTAATTTTTCCTCTCAGGAACTTCTAACCTTGGGAAGATGAAAGAATTAATACAGGAAGAGTGAATGCTGCCAATTTAGGAACACCAAGCCCAGACACAACACCAACTTACACGATACAAAAGAACTGGCTGGTCAAAATAACACAGAATACCAGAAGTTCTACACTCACCTTTCTAGAAAGTGGGTCATCAGCAAGCCTTCTCTCTTCCTCTCTACGCCGTTCCCTCTCTTCAATTTCTAACTCCCTTTGGCGTTTTTTCCTCTCTACTTCTTCCAATTTCTTGACCCGCTCCTGATATTCTCGTAGCTCTTCCTCACGCTTTGCACGTTCAGCACGCTCTCTCTCTTCCCGCTCTATGGAAATATATTAGGTTAAAAATGAGTCTCCTATTCACGTCTTTTCCTGATACTAGGTCTACTTTAATGATAATAAAGACACAAATATTCTTTAAGAAGTTTTAAATAGTTTAAAATCACTGAAAGGAAACAGATATTCAAGAAACCAAGTTCTGTGTCAATCAATAATTTTGTAATGATTTAAGAATGCAGGGTATTTTCCTCAATAAATGTTAACATATAAAACACAGCAGAAAGGCAAGGCCTCCCTGGTGGTGCAGGGGTTAAAGTCTCAGCAATATCAAGCTATCTCCTGCCATGGAACTGATGCACATGTGCGGCAGACCTCTCCTGTCTCCCTCTGCTCCCCTCAGCAGTGTGCTGCAGTAGGTCTACCTGTTCTGCTCCCCACTGTCTCTGGTGAATCCTCTTCCCCCACACCTCTGGCCTACACCACATTCCTGTATGCATAAGTAAATCTTAAAAAAAAAAAAAAATTAAAAGGCAGAGTTTTTAAAGCACACAGATGCAAAAAAAAAAAAAAAAAAAAAAAAAAAGCTTATAGAGGAACCAAAACTCTGCTACAACAAACCTCAAGACAACTAAGTTAGGTCCTTAGAACATGGCCCTCCCTGGTGATGCAAGGGGTCAGGGCACAGCACTGCAAGCCAGCAGCAGTCTTAAGTTCGACTCCCCGCCCCTGGAGGTGACCACATGATGCAGCAGACCTCTTTTGTCTGGCCCGCTGCTCCCCTCAGCGCTGTACTTCGTCCATCTGCCTGTTCCGCTCCCCACTTTGTCACTGGTGAATCCTCTCACCACCCCTGTAACCTGTGGCCTGTACCCCAGTACTGTATGCATAAATTAATCTTAAAAAAAAAGAACTTAAAACCCATGGGGATTACAATTGAGATGAAAAAAAAAAGTGAAAAATGATGTAAAAATAAACTTTTTAATAAAAAAAAAAAATGGCAAAAAAAAAAAAAAAAAGAACTTAAGAACTAGTTAGTTGCAGTTAAGGAGCCAATGATGCTCATTCCTCATCTCTTATTTCCTAAGATTATTTTAAGTAGACACACCACCCACTCTGTCAGTCCTCCATTCTTATTCTAGACAGTAACCTTTCTGCATCTGTTCTTCTGCCCTCCTCTGTTCCTCTTCCTCTTTTTCTCTGTAGTAAGTTACTCTGCGTTCTTCTTTGCGCTGCCTTTTACGTTCTTCCAAGCGATTATGCCTCTCTTCTGCTAGTCGCTCTTCAAACTGTTTAAGTTTTTCCTGGAACAATCCCAAAACATTTATCAACTCTTTTAAGAGCTACAAATCCACTGTAAATTTAAGCTTACAAAAGTTGCATATTTCTTGGAAACACAGAACCTTCGAGTAAAATAACAGGGTTTCAAAAAAAAGGTAAATTTTTCTCTCAAGTCAAATTTTGTTATTTTACACCAGAGGGCTTCATTTTATACAAAATAAATTAAACAGTTTTAACTTAAGAGGATATTCTTTTCCTTTCTAAATCAGTAAATAAAAAGCTTGCATCAAAAGCAAATTGCATCCAGGACACTTTCAGTGGTGATGGGCCACATAAGCTATGAAAGTTTCAAGAAAATTTCTGCTGATACATTGTTTTAATGTCTTTATATAAATGTTAGTTTAAAAGACTATATCTCCCTGTGTTAAAGGAAAACCTTTAGGCAAAACTAAAAAGCTCGTGGATCTCTGTTTCCCTGAAACCAGAGTGTTCACCTCATAAACAGACTGCCGGGCAGCCTTGAGTCGCATTACAAACAGGTCTCTGTCTTCAAGCATCCGTGACATTCGATTCTTATGTTCAAGAGCCTTTTCACGTTCCAGCTGCATGGTAGTAATCTGCAAACACATCATGGAAAGTAAAGTTTCAACACATTTACAATCTGATTAATAATATACCCACGTTCCTGATAGATATTCTAGAAGAATTACAGTTCCCCTGCCTCTTCCATCTTGCCATAAAAACAAGGGTAGCTAATATCCACGCAAGGAGAGGCACAAAATGGATGAAGCAGTCCTGGGCGATCTGTAAAAAGTTGTTTTTCAGCGGTTTTAATAAACAAAAAACTATAATCTATAAAGAAAATAGTAAGTACTGTAAGTCAAAAGCAGTATAGTTTACTTACTAAAAGCATTTTATTCCTTAAAAATAATTACTAGTAAAGATAGAACACGTTGGTCACTTCAAGTGGATAAATGGAAAGATTGCTTGAGAGCAGGGATTATAGCAAGTCCCTCAATAAACTTGATAGATCTACATTCTTTTTCCTAGTTTTAAGGAAACTCTCACCAAAACCCCAAGTGACAAACGACTCAACAAACTGACAACCCTCGACACAGAAGGCCAACAGGTAAGCCAACGAGAGGCTGTGATCTCCACAGCAGCATGCTATTCTCTGCATCTGCCTGCAGTTACTTTACAAAACCACAATGAAGCCAAATTCATTTTTAATCACAAATTTGGTCACTCTAAGTATTTCCAAACCTCCATTGTCACTAGATAAATACAATACAGACCAATAAAAGTAGGAAGCTGTTTGGCTTCAAAAGACCACCTATTATGTGACTCCACTCAAATGAAATGTGACAGGCAAATCTAGAGACAAAAAGACCAGTGGTTTCTTTAAAAAAAAAAGTCAAAGACTATGAATTTGGTAGCAGGTTAATTTAAATGACTTTTCAGCTATCCTTAGAATTTTTTTTTTTAAATCTTACTGTGGAAGCTTCGCTTTCTATATGCACCAGCAGCACCATTTCTGACAAAATACAAAATAAGCCAATTTTAAAACCCAGGTGTGCTCTTACTGGCAGAGGATTTAAGTATAGTTTACTGACAAAACATAATGTGAAGTGAAAAATTTACTCTTTCTTCTTCTTGTTGTTCCCACAGATCCATGTCTTTTATTCTCTGCTCTTCATAAGCACTTTTTATCAAAGGAATTTCTTCCAAACGCTTAGCTCTTTCAAAATAGTCAATCTTAAAGAAAGGAAAAACAGGGTCAATAGGAATTACACGAAAATGTACTTTTCGATTCATTAAAAGTTTACTGGTCTGTTCATGTACCTTCTTCTCTTGATTCTTCAGTCGTTCCTGTAGTTCCTTCTTTTCTTTCTCCAGTTGTTCAACCTGTTTAGCCATGATGAAATCTGGATCCAATTCTTCAAGATCCTGAAAAGCAATACAGGTGCACAATCGTGAATTAAGACTGTAAAATACATTTATTTTAGTCAATATGGAGCACTGCTTTCCAGAATCACATCCTAAATTACTTTTTTTCAACAGTGGATATCAGCTTAGTCAATATAAAAATGTTTTACAATAGCCTCATTTCCACCGGTCACGGGGGAAATAAAATCATGGGATGTTAGCAGATATTCTACTCCTCTACAATATACCGATACCCAAAACCCCACTGCAGCAGTTAAAAACTGTGGAGTCATTAAAAATAAATGCTCACTTCACAGGTTAGCAGAAATGAGCCTGCTGTACAAGTGAGGGAAATAATCCTAACTGATAAACTGTTAGTGAGTAACATGCTACTCACTTCAATATCGATGTCCTTAAATGCTTTGGCACCCAGCTCCGTTTTCTTGATCTGCTCCAAACGCTCCCGAACCGTTTTCTTCTTGATTTGTTCATGTTCCTGTAAAATACGCTCCTTCTCTCTCTCTTTTGCCTCTTGTCGCAATCTCTCTTCTTCAGCCTTTCGTACTTTCTGGAGTTCCGCTTCCCTCTGTTCTAATTCTTCTTTTTCTCGCTGTATATTCAGACTCTCCAGCCGCTCTTTCCTTTCCTCGATTGTCTGACGGCGAGCCAGGATACGCTGGTGCTCTTTTCGTGAATTTTTAAGGTACGCAGTAACAGCCAGTTGATGTTGTTCTTCTTTCTCTTGCTTCAAAAACAAACACAATCTTTAAAACTGAGTGATATACCCTGGTAGTAGGCATGAAAGTAATTTGTATGGATTACCTTCAGATGTGTCTGCATTTTTAACAAAAGACAACACTATCCACACTACCAGTCATCCCCAATTCTAAAGTATCATACTGCTATTCAGCACCACTAACAGCACTGACAACTGAGGAACGCTCAGGTGCTAGGCCACTTTTCTGTGCAGCCAATCTACAGTGCCCAAGTCAAGGAAGAATAGAATACTAACAGAGCTCACAAACAAAAAAAGAAACAAGTTACACAGGAAACAGTCAGTATTCCCTATTTGGGGAGCTCATGACATATGCGAGTTATATGAAATAGTATTTACAGACCTATTATCTGCACAGACCCACATTTTACTGTAAGGAAGGCAGATCAACTGCACTGTACATCTAATAAAAATGTGACAAAACACTACAAACTACCTAGTACAACTAAATAGAAAGCAACAAATCCCTTTCCTCACATCATCTCAAATCTGTTTGTGAAAGACACGTCAAGAATCCCTCAGAAAGGCCTCCCTGGTGGCAGAAAGTAAAGCACAGCACTATGACAGCCACTGCAGCTGGAGCTCCATCCCTGTCCAGGGAGTGACCTACATGGCACAACAGACCTCTTCTGACCGGCATACTGCTCCCCTCAGCAGTGTATCTCAGTCAATCTGCCTATTCTGCTCGCCCCCTCTGTTGAATCCTCTCACCCTCCACACCTCTGGCCTGTATCTCAGTTCTTGTAGGAACAAATAATCTTAAAAAAAAAATCCAAATAAACTTTTGTAATTAAAAAAAAAAAAAATTCCTCAGAAATTGTGTTTCACTTCTTCCCCCAAAGATGCATACCAGTATATGCGCCGGCTTAATGACTTCAAGTGCTTTTGCCAGTACTGAGGACATAGCTGTCAGCTGGTTTCGGATCTGTTCTGAAGGCATACTTTGCAAATGAGGACCAATCGGAGCATCTTCTCGAGTAGCATAATTCAAATCAGATCCAAAACTAAGGGTTCGAGAGGTGTGGTCAATACGAACCTTTGAAAATTAAATGAAATTATCAATATCTATAGGCAAATATGAAGTCATTCTGCAAATAAATGACATTGATCAAAACACTTAAACAGACTGTTAAATACAAAATCTAGATTTACTCAATAAAGATTTTAAATTATGCAAAAAGTGAGAAACAAAGAATATGTCATAGGCCTAAAAGGCCGCCCGTCCCCCTGCACCCCCCTTACAGCAAACACAGACCTGCAGGTCACAGTGCCTGGCAGCATCTACTATGGCCCGTTCTAGCTGGAAAGCATCGACAAAAGGAACCAGAGATGTCAAACGAGAAAACTCAATGCTCTGGTAAATTTGTGCCACCTGCATGAAAAATAAAAGGTTATTAATACTGGCCATTACCACTTAGTATTTTGAATGCGCAGTGCAGCCTGACAACCATGGGGAAGAGCATACCCATTTTTCAGATGGAAAAATAAGGAAGCTCAGGGATTTACATTACATGACATTCACATGCAATGCTCAAGGATTTAGATTTACATTACAATCCAAGACTACCACCCCCAAGTCTATACTTCCCATCATCACAATATGCTGTATAGCTCAGAGCATGATCTTTTCACATGCTTTAAAAAAAAAAAAAAAAAGCCTGAATGGTTAAGTATTTCTAGAGACCTATTAACTAATTTAGCTCAACATTTTAAAAAGTTTGTCTGAAGGAGACTGGCAGCATTACTATTTAGTTATACTGCTAATTAACCTTCAACTACTTGTGTAGCACACAAGAAATAACACTGCTCTCATGTACAAAGGAAAGCAGGTCAATGAAATGTGCAAATACTGAAGTCAATTTGTAATAAAACTGCTTCCAAAACGAAGACAAAACAGGAACATTTAGGCCATAACAAACCATTAAAATGAAACTGAGGACAAAACATATCAAAAACTAGTAATACCTTATATTAGCACAACGTCTCACTCACTATTGGTAGAATGGTCCATTTAAAGAATCTCGAACTATAAATTTGTTCACACTACACCTTTCCCTTCTTATGCAATAAAAGTATGCAAAGACACATGTATGCAAGACACTCAGTGCTACAGCATTTTCTGAAAGCAAAAAAAACCTAGAAATACTGATTTACTTCAATAAATTTGAAAAAGTCAGTCATGGTATTTCTGGACAATGTAAAACCATGCAAAGTATATCAAGAGAAGTAAAGTAGACTTATATCACTAATAGTGAAAATGCACAAATATTATATGGTGCATCCACAAAAAAGAACGGCTAGTCATGTAAAATTTTTGCCTTCAAATGAAACAAATAAGCAATAAGGCTATTTTGGGCAGGATATCGAATCTGGAGACGCTTTCACTTTCTAGGCTATTCATAATTTTTTAGTTTGGTAATCAACTGGAGAAACCCCAGTTTCACACACAATGCCGTACCTGCTGCAGAAGGCGGAGTATGGTGTTGCTCTGCAGTTGAGGGACATACTGCTGCAGCTCCGGCTCCTTCTCAGGTTGTTCCCTGACCCAGTTCAGAACCTATAAAATCCATTCAATTGAAAACAATGATACTTTCTCTACAATGGACTCTACAACTCTTTAACTTTTTCAACATATAAAAACATTACAAAAGGCAAAGAAATACGAAATATACTATGAATGGCCCGATTCTTGTGTGAAGGTGACTGACAGCAATGGCTACATTAGTCATGCTGCTAATTACCTCCAAAGGTTTCTTTAGCACATCAGAAATACCCTTTTTCTCTTGGTATAAAGAAAAAAGGCAATGAAATGTGCACTGGATTCAAACACACAGGACAATAACCTCTCCAGTAAATAGTAATTCAACCTAAAAGTACCAAACAGCTGAGTACTGCTCACATGACGAAAACTTAAATACAAACAAAGGCTTACCTTTGTGACTCTCTCGCAGAGTTTTAGTGGGTTAAATTCTACTTCCAGCCAATTGTAAAGGTCTTTCACTTCTGGGACAACATATTGTAGTACATTAAATCTGACCTACAGTACACAAAATGAAAAGGATTCATTACTGCAGGATGTTTCCCAACTGGAATTCTGTATTGAGTATAAAGAAAAAGACAGGAATGGAAAGCCAGAAAATTGTCTAGTCTTAACCCCATTTAAAGTTACCCAAGAATCTCAAGGACAATTATACTGATGCTCTCACCCCAAAGGATGCAATAACCTACAATGCAGTGCTGTCACACAAAAACCTAGCAAAGAAATAAAAACTCTAAAAAACACAATCAAAATATTTACAAAGACAAATCGTGGTCAACAGACCAAACTAACCAATTATCAAATAACCATGACACAAAATTATTAAAGTAGAACACTACTCTAATAGGCCTAAACTAGGCCTAAAAAAAAGGATACTACATTTGGGTAATATACAGAAATAGGTAATGCAAAAAGTCACATTCGACACATCAATAAACCTCACATATTTAGTCTTTAGAAAAAGAATTTCATTTATAATTCCACATACAAGGAAAATAAATTTCCTATCAAATACACAAGTAGGGGCTCCCTGGTGGCACTGGGGTTGTCTCAGTGCTATCAAGTCATCGCCAGCCACTGAAGCAGGAGTTCAAACCCCCAGCCGGGAGTGGCCCACACAGCACAGCAGACCTCTCTGTCCCCGCCCTGCTCCCTTGAACAGTGTATTTCATTAAACCCACCTGTTCTGCTCCCCACTCTGTCTTGGTGAATCCTGTCACCCCTACACCTCTGACCTAAAGCACAGTTCTTATATACATAAATATATAAACATATAAACATATTTAATAAATACACATATAGGCAATATTTGATTTTAAAAACCCACAAAAAGGAAGGTGGTAAGTCCGCAGAGTACCTATTTTCAGGGGGGAGCGGCGATGTTGGGGTTTGGAAAAAGTAGTAACAGGAAAGAATGTTTTAAGAGTTTATCCAATTACTGTTATGATTTGCAATTTTTAAGTGTTAGTTTATAACATGTTTGTTTATTAATAGAACTCACCTTCCTTCTAAAATTAAAGTGTCTTTCATACAACCTTTCTTACAAAGGAGACCAAAGATCAGCATGGTATATAAATCTCTAAAGTACCCCGAGCCAAACCCTGAGTGAGGGAACTGCAGGGACACATCAGGCAAGACTTGAGAACACAGAAGCAAGGCACCCTGGGAGACTGGGTCACAGGACTGAGGCAAATGTTGGCAGAGCCTGTCCCAAGAAGAACACGCACATGCTTGAGTCTAAGTTTAACGCCAACGAAAAATGGGTACATGACTAATGTCCTCAAGCATTTGAGTACTTCCCTTTCATTCTTGGAATAAGGTGAGGTATAAGCATTTAAATTACCCAGCTCTAATTTCATTCCTATCAAAATTGTCCTAGTGTATCCATTAGCAACCCCTCCAACTAAGGACTAAGACAGGTTACCACGAACTATTAACTTCGATTTCTCACTAATACTGATAACTGATTTTTTCATTTAATACCAGCCTCTTGTAAATGTTTCTGAAACATTTCAGTCTGTTTCTGAAATAATGAAGTCTTTGTCCCACTGCTCACATAGTCAGTTACAGGAGCCCAAAGCTTGCTGGCAAGATGAACACACCAAGATTTATTCATACCACTTGCCAACCACCGTATCTAATCACTCGACCTCAAATACCCTTCTTCAACTTCCAGTTATCTTTGTGCACAAGTACCTGACACTAGATGTCCTGGCTGCTGGCCTCCTGCTCTCCAACACTGGTACCTACAAGCATCGTATAGGAGTCGCCATGGTGATGCAAGTAGTTAGGTCTCAGCACTATCAAGCTATCCGCAGCCACTGCAGCATATACTGGATCCCCAGCCAGGGAGGTGACCACCTGGCACAGCAGACCACTCCTGTCTCCCTGTTGCGCCCCTCAGCAGTATATTTCAGGAAATCTGCTTGTTCTGCTCCCCACTGTCTCTAGTGAATCCTCTCATCCTCTGCACCTCTGGTCTGTACCTCAGCCCTTACTTGCTTAAGTAAGTTAAAAAAATAATGGCATCATCATAGACCAACTCTACATCAAGACACTGTGGTATGCAGTGTGGGGGCTAAGAAATTAGTAGACTTTGTTTCTACTTTGTCACACTTTTCCAGTAGAAAAATAAAACCTGGGCCTTCCTGATGGTGCAAGGGGTTAAAAGTCTCAGCACTATCAAGCTATCACCAAGTGACCAGACCAACCCAAAGGCACGCGTGCATGACTTACACCCCAGCTGGCCAGGAAGCTGACCCACAGGGTGTCTTGCTCACTGCTCCCCTCAGCAGTGCAATGCATTTCAGTATATCCGCCTGTTCTGCTCCCTATTGTCTATAGTGAATCCTCTCACCACCACCCCACCCCACATATCTAGCCTACACCCCTGTTCTTGTATGCACAAATCACTCTTTTTAAAAAAGAAAATCTTTCAAGCATACCAGGAAGATTCCCTCTAAAGACAATTCTGTTGTTGCTGCCTGCTTACACTTAACCCTCATACAGTCCCACAGAAAACCACCAATACACAGATTCTATGGACAGCAGATGCAAAATATGGAAAACACAAAAAGAGGAATAGTGTTCATTGATTAAATTTCACTACAAAGGAATTTTTTCCTTACTACTGTAGTAGAGAAATGTCAGGAGTATATTGTAAATACAATAAAAGCTTAGTGGTTCTTACTCAAATTGACCTATCCTACCAGAAAAGCAGGGTCTTTCTTCTAGCAATGTCCCTCTTCTTCCTCTTGTCCCAAAGTAATTTCCTGGAGGCAGTTACCACAAACACCACTACAACAACTGTTGAGTCAAAACTCTAGAACCTAAATTCCTTTGGAATATGAGATTCCATTAAAGTATCATTTGCCTGGCATTTAATGGACGCTCACAAAATAAACTGAATAAAAAAAATCCCATTAGGGTCCTTCCTGGTGGTACAAAAGGTTAAAGTACAGCACTATGAAGCAATTCACAGCTATTGCAGCACAAGATCAATCTCCAGCCAGGGAGGTAACCCACATGGCATAACAGACCTCTCCTGTGCTGCCCCCTGCTCCCCTCAGCAGTGTGTATTTCAGTCAATCTGCCTGTTCTGCTCCCCACTCTGTCTCTGGTAAATCCTCTTACCACCTTGCACCTGTGAACTGTACCCCCAAGTACTTGTATGCATAAATAAATCTTTTTTTAAAATGACAAAATAAACAAAGATATATAAACCTTAGGCCCTATACACCCTAAAATGAATTTCATACTATATATAATGGATAAAACCGAGCAGTCTACAGTTTCAAAAATATTTTACACAAATTTTATTGCATAGTCCCAAATAAGAATTATTACTTTACCAACATAAACAAATTTTAGAAAAGAAACTTTAGCTTTACAGAATCAAACTTAATCAACCACATCTTCTGCCTAGATGCATCATTCTTTCTCCAATTTATTATCGGCTATTAGTTTTCCTACTCCTGCCCCACTGAAACAAGTCACAAATCTTCCCTGCCACTTTCCACTTACTGAGTAATCCACACTATTCCTCAGACCTAATCCAAGTCTCATCTGCTACATCAAATTTAACCCAGCTCACCACCAGACAAATTATTTCAATGAAATTGCTCATTTACACGAACAATTCACAAGCTTATCCATGCATCAGATGCCCCAGCATTCCTAGTATTTAGTTATGTATCATAAAACATTTTCCACTCAAAGCTGTAAAAATGTGCAAACTTATACCAACCATATCATTAATAAGGCCAATTCGTGTTGGTGGGGCTTGAAGCCCAAGCAGTGTTGCAAGACGACGTTGTTTTTCAACTATGATGCCATCCATATCCAGGAGTCGAGCAATATCAGTTCGCTCAGGGGTAATAGGAATGGAAAGAGTAGCCAGAAGAACTCTAGTAGACATCCTGAAAAACAAAATAAAACAAAGTTACAAACCTGTTAAATTTGCAAATGCTATTTAGCAAGCAGGAAGATCTCCCTTTGATCACCTGGTAAAATATGCGGGTGATAGAAAGTGTACACCATAACAGTGAACAGCATTTATAAATAAAACCATCAAACCCTTTAGTTAAAAAGAAATGACCACACTAAAAAAGAACAAGTACAGAAATTAAAAGTCCATTCACTCACTTAACCCTGCCAATGTTTACTAACTATACAAAGGCTGTGGGATTAAACTTATGTTTCCTTACAAAATTATAAGCTTAAAAAAAATTTCAGGAAAAAATTACAAGGACTGTAACTGAATACAATTATGGGAAAGAGGTCAAAAGCTAAATTTTAGCTTCCCAGGCCTCCCTAGTGGCCCTCCCTTAGCCCTATCAACCTATTGCGAGCCACCGTGATGTGAGTTTGATCCCCAGCCAGGGAGCTGAACCACAGGGCCCAGCAGACCTCTGCTGCCCAGCCTACTTCTCCCCAGAGCAGTGTATTTCAGTAGGTCCACCTGCTCTGCTCCCACTCTGTCTCTGGTGAATCCTCTCACCCCCAACATCACTGGCCTACACCCCAGTTTTTTTTGTTTTGTTTTTTGTTTTCACCCCAGTTCTTATATGCATAAATAAAAAAGCATAAATCTTAAAATAAATTTTAGCTTCTTTAAAACACAAACAGGAAGTCTGGTAAATTCAGAGCACCAAATGCTAAGGCAAGTGGACTCGAGTCTGAGTCACCATTTTCAAGGAAAATACTTAATTTTCCAGGTCACAAATTTATTGCGAAGATTAAACAATGCACAAAAAGTTAAGACTACTGCTTATTACTGTAATACGCCCTAAAAAGTATGTATTGAAAGAAATATTTTTTAATCACCCAAAAGCATGGAGCATATGAATTGTAGTAAATGACAGAATGATCATGTCATCAATGTGTCTCAAAAGAAAACATAAAGGCACATTCATTAGTTGGCTTCATGTATTACTATAAAACTAAGAGACACTTAAGTTGGTATACGTAACATACAAAATTATACTAGAAATCAAAATATGTGTCTACCAGTAAGAGAGGAAGAATGACGCTGAGGGGCTCTCCTGGGTAGCACAACAGGTTAACGCACAGTACTATGAAGCTACCTGCAGCATGAATTTGATCCCTGGCCAGGAAGCTGACCCACACGGAGCAGCAGATCTCTATCTCACCTGCTGCTCCCCTCAGCAGTGTATTTCAGTCAATCTGCCTGTTCTGTTCCCCACTCTGTCTCTGGTGAATCCTCACAACCCCCTCCTCTGGCCTGTTCCCCAGTTCTTGTATGCATAAATAAATGAATTTAGAAAGAAAAAATGTTGAGTTACCTAAATTTAAAGACAAAACAAGAGTAAAATAGGCTACATACAAATGCTTAAAAATTAAAAGACTTGGGCCCTCCCTGGTGGCGCAGCGGGTTAAAGCACAGCACTAAGAAGCTTAAGCCACTTCCGCATGAGTTCGATCTCCACCTGCCCCGGAGGTGACCACATGGCACCGCAGACCTCTCCTGACCCGCCCGCTGCTCCCCTCAGCAGTGTACTTCATTGATCTGCCTGTTCTACTCCCTACACTGTCTCTGGCGAAGCCTCTCGCCGCCCCTGAGCCTCTGGCCTGTACCCCAGTTCTGTATGAATAAATAAATCTTAAAGAAAATTTTTTTTTAAAGACTTGGATTTAAAAACAAAAAAAAAAAAAAATCAACTACATATTCATTGGAATACCACTCAGCTGTTAAGAATAAAGAAATAGGCCCTCCCTGGTGGCGCAGCGGGTTAAAGCACAGCACTGAGAATCTGAAGCCACTTCCGTATGAGTTCGATTCCCGCCTGCCGCCTGCCCCGGAGGAGACCACATGGCGAGCCAGACCTCTCCTGACCCGCCCACTGCTCCCCTCAGCAGTGTACTTCGTCGATCTGCCTGTTCTGCTCCCCACTCTGTCTCTGGTGAAGCCTCTCACCGCCCCTGAGCCTCTGGCCTGTACCCCAGTTCTGTATGAATAAATAAATAAATCTTTAAAAAAAAGAATAAAGAAATAGTGCCTTCTGGGTCAAGGTGAACAGAGCTAGAGGCAATAATGCAAACTAAAGTCAAAAAATGAAGACATGGGCTCCCTCTTTTGCCAAAATAACCAAAGGAAACAAACTAGCAAAACAGTGAGAATTCTCAGGCTCCATGAAAAATATATTGGCTACAAGAGAGGGTGGAGGAGAGGTGGAGGATATGGGGAAGAGAGATTTGCCAAGGCTGAGTCACCGAGGAGTGAGTGGCGGGTGAAGCAAGCTCACAAGTAGGTGTGACGCTATATTCCAAATTACACTATAAACTAGTGGCAAATCAGTAACACTTCAATAATAAATACAACAATCTTTAAGTTGTTTATGATCCTTCATAAATATCTTTGTACCTTATATGTACATCCCAAATAATCTCAAGTTACTGTTTTATAGTCAAGAACAGGAAATTACTTGATCAGAGTATTTTTCTTAACTGGGTAATTTGATCTAAGAATAGACTTATGTCCTATATGTGGCTAAAACACTGACCGTACCAGTGTCTTTCCTAGTAACATTCTCAAATGGGTTTCTGGCAGAATTGATTACTACACAAGACAGCTACTGAAGACCATGAATATTGCCCACGAACAGTTAAGACTGAGAATCACAACTCAAGAGACTGCTATTGGCATCAATGGGTACAGCTTGGGATGCTGAACATCTTAAATTCAGTCTCCAACAGCAAAGAACTACCTGACCTCAAGTGCCAATAGTGTAAGTTAAGAAACCTTTACCTGCCTAGACTATCATACCAGAAGGTATCTACTTCATAATTTCAATACTAATAGATTAGAACATTCTTACCTTTGCATCTCTTCTTGTGTTAGATTCTTTCTCATTTCTCTAGAGAGATGGTAAAGACGATGGAGTGTAGATGCATGAAAGAGAGCATTTCCAGATTTCCAGAAGACAGTTGAGACTTTATTATAGTAATTTGCCATCAGCTGAGGTTTAGGTGGTTTTTTAGACAAGGAGAATAGCCCATGAATATCTTCCACAGCTTTGAATGCTTCCTAAAATTAGTAGCATAAATCACAATCATTACATTCTAAACAAAACAAGAAAAGCTAATACAAATCTTTTCCTGAATTCTAAAACAAAACACTGATGAATAAAAGTGGCCAAAAAGACTAAAAGAAGAGACCCAAAGGGGGAAAAAAATAAGAGGCAAATAAATCCCTTCATGTGTGTTTCTTTTGATGCATTTCAGAAAATTGCCTTAATTATAAAAATAATAAATCCGTAAGTATAAGGCAATCAGAAGACACTAAAATTGTTGTACACATAATACCACTTGGAAAAATAAAAAATCCTAAAAGGACATGAAATACAGTAAGGTTATTTCTGAGAAATGTGAAAATGTTCTTATTTAACCATTTTGTCTATAATGAGCATGTCTGCTTATCTTTTACATTTTTCTTTTTTTTTTTTTTTTTTTTGCTTCTTTCCTTCTCCAAGTACTATTTTAAGGCTGTCCCTATAGAAAAGGAACATATTATGAGAAATAGCAAATCAAGTAACTTTCACCTTGGCTAGAAAACTACCAGTTTTAGTTCTTTCCATAGTAACAGCAAATGATATTTTGTCATAGTCTAAGCTTCAAGTTATAGGTACAAAATCATGTAAAACTATCGGTGCTTAAGTCATCTTAAAAAAGTCAAGTAGGGCCCTCCCTGGTGGCGCAGCGGGTTAAAGCACTGCACTGAGAAACTAGGGTCACTTCCTCATGAGTTCGATCCCCGCCTGCCCTGGAGGTGACCACATGGCGTGGCAGACCTCTCCTGACCCGCCCGCTGCTCCCCTCAGCAGT
>NW_004567112.1:6013019-6022141 GCF_000260355.1 Condylura cristata | reverse complement strand
GTCAAGTAGTAGACAAGATACTCAGCACCAATGAGTACTTTGCACAGCAGGGTATGTTCCCCACAAATGCCTTTAAACTAAACCAACACTAAGAAAACAGTCCATGCAGTGCTTCTCTAGTATCTATAGGACAGGTTTTATTTTGTTTTTGTCACCCATGCTTTCGTAAAGTCTGGCAGGGTTACTACAAAAATAAAAGGAAAGACAAGTTCAAGGATTCTCTTTTTTTATTATCTGAGTAACAAGAAATAAAATCACCATCCAGGGCCACCCTGGTGGGGCAGGGGTTAAAATCTCAGCGCTATCAAGCTATCACCAGCCACTGAGTCATGAGTTCAATCCTCAGCCAGGAGGTCCCACAGGGCACAGCAAACCTCTCCTGTCTCGCCTGCTGCTCCCCTCGGTAGTTTATTTCACCTGTTCTGCCCTCTACCCTGTCCCTGGTGAATCCTCTCACGACTGCACCTCTGACCTACAACCCAGGTCTCGTATTATAAACAAAAAATATTTAGGGTCCTCCCTGGTGGCACTGCAGGTTAAAGCACAGCACTAAGAAGCTAAAGCCACTTCAGCATTGAGTTCAATCCCGAGATGACCCACATGGCGCAGCAGACCTCTCCTGACCCACCCACTGCTCCCCTCAGCAGTGTACTCCATCAATCAGCCTGTTCTGCTCCCCACTCTGTCTCTGGTGAATCCTCTCACCACCCCTGCACCTCTGGCCTATACTCCAGTTCTGTATGCAGAAATAAGTCTTTTAAAATTTTTTTTTTATTTTTTTTTAAAAATCACTATCATTCCTCAAACTACTAAACATGGAGCTTCCCTACAACCCAGCAATCCCACTCCTAGGTATCTACCCAAAAGACACAAAAACGATGATTCAAAAAGATACCTGCATCCCCATGTCTACTGCTGCTTTATTCACAATTGGAAAGACATGGAAACAGGCCAAATGCCCAAAAATGGATGACTGGATTAAAAAGATGTGGTACATAAATACAATGGAGTATTACTCAGCAACCAAAAAAAAAGAAATACATGTCTTTTGCAGCAACATGGATGGAGCTGAAAAAGATCATGCTTATTAGTGAAATAAGCCAGAAAGAAAAGGAAAAATACCAGATGGCTTCTCTCATAGCAGGACTATAACAGAACAGGCGAGAAAATAATGATAATGATGAACAGCTATATACCAGAGACATTTTGTGGGGGTGTAGTGGGGAATGGGATTAAGGACAGCGCGGGGGAGGGAAATGCACTGGACTGTGGTGATGGCACATGGGTGATTTGGTGATGGGAAACCCAAGGGGATTGCAACTGAGATGGAAAAATGCACAAAAATATGTAAAAATAAACTATTATAAAATAAAAATAAATCACCCTTGATGGCACAAGGGTGAACTGGTGGTGGGAAATTCACAGGGGTTACAACTGAGATGGGACAAGGCACAAAACGATGTAAAAATAAACTATATTTTTTTTTTTAAAAAATCATCATCAGGCCCTCCCTAGTGGCACAGCTCTTTAAGCCGTGGCCACTTCGGTGCCCGCCCTGAAGGTGACCCACACGGCACAGCAGACCTCTGCTGTCTAGCCCACTGCTCCCCTCAACAGTGTACTTTGTTGATCTGCCTGTTCTGCTCCCCACTCTGTCTCTGGTGAATCCTCTTACCCCCTGCACCTCTGGCCTATAACCCACTTCTGTATGTGTAAGTAATTTTTTTTTTAATCACCATCAAATTGCTATTAGGAGAAAAAGAAACCTTATACTCATGGGGTGAAAGGCACTACAGAGGAAACTAGTTCCTACAACATACCTGCCACAGTTCCATGCTGATAGCACTGTCCAGCTGAACAAGCCTGGTCTCCAAATGCATGGACTGGCTCTCTGGATTATTAAGATTGATTGCTGTACTCTGGTTATGGTGGCGCTGAATCTGTGACAAGTGCATTCTCAAATTGTCACACAGTTTACGGAATTCGGCCTTACGGGTGTATTGTAGGCAGAATTTGAAAGCTGCAAGCATAATTATAAAGCATATAATGATACCTTTCGCCATCACCTTAAGCATATGTGTTTTTATATATACATTGATAAACTATACAAAAGGATTTACCAAAGTCATCAATCTCTAGAATTCATCAGACTCATAACTCACTTTGTGCCTTGGTCACTTTTTTGACTGAATCAAATCTAAGATCAGTCATCAGTCCTAGCCTAAAAATAAAAATACAGGGTCCTCCCTGGTGAGGCAACTGGTTAAAGCACAGCACCATGAAGCTATCTGCTGCCACTGCGGCTTAAGTTCCATCCCCGGCCAGGGAGCTGACCCACATGGTGACGGACCTCTCCTGTCTGGCCTGCTGCTCCCCTCAGCTGCATATTTCAGTCCATCTGCCTATTCTGCTCCCCACTCTGTCTCTGGTGAATCCTCTTACCACCCCTGCACCTCTGGCCTGTACTCCAGTTCTTGAAAGCATAAATAAATAAATATTAACCAAAAAAAGACCCATATTTTAGACCCATATACGGTATTGTAGACATCAGTAGAATATATTCAATGGAATTAATTCATTAACTAATAAGACACATTTCTTAAAAACTGACTTATTTAATAATTCGAATGACTGCCAATCATCATTCAATAAGAACTTAATATGTTAAAAAAAATACAGTACTATGGAGAAAAAGCTAATAATTACATTTTTCAATAACTTGATTGATTCTTAAGTCAACTTTTTAAATCAGTTCCCATTTTACCTTGTTGGGCAATATCATGGTAGAGACGTTCCACTCTAGAATTATTTCGAAGGAGGTCCAAACACTGTCTATATGACTCCCACAGGAATTTAACCCATGGAGTTAAAAGTAACCTATCAGTCCGATCCTGAGTGTCTTCACCACTTACAGCACTTAGGAGAACACTACAGAGACACAAAAAAACAATCGTGACTTTAGACATGATTTTGTAGTTGCCTCAATAAAAAAAACAAAGCCAACAATAATCATCATAAAGCTGCTAATTTTAGGGCCTCTCGGGTGGTGCAAGGCTCTAAGCCTCAGCATTATCAAGCCATTATCAGCTGCTATAGCACAAGTTCTATTCCCAGGCCAAGGAGCTGACCCACATGGCAGAGCAGACTTCTCCTCTCTCACCTGCTGCTCCCCTCATCAGCAGTATATTTCAGTCAATCTTCTGTTCCCCATTCTGTCGCTGGTGAATCCTCTCACCCCCACCCCACACCTCTGGTCTGCACCCCAATTCTTATATGCATAAATAAATAAATCTGAAAAATAAAATTAGCAGTTTAACCCACACACCTTTCAGGAGTTTGAATATTGTCCAGATCTTCTATATCTAAGACCATCTGCTGGGATTCTTCTTTAGCAGCTTCAGTTTTTTCCTCTGCCAATTTCAAGTATGCCCTAACAACATCCTCCAGAGATTTGATGTTCACCTAACGCCCCACCCCCAAAAAAAACACAAGACGCTTAAAACATTTTCCAGCAAATAGTTTAATTTTTTATTATATATAAAATATATTAACTTTGAAAGTAAACACCACTGAAAATCACTGTTAAGAACTTATTAAAAGCCAGCCCCTCCTTGGTGGTGGGTTAAAGCGCAGCACCATGAAGCTCACTGCAGCCAGTTACTTCAGCATGAGTTCAATCCCCAGCCAGGGAGGTGATCCACAAGGCACAGCAGACCTCTCCTGTCTCGCTGTTGCTCCCCTCAGCAGTGTACTTCTTCAATCTCCCTGTTCTGCTCCCCATTCTACTTTAAGTAAATCCTCTCACCACCCCTGCACCTCTGGACTGCACCCCAGTTCTGTATGCATAAATAAACCTTTAAAAAAAAAACTTATTAAAAGCCATTTCTGTTCTTACCTGTTGACATATGTTCTTATACTGGTATAATCCTTCCTTAGCCAAGTGGCTCTTGCGAAGATCCACACAAAGTTCCAAGTATTTCAACATAATTGGCTCGTGTATCTTTTGCCATGTTCTATGTTTCTTACTTTTCATAACATCATAAAGTACATCCAAAGCAGGTTGCTTTTTGCCAACCTCAAGAAATTCTGGAAAAGCAATTCAGGAAAATTAAAATCAGCAATGTATACCATTCAGAAGTCTAAATTCTGTTTTAATCGACATGATTTCTGAATTCTTTGCTACCTTTTTTTAGGTCTCAGTTTTTTGTTTTCTTTTTTAACGTCTAAAGCTAAAGTCAAAAGTATCCAAAGTAAAGCAATGTAAAATTAGTACTATCTCAAAATATGGTCTACATGTAAAACTGCCTTTCACCCTAATCCACTGAATCAATTATATCTGATTACAAGTTCCAGAAAAGTTCAAATACTTTAGTCACAGTGACTTGTCTGATGGAATTCACACTAATTCACTGACACTTGAGATAGAAAAACCAAATGCTTTTGTTGCTCTCTAAGATCAACTGACTATGTGGGGGGGCCTATTTCTGGTCTCTCTGTTCTGCTCATTGTCTATTGATCTACATGACTAGTCCTGCCAATTTCTGACTGTGATTACCATAGTTAAGTCAAATCTTGAAATCAGGTAGTGTTACTGTTCCAACTTATCCTTCAGTATTGTGTTATATTCTGCCTTTCTAGAGAAGTTTTAGAAGCTCAAAGGATCTACAGAACACCTCATTAGGACTATCACTGGATCTGTAAACTGTATTCAATCTAGGTATCAAGTTTGGAAAAGTTGAACATTATGATCAATGCACAAAAACAGCTTATTTATCCCAACATAAATATGAGAAAAATACAAAATCCCAATTGAAGGACAGTCTATAAAAACACTTGACCAACACTCCTCCAAACTATCAGGTCATCAAAAATCTAGTAAAGGGAGCCTTCCTGGTAGCGCAAGGGATTAAGGACATTCGGAAAGCTGTGTAACTATGAACAAAGTAGACTTCTGTGAATAATAAAATCAGTTGGTTGGAATAAAGGCACTATTTTAAATAGTACCTTTAACCATACACACTTAGATGGCTAAGACAAACTTAATGGGGAAACTGTGTGGTACATCTGGGAACAATGTCTGCAATAATCTATAAGCATCAAGCTCTAAAATTAAAAGCTTATTTTCAAAAAAAAAAAAAAAAAAAAACACTAAAACACACCTAGAACGTAAAACAAGGAAGCAAAGACTTTTGAATTTACTATGGCCTAAACTTGAAGGCAGACTTTATGTGACATTATTTGAAAGTCAAGTTTCAATTTATGTACACACTGCTTATATGAAATTCACTCAAAAGCACAGGCTCCCCTTCACATTACTTCTGATCAATGTAAAATACATCTTCTAATCTTTCATTTTCTTGTGCACACTTAGTGGGCTTGGGGAAGTTATTTAACAGTTATCTGGTTATGTTCAACCTAAAACAACAATCACCAAATTTCATGTCAAAAAAACCTTCCTACCAAACATCTGAAAAACAATTCGGGGATATTAAAATAATAATTTACACTATAAAAGCCTTTAAAAAAAATTCCACTTCTGAAAATCATTGCTTATTTTTCACCTAGAAAGGAACAAATCTCTGGTAAGGAGTTCTAGAGTTAAACTAATAGGGCCCTCCCTAGTGGCACAGCAGGTTAAAGCACAGCACTACAAAGCTAAAGCCACTTCAGCACAAGTTCGATTCCCAGCTAGCATCTGACCCATATGGCATGGCAAACATCTCCTGACCTGCCTGCTGCTCGCCTCTGCGGTTCTACTCCCTGCTGTCTCTGGTGGATCCTTGCACAGTCCCTGCACCTCTGGCCTGTACCCCAGTTCTGTTCGCATAAATGAAACAAAAAAGTTAACCTAACATGCCTATCATTATCAGGTAACTGCTAAGCAAACAGTAGGCAAATAGATCCCTTATTGGGGGTTTTACTAGATCCACAGATTTAGTAATTTGCTACCACTTCTTTTTCCATCTATCACGTTTCAGGAATGTTGCTTCCAAACAGTCATTTCTTCAAAAAAATAAAAAATTACAAACATTAGTCTAACACTAATAAACTAATGCTTGCAACAGGCTTATTTACAAAAATACATACTTAAGTTAAGGACCTTGCACAATAGTCTGCTTTCATCCCTTCTAAGATCAAATCATGGTCCTTACAGCAAATGAATACAAATCCTTCAGTACTTCAAGTTAATCTCAGGAATAATCCTGTCTTTATGACAAAGTCCATTTGTAGTTAGTTTTATTACTAAACCCCCCCCCATTTAAAAAAAAAAAAGAAATCACACTAAATGCTAGGTACTTTACTAGGAATAAGCTTTTCAGTCCCCCCCCCAAATTCAACAATAGGTATTTCTAACAACTAATTATCACAAACAGTATCAGCAAAAAACTTGGGAGTAAGTAAGTGCCTTTCATTTTAGCCTTTATAGTAAGAACATTACACCAACAGTCCTAAAATGACTTATTTTATCTAATTCCCAACCCTCCACCGAGGAGGGTTATACTACCAAAAGGAAGTTAACTTGTAACATAGAGTGGGCACAAAGAGTTAAAGTGGAAAGCTGGCCCCCAACATGATGTGACAAAACATTTTATTGCCTAAAAATAATTCGCTTTCCAAAGTTCTTGTTTTGAAGTGGCAAGTGTGTTTCTCTAAAATATAAAGTATTGCTCAGGGACGGAACTTCTGAAAAAGTATTTTTCACTTCCCACAAGTAATTTATGATTCCAAATCTCATGCTGTCAACTTCTGAAACATTCCGTCCCAACACAACAAGTGCATTAAAAAGTTACAGCACAGACAAGCCCTACACCATGACCAAGAAAAAGACCAAGCATGTGAATACCAGGCAAGGCTGTAGAAAAACTGGAACAGGAGCACATTACCAGGATGCTTAGTTTCTGTCTTTCACCTAACATAAAAGGATTTAGGTCTCTGAATTACCTACTGAAGAAAATAAAGGCTTTTGAGGCCAGAAAGAACTGTAATCCACAAGATGCACTACCTTAATATGTAAAGAAATGTTCGTTTCTAGACTGACGTTCTTGAAATAAAAATTGTAATATGGGATTACATTATTAGGAAGGTGGGCATTCTGAATTTACCTTTCATACAATGATGAAACTATGTATCTATAAAGAAAAGGTTAGGCTATAATCCTCTCATTTACACTAATTTATTTGTGCAACAGAACAAGTAGATGAGCTATTATGTTACACAACTTGTGGGTTTAAAAGCAATTTTATGTTTAAGCCACTAGTTGTAGAGTGTAGCTAAAACACGGTTGGTAACAGGGTCAGGAACAACCAATTTGGCACCACTAACAACATAATCTGGAAAAAGTTTTCTCCCAATGATTCCAGCAGGAAGGGGATGCATTTCTTAGCTGCCAGGACAGGATCAAGTTCTCATCTTCCTAAACAATTACTACAATCATTTCCAAAAACATTTCTCTAACACAGCAGACAGACTTCAAGGGCTGTTCCATTTAAATGTATTCACGTCTTAACAAGAAAATGCAAAGGGCTGGGTCTAAATGTGCTTATGGTTATATTTAGCTAAAATGGGAATTTTCCCCCCATCAAATGAACTCTACTTTTGTTACAGGGCAGGGAGAGGACCACGGTGTTACACTTCCACCATCCTATCTGAAATTCTGTATGGAGTGCCACGTGCCATCCACACCGCTTACTCTGAGAAGGCCCCTCATTCCCTAGATCAAGACAGTAAGACAGTCATTATTGAAAGGCTTCTCCCACAGAAACTCAACCTATCTCCTGCAAGGAGTTAACAGTCTCCTTGAAAGCTACATACAAAATTTTAAGTTTCCAACACATGCAGTATCCCTTTCTCATAGCTCCTACTTTCAGAGACTTTCCCCAACCTGCCCTCCATGAATCAGATCTACTTCAATTTAGAAAATGTGAGCTAAGATTTGTCACACATCACACATCCCTTCCACTTTTAAAAAGCTACTGAAATGTGAAGTTCACATGAAGATTCAGAAAGAAGGCGTGATGAATAAGGGCCCGAACACACCAAATGTGTAGTCTTTGGACCAAGCTCACAGTGCCTTTTAGCAGGGAAAAAAACCCAGCTGGTAAAACACCCAAATGACTGTAAGATCCACGACAGCCAATGAGAGTAGGAATTTCACGCAAGTCACTCTGCAGACTCTAATTCGAAGGTTCAAATTATGAAAAAAAAAAACTTGCATTACTTTAAAAAACCTTAAAAATGAAGTTAGAGCAGAAACACGCAGAATAATTTGCACTCTCATATGCCAATGTAATAAATGCCTCCAGGACGCGCACACGTCCGGAAAAGCACCCGTGGCTCGAGTGCCCATATGGAAAAAGAAATCTTAGGCAGCAGCACTGTGGCAAGGAAAAAAAAAAAAAAAAGACTCATCTGCGAGCCGAGAGGCCTTGGTTTTGGCCTCCTGGCTCGACAACTCCCTCCCGGAGTGACCTTGGGCCAGCCATTCTCCCTTTCCAGGCCTCGTTTCATTATCTTTGCGCGATCTTAAAGTTTCTTCTAATAGGAACTCTGTCCCAACTTCCTGTGATTCGGTGTTTGGGGCCGCCAGTGATCAATGCCAGAGCAAAACAGCACACGGGAAACCGGTGAAATGGGCCAGAGGCCCCGAGGCGGGCACGGAGGCTTGGGGGTCAGAAGTGGACCCTGACCCCGCGCGGGGCGGCGGGGCGGCGCGGCGCCGGGTCTGGCCGGCGGGGGTGACCGCGGGAGGCCGGAGGTGGGCCAGCCGGCTGCCGGCCCCGGCGGGAGGTGGAGCCGAGGCTCTCGCGTGCATTGTCCCCGGGAGGGAGCCATGTTTCTTCCTCCCCGACACTCCCAGATGGCGGCCGGGGTCGAGGGGCCCGAGCACACCACAGCCCCGGGGCCTGGAGCGCGGAGGCGGAGGACGCGGGCGGGCTGGAGGGAGGGGCCCCGGCTGGGTGGGCCAGTTTCCGGGGCGACGGCCCCCGAGACGCCCCGGGAGGTGGCGCGAAGGAAGGGCCCCCACGGCGACGGTTCCCGGCTTGCGCCTCCCACCCCCCGGCCGGTGGGGGCGAGAAGACAAGGCCCGTCGGGCCACGGAGCAGGACGGCGGCGGCTGGCCG
>NW_004567112.1:6003122-6012359 GCF_000260355.1 Condylura cristata | reverse complement strand
CCACCTGGCCTTTGATGGACCAGCATGGAAGGAGGGGCGCAGCCACCCCCGTAAGCAGGCTTATTTCCCACTGTGACACATGGTCGGTCACATGGCCTGGGGAGTGGGGCCCTCGGAGAAAGCCCTGGAGCTAAACGCTGAAAGCTGGTGATCCAGACCAGAGCCCCCCAGCCACTGCTGGTAATGTTTAAACGCGGGAGTGTTGCCGCTTCCACGTGCAGCGCAGAGCACACACAGACCTAGGAAAGTTGAGCATTCGTGAAAATTGCCTACCAGACCCATTACAGCAGATTTTTGTTATTGACTATTTCAACCTTCAAAGATTAATTCTACCTGGAAGCAAAACGCAATCGAATTACTCATGCGCTTGGTATAAAATCCAGGTGAATGGGAGAGAAAAAATGCAACCAGCAACCAAGGGATAAATTGTTATATATCCCGTGTAATGGAATATGTGAATTCACGAGAGGCCACAGTACCTACACACAAAGAGCATTGTCAATACATTCTGCCTCTGCAGAGATTTTTCTAATTTTATCACTATGGAGAAGAGAACTTGGGAAAAACAGACCATGAAAAATCACAAATTCTAAGAAAGGTTATTTTAAAAAATATACTGAGTTCTTCAACCTAAATGCTTAGACCTTGGTTGCTCTCCTGCCCACCTGTGACAATGCAACTGCCTCTTTCTTTCTCCTTTTCTTAATAAACCTGCCCTTTTAAAATGTAAAAAAAGAGAAAAAATGCTTAAACTGCATATGTGTCTGATCTTAAACCCCCAAAAATAAACCAGACAGCGTTGGTCAACAAGTACTAAGAAGCTATAGGAATTGTTTTATGGGACAAGATCAAGAGACTCATTTTGTGTACATAATAATTAAGCCAAAATTAAAGAGCTAAACCCAAGAGCGAATACAGCATTAAAGTGCTGTAGATAGGAAACTAATAGGTCATAAAGAGATATTACAGAATTAAACAAAAGGAAACTGACTTCTAGAGCTTTCCAACATGCTTATCGTTCATATTTCAAAGAAAATGCTGAAGCAAGCCTCATTGTTTACTGCTTATAGTTCTACCAGACAAACACTACAGAGTTAAGCAGTAAAATGAAATCCAAACTCCATGTCTTGATCCTTTTTCCTTTCAAGTTATTTAAAGTATATGTAGTATTTGGTAACATAGTCAATGATCATTTGGTACATGAAATAGGATTATTGAGAGTCTAATGTCATGTTTATAAATGTCATGTAAAAGTATAATGTCAATTTCCAGGATAATTTTACCTATTAAATTCAACCAAGAGGCTTTCAGTACCAGCTGAGGGCATCTATTGGATTCCAGGGATGAAGAGATGCAAGATGCCGGCTCTCAAGGAACTGGTGGCTCACGGTTGGGGACAGATGAGTACACAATGAGGGACAAGATAGAATCTATTCTGGGCCAGGAGGAAAGCAAAATGACTGCTGTTGATTCATGGATGGTGGAAAACAAGCAACCTGAATATGCCAGAAATTTCTTTAGGAAGTGATCAAAAGAAATGATCAGACTGATGAGTTTTGTTTTGTTTTGTTTTTTTCCCGAATAAGTTACTTCAGTACTATATATAACTAGATAGTTTCTCTAATACAATGTTTTAGAGTAAATAAAATTCTCCCCCCCCCAAATTAAGGACACAATAGAGGTACTACATTGTACATATTTGCTACATAATAACATAGTTTTAAAACAAGTATCCTGTTTTACTATTTACCAAAGGCTTTGTTTAGAAGAATGCTATAATCACTGTTGTTCTAGTCATGTATATAGGAAATTTCAGAGAGGTGAATTCAAGCTTCTGAGTCATTCATTCATTCCTATAGCAAACCACTGTCAAAGTGCACATCTCCTCCAGGCATAGGAGAGAAGCATCAATAATAAGGTGCACAGTTAGCAGGACACATTTGTTCCTGCCTTCTCAGATTTTTCAGCACAGGGAGAGCACAGACTGAATACTCACCAAAGGCTCTCTAGAAACCACTGCAGTACATCCCACCATGTCTCTTCCTCTCTCACCTAAACATGTTTCTCCAAGTCTTAAAAATCTTTTCTCCTACCTCTGACCCAGCACACACCATCACTTCCCTTGAAACGTTCTGTACTCCCACCTATCCTTCGTTTTGATAACAAACTGTTTCTCCTTCAGATTCAATGTCACTTCCTTCAAGATTCTTCCCTGGTCACCAGATTACTTTAGATGCCATGTCAATGAGCACCAGTAATGTCCCATTTTAGGGCCCTCCCTGGTGGCGCAACAGGTTAAACACAGCACTGTGAAGTTAGCAGCAGACACTTCAGCCCCAATTCGATCCCCGGCCAGGGAGGTGACCCACATGGCGCAGCAGACCTCTCCTGACCCACCTGCTGCTCCCCTCAGCAGTGTCCTTCATCGATCTGCCTGTTCTGTTCCCCACTCTGGTGAAGCCTCTCACCGCCCCTGCACCTCTAGCATGTACCCAGTTCTGTATGCATAAATAAATCAATCTTTTTTTTTTAATCCTATTTTAGCACTGACCATACCTCACTGTGAAAGAATTCCCCCCATCCCGGTTACTCCCAAGACCCTAGGGGATGCCTGAAACCAGGGATCATGCCAAACCCTGTGCATAGGTCCTTGAATGACGTTTCATGATAATGTTAACAAGAAAAATCAGCTGTCATCTGGCCACTGTCTGAGTGGAGTCTGACTATTGTCCCCATGTCTGGCAGGTCTCCCCACAGCAAGGAGGTTTCTTTGTTATCTCAATTATCTCAGTTGTAGTGAGAGTGGGTGTGTGTGATGCACCTTGCTGTGGAATGGTTTTCTCAAGGGGGTCCTGTCTCACTCCATGAGCTGCAGGTCACCCAAACCCCTGAACTAGAATAAGATAGGAAAATGAATGAAGACAAATCACTGTTGAATATTAGAAGTGTTCTTTCTTTATTTGGGTCTCTATCTAGACATTTGACGATGTGTCTGTGGCCAGCAGTATTCCCAAGGAACTTCACTGGTTTATGTCTATTAGTCTTGGCATCGTCTCTGTGCTTCTGAGTTACAAAATTTCATTGCCCACACTTGACCTTTCTCCTGAAAGGCATCCCACACCCAGATGCCAATATAACACCTCCATTAAATGCTTAACACACAACATGCACCCAACCTGCCCCAAACCAGACGCCTGGTCTCTTCTGCCTCCTCCCAGTCATCTTCCCTGATAGTGGGAATGCCGTCCTTCCAGTAGCTCAAGTCCAAAACATTGACAGTGTAAGAAAATTAAAAAAAAAAAAATTTTAAGATGTATGTATTTATGCATACAGGCCAGGGGTGGAGGGGCAGTGAGAGGCTTCACAGAGACAGAGTGGGGAGCAGAACAGGCAAATTGACCAAGTAAACTGCTGAGGGGAGCAGTGGGCGGGTCTGCTGTGCCATGTGGGTCACCTCTGGGACGGGGATTGAGCTCATGCTGCAGTGGCTACAGATAGCTTCACAGTGCTGCCTTCAACTCATTGCGCCACCAGGGAGAGCCCAAAATTCCACAATAATTTTATCAAAGAACACTATAGAAGGGTGCCCCTCACTCTGGCAAAAACATGGCCTTTAAGATGTCTGTGCCAGGCCTTTCCTGGTGGCGCAATGAGTTAGGACACAGCACTGTAAGCCAGCGGCAGCAGCTTCAGTGGGAGTTTGATCCCTGCCCTGGAGCTGACCCACATGGCACAGCAGACCTCTCCTGACCTGCCCGCTGCTCCCCTCAGCAGTGGACTTCGTCCATCTGCCTGTCCTGCTCCCCACTGTCTCTAGTGAACCCTCTCACTGCCGCTGCACCTCTGGCCTGTATCCAGTTCCCTATGCATAAATAAATAAATAAATCTTTTTTTAAAAAAGATGCCTAAGTCTATACAGCCATCTTTTGTGCTGCTGAATTCATTCTCAGAGGGATCCAAGAACCCCAATGTACTGAACCCCAACCTCAACAAAATTCCAAAACCTTGCAGCCTTGAACACTTCACTGTAAAGCTATCCAACAGGGGTTGGGAATCTACCCAGAGCAGATGCGGGGTGCACTGTGGCCGAGTCAGGTACTTCTCACTTAACCATTTGGCTCCTACAAATGGAAAGCAGGGAAACTGGCATCCAAACACAATTGAATTTATTTTTAGCAGAACACTCACTGATGGTGTCTCTTACTTATCGGAAGCCTTGCAGCTTACACCTGGGAGTCTTCACTACCACGCGGCTGGACTGGGGGGAGGACTCGGGGAGAGGTGCAGTTTGTGCACAAACGCTCACACACGCCATGTCGGCACGCCCGGCAGCCCAGTTCCTGCTTGGGAGCCTAGGAGCTTAAGCCAAAGCTCCACACACCAGCCAGGGCCAAGGAAGCAGAGTAAGACTCGGTGCCTAGTGGTTTGGGGTGTGGCTTGAAAACAGGCTTCCCTGTTCAATGTGTTAAACGTGATTAGAAGAAAGCCTGGACCTGCAGGGTGGAGGCCTCTCATGGGCTGGTGGCTATCAGACACCCTTCACCTCGGCCTTCCCATTGTTTTATCTTCTCTGGGCGGCTGCAGCGGTGCGTGGCCAGAGACCCCTTCCGCGCCACCCAGTCGATGCCACCCAGTGCGACCTAGTGCCCGCTCAGCAGAGCGCCCCTCACTGAGCGTTCCTTTCATTTCCTTGGCTACTGCCTGTCTTGTTGCACTCGCTGTCTTGGTCTGAAGGGCCAAATTTGTCTTCTTGCCCTTGTGTCTCTGGCTGCAGGTGACATGTGAACACGTGCAGGGATGGAGACAGTGAGGGGAGGATTCTGGGACACCCGGGCGCTGCTTCCCAGACACCCCGCATGGTGGCGGGAGGCTCTGATCACTCCATCTCCATTACCTACCCTCACCTTGGTCCTTAAGAAGGGGAGATTATCTGGGTGATTATCCAGTGAGCACTGGTCTAGAGGCCCCAGGCAGAGGAAGGAAGAGATGCAAAACCTGAGGGCACCTGCCTGGCAAGGAGCTGCAGGCCTTGGCCTAGAGCCGTTGTGGCAGCTGACCTGCTGGGCATTGAGAAGACACGGCTTCCAACCCTGTTCATTGGCACTGGGTCTTTGGACAAGTATCCCAGTGAGCCTGTCTTGACACCTGGGGAACAGGCTGGTGAGGTCTTTGTGGGGGTGGATGAGGCCCCCACGAAGCACAGCCTGGGCCTTCTCACTAGAACCCATTTCCACACACACGTCTAGAAAGGGACAGAATGACCCATGTCTGAGAGCTCATGGCCTCTTTCCACCTCCTCAGCTGCTGACACTCTCATACTGACCCAGAACTCCCCGGCCGGTGAGCTGACCCACATGGTGAACCAAACCTCTCCTGTCTCCCTGCTGATACCGTCAACTGTGCATTTTAGTAGATCTGATTGTTCTGCTCCCCTCTCTGTCTTTGGTGATTCCTCTCACTTCCCCAAGACTCTGGCTGTACCCCAACCCTTGTATACATAAATAAATAAATCTTAAAAAAAAAAAAAAGGAGCCATCACCCCCGTGGTTCTGTTAGCTGACAAGTGCCTCAACATGACTAAGTCCCAACATGGAAAAAAGACAAAAGATGATCCACATGTGGCCTATGGGACACCGGCGGAAGATGCTGGGGTCCCCTAGCCACATGCACATCCATTTTGGGCATTTTCCAAGCCCACACTAATGCCAACGGCACTCTCCTGGGGTGCAAGGAGTGAGTAGACTGTGCAAACAGGACGTGGCAGGCCGGGGAGTCCTGTCCTCTGCTGGCTAGGCCAACTCTTGGATCTCAGGGCACTTGAATCTCAGGGGTGCCCCTGCCATCCCCTAAATGATAAGAATGACCAGTGGCACCTAAATGATTATTATCAAGGGGGTTTCATGCTAACCCCCCACTTACTTCTGAGAATCTGGAATTTTGTACCTGCTAGGCCACAGTGCCTATTACTAGTCCCCAAGAAAAACCTTGTTCCCTGAGAGTCTGGTGAGATTTCCAGGTCAACAATGTGTCAATGTGTCACCATCCCTGGTTCCTGGAGGATTAAGTGTGTCCTGTGTGACTTCACTGGGAGCGGACTCAGACTCTGGAAGCTCGAGCTTCCCTTCCTCTGGGCATCTCCTTGTGTGCCTTTTGTCTTTGCTAACTTGGTTTTGTGTCCTCAGGCTATATAAGAAGCCATATGCTTGAGTATAGTTAGATGAGGCCCCTTAACAAATCATGGAATCTGAGAGTGAACCTTGCATTGAGCCATTAGTACAAGGTTATCCTTAAAGCATGAGGATTTTTATTTTTTTTAAATATCTGTATATGCATACAAGAACTGGGGTACAGGCCAGAGGTGCAGGGGTGAGAGGATTCAAAGACAGAGGGGGGAGCAAAACAGGAAGATTGACTGAAATACATGGCCAAGGGGAGCAGTGGGCAAGACAGGAGAGGTCTGCTGCCCCATGTGGGTCAGTCACCTCCCTGGCAGGGCTTGAACTCTGGTGGCTTATTTGCTGCCCTTTAACCCCTTGTGCCACCAGGGAGGCCTAAGGAGTTTTCTTAATTGAAACTATTGGGAGGGACACAGAGAAAAGGATGATTATCTCCATTTGACCAGTGAACACAAAGAAGAGAGTGAGCTGAGGTGGGCAGAGGTAGGTTTGAACTCAGGTCCCACCCCCACCCCTGGCCCAATCCCCCCCATCTGTGACAGGGTTGGGAATGACTCTCTGCTAAAGGTTGGGAATGGCTCTCAGCTCTCTCCACCCTCTGTTCCTTTCCTCTTAACAATGGTGAACCAGTCTGGCAGGTCTAACAGCATCTAGGGTGGAATGGTGGGAGGGAGCTGTGGACTCCAGCCATCTCCTGCCTTCTGTAGATCAGCTCTCCACACTGGCCCTGTGTGCCACTGCATCGCAGCCTGGGAATTACTCCCTGCACCATCACCATCTCCCTCAGTACTCATCCACCTTGGAGAGGTGGGTGCAGAAACATTGGTGTTCAGCCAAGAGACAAAATAAAGATGTTCCTTCAAAAGTAAACTGACATTGAGTTCGGTTGTTTCTTTGACAATCAGAATTCCCCATAAGGAACTGGTTGCCTTTTGTCCAAGTAATTCTATCCTAGGAAGATTGTTTGAGTGGATTCACAGGCCTTTACTGCAGAAAGTTTAGTGATTCAGAGGTCATTTTTTCAAGCTTCTCTCTCTCTCTCTCTCTCTCTCTCTCTCTTTAATAGATTTATTTATTTATGCATACAGAACTGGGGTTCAGGCCAGAGGTGGAGGAGGTGAGAGGATCATCAGAAACAGAGTGGGGAGCAGAACAGGCAGGTCTACAAAGTACACAACTGAGGAGAGCAGCAAGAGAGGAGAGGCAAGGCAGGAGAGATGAGCAGCACCATGTGGATTGGCTGGGGCTGGGGGTGGAACTCACACTGAAGGAGTTGCAACTAGCTTGCAGTGCTGTGCTTTAACCCACTACGCCACCAGCGAGGGCCAGAACTTTTTTTAAAGATTATTTATTTATGCATACAGAACTGGGGGACAGGCCAGAAATGCAGGGGCGGGGCGGTGAGAGGCTTCACTAAAGACAGAGTGGGGAACAGAACAGGCAGATCAACAAAGTACACTGATGGCGGGTCAGGAGAGCTCTGCCACACCATGTGGGTCACCCCCCCAGCTGGGGATCAAACTCATGTTACAGTGGCTGCGGTAGCCTCACAGTGTTGCGCTCTAACCCGCTGCGCCACCAGGGCTCTTTCAAGCTTCTCTTCTAAAAGAGAAGAAGGGTGGGAAATATAATTCCTAGCACGATATGCCATATACTAATTCAAATTGCCCACGATGATCTAAAAAATAACACCCTCCCCCCCTTATTTTATTGCAAAATGGGTTTATTCAGCAATAGCAGATGAATTACAGTTAGGGACATTCATACGATCGCCAAGCCATAGGCCAATCCAGAGAACAAAGCAAAGATGCTTGCTTATATGGATGGAAAGAAAGTGCTAGAATAGACCTTTTCCTGACTGAAATGTCAGGGTTGGCATAAAATGACAGGGTGTCTGTGCAAAATGGTGAGTGAGGACTGCAAGAGTGTCCTCTACAGCCCATCATGACTCCACTTCTAGTTCAGGTTTCCTTTAATTTTCACATTTCCTCTAAGTTTGCTAGATTATTACTTTGCTAGGGCTCCATGACAAAGTAACACAGCATGAAACACAGTTCTGGAGGCTCTAAGTCCAAGAGCAAGGTGTTCAAATTCTCCTGCAGTCTGTCCCTGGATGACAGGCAGCTTCTCTGTGAGAGGGCGTTCCTGTATCTCCTTTAAGTCCACATTTTCCTCTTAAAAGAACAAGTTTATATTGGATTAGGTCTAGCCTGTGGTCTTGTTTTAATTTAATCGCATCTCTAAGGCCCTATCTTAAAAAAAAATCCAGGTCAGAGTGATACTAGATAACTATGTTCTATTTCTGCACATAACAGTCGTTGGTCCTGGTTGATTGGATGGCAGTGCTCATCAAACCAAAAGCAAGTGTTTGAAGTGTAGACTGATGCAGGGTGCCATGTGGTCAAGGTTGTTAAAGGGGACCTTCAAGAAGATCTATTTTCCTCACACATATAGACACAAAATACCCCCCAATGTGCTAATGCCTAGCTCAGCTTCATGGCCAAGTACTTTTAGATCTCAGAGGAGGGAGAAATTAGTTTTGCCTGTATTTAGCAAAGAAATGGTATTACTTTTGATATCAAACTTCTTAAGTTAAAGAGTAGGTAGAACAAGGAAACTTGTTCAAAATACAGCAATACTGCAATGATAAATAAAGCAGGAAACAGGGGCCCTCCCTGGTGGCACAGTAGGTTAAAGCACAGCACTGTGAAGCTATCCGTAGGCACTGCAGCATGAATTCCATCCCTGGCCAGGGAGCTGGCCCACAGAGCCCAGCAGACCTCTCCTGTGTCCTGCTCCCCTCAGCAGTGTATTTCATTCTATCTGCCTGTTCTGCTCCCTACTCTGTGTCTGGTGAGTCCCCTCACTCCTCACACCTCTGGCTTGTACCCCAGTCCTTGTATGCATAAATACATCTTTAAAAAAAAAAAGAAAGATGGGGAAGGCTGTGGAGGATAAAGGCTTCCGAGGGCCCCAAAGGGCCAAGGCCTTTGGTTAGATGAGCAGCAAAGAAGCCCTAGACCATGAGCCAGGGGCGGGGCCTGGAGGTGGGGGCGGGCAG
>NW_004567112.1:5973432-6003022 GCF_000260355.1 Condylura cristata | reverse complement strand
CTGCTCGCGGGGCGGGGCCTGGCCGCGGAGCTGGGAGCGGAGCGCGGCGGCGGAAGATGGCTGCGGTGGAGGCGGCGGACACTCAGCTGATGCTCGGAGTCGGGCTGATCGGTGAGGACGCAGGCGCCCTGCCCCGCTGGCCCGCTCCCCAGTTCCGCCTCCACCTCCGCCTGGGCTCAGCTGCCTCGTGGGGAGGGCGCGGCCCCCTCTATGTGAGGCCTGGGCGGGGGACTTCGCGGCCTGGCCTCCGCGCGGGGACCCGGCCTGCCATTGATCAGTTCACTCGCGGATCCAGGCCCCCCGGGATTGGGCAGTGGGGCGAGGGGGCCCCGGGGCCTCCCAGGCCCGAGGGCCGGGCTCCTGGTGGACGCCCGGCGCCGCCAAGGGGCCGGACGAGGAGTGAGACGGAGCCCCGGCGGCTGCGGGGCCGCTGCGCTGGCCGCCGGGGTCGGGGTCCCCCGGAGCGTCCGCGAGCCGCGCGGGACTGGCTGCTTGACCCGAGTCATGTGACCGGTCGGTGGCAGAGATGGTGGCCCTAGGTGCCGCTCATCGTGCAGGGATTTTCTCCCGTTTAACTCAGCCCGGCGCCGGGGGTTATGGACAGTGTTTGATTCCCACCTGACGGGGAGCAGATGGAGCCCCAAGGGTGTCAGAGGTGCACGCTGGGGAGTGGCGGAGCCAGGTCTGGGTCCCCTGCCTTCTAATCCCTGAGCCCCGAGTCCCCCCCGGAGCACTGCTGCATATGGCCTGAGCAGGAGTGTCTCTCTCATCACATTCCGTGGCCCCGGCTAGTTTGAAGGATTTAATGGATGCTTGGGACCTTTGGGCTGCAGAACGCCCAAGTGGGGGACCTAAGTGTTTCAGGGTCTGGTGAGCCCTCTCACTCCCCACACTCCCTGGCTTCTGCAAGCTCGGGGTTGCCCGTCTGTGGGTTCCTTGTGTGCGGTTGTCCTTTGGGAAAAAGTCTCTAATGAGATCTTTACATGTCCTTAAACTCTACTTTCGCTTAGCTTGCAAGAACGTTGCTGGGTTTAGCTAAGCTGGAGAAATGGGCTATTTTTCAGTGCCTCCAAGTAGTGCATTTAGCAGGGAACCATCTTCTCTGTTCCTTTCTGGCATTATTTTAAATCTGCTTCAAGGCAAAGTTAAGGTATTTCAGGCATCTTAGTCCAGCTTGAAGATACTCTGAATTAAGGTTCAGTTAAACTCTGACATTATCTGGTGAAAGTGGAGAAAGAAAAAACTTGCTGTTTTCCATTCAGGTTTGGTTTTGTTTTTTAAAAGTTCACATGCATTTAAAAAGGATTTTCCTCAAAATAAAGGGAGAGATGACCCTCCCCGTTATGAAACAAGGAAAACCACATATCGATAATTGCTGAAGCTGAGTCATTTTATTTTTGTTTTTACATACTTGGTATTTGCCATGGTAAGAATGGGGTTTATAGTGTTTGTTTCTTTGGTTTTTAAGTTTCTAGGTCAAAACCTGGATTCTTACTGCCATATATATATATATATATATATAAACTTTCTCTAAAGCTTTAGGCTCTTTTTGCCTGGAGTTTTTATTAGTAGCAAATTGCTCCTATTTTGTTTTTGAGGTGACTACTTTGACGATGAACCTTCATCTATGATTGGATAACTTTTATTATTATTAATTCTTAAATGTGAATTCATATATTCATCTCTAACTTGATTTAGAAGAGATGTCACCTTTTTTTTTTTAAGATTTATTTATTTATGCATACAGAATTGGGTTACAAGCCAGATATGCAGGGGTGGTGAGAGGATTCACCAGAGACAGAAGGAAGCAGAACAAGCAGATCAACAAATTATACTGCTGAGGGGAGCAGCGGGCAGGTCAGGAAAGATCTGCGGGGCCATGTGGGTCACCTCCAGGCAGGGGATGGAACTCGCACTGAAGCACCTTCGGTCAGCTTGCATTGCTGTGTCCTTACCTGCTGTGCCACCAGGGAGGGCCCGATGTCACCATTTTCTTCATGTCTGATTTTGTTTTCAACAAAATTTCTATGTATTTATTAAGGATCTTTCCAACCAGATAAACATGTTAATTATTACTTTACAAGAATTTGTGTGGCAGGAGGTAGGGAAGATCTCTATCTGTAAGGCTAGATTTTTATTCATGATGTATTATTGAGCTTTTTATTCAGACGCACTAGAACCTCCCTTCACAAGAGCTAGATAATCTGAACAGTCTCCATTCGTGGGAATTTGGAGTCTCACCTTCTTGGGTTTTCTGTAAAAGGGGGTGTTAAAGCTAGTCCCACTAAGTGTTTGAGTAACCAATCCATTCACACCCTTGGTGCTGTTTGACATTCTCACAGTGACCACATCTTTCCACCATAGAAAAGGACACAAATGGAGAAGTTCTGTGGGTGTGGTGTTACCCGTCCACGACAGAGACACTAAGGAGTCTGCTCCTGAGGAAGTGCTGCCTTACCCACGAAAACAGACTTCTCCATCCCTTCGTCTTCGGTCAGTACCGAAGAACCTGGTTTTATATCACAACAGTTGAAGTTCCAGATTCTTCAGTTTTGAAAAAGGTATGACAGCGTAAGATCAGAAAACTAGAGCTGTTTAAAGTGACCTAAGGTTATTCTAGTAACTCTGTATTTTCTTATTTTAAAATCTTATTTTAAAAGATTTATTTATGCATAGAGAACTGGGGTGCAGGCCAGTAGTGGGGTGTGGGGAGAGGACTCACCAGAGACTGAGTGGGGCACAGAACAGGCAGATACACTGAAATACACTGCTAAGGGGAGCAGCGGGCAGGTCAGGAGAAGTCTGCCTCCCCACGTGGGTCACCTCCCTCACAGGGGATTGAACTCCTGCTACAGAGGCTGCAGGTAACTTCATAGTGCTGTGCTTTAACCCTTTCATAGTGCTGTTCTTTAACCCTTTGTGCCACCAGGGAGGGCCTCAGAACTTTTCTTGCAGAAAATATTGATGGATATATCCCCAAGTAGATTTATCTGATTGTCAAAGTATAGAAACATCAATCTCAAGTCTCTTTTTAAGATTTGAAAAATAACAAGACTTAGAGACTTTTTGAAAATGTATCTTTTAGATGCTTTACTTTTGATAAAGTAATTTATAATAATAGAGGTATTATAATAATAGAGAGGAATTTAGAATACTAGAGTTAAATTAGTGGTTTGTTTGGTCTTTTCCTTTATGCTTATTATAACAGTGCCTTTTAGATGATATAGACAATTGACTATTTCAGGAATGGAATGGTTTTCACAATATGAATTATATTGGGATATATTTTTCTACTTATTTTTTAAGATTTATTTATTCATGTATACAGCACCAGGGTACAGGCCAGAGGTGCAGGGGTGCAGGGGTGGTGAGAGGACTCACTGGAGACTGAGTAGGAAGCAGAACAGGCAGATCGATGAAGCACACTGCTGAGGGGAGCAGTGAGGAGAGGTCTGCCGCGCCATGTGGTCACCTCTCCCGCCAGGGATCACACCTGTGCTGAAGCAGCTGCGGCTGGCTTCTCAACGCTGCACTTTAACTGGCTGCGCCACCAGCTCCCTAGTATTTTTGTCCTTTTTCATCCTATTTCATGAATGAAAAATAATTGCTAATTGAGGAAGTGACATAGCCATCCTAGTTCTGGTTTTGATGAAGTTTGGAGACTTTAAATAGCATGCACATTTTTAGTATTTGACATAGTCTTCGGAAAAAATTTCTAAGCCCCAAATTTGTGTTTTTAGTAGGAAACTAAATCTATATGTATTGATATAAATACATATGTATTTTAGGTGTGTGTCTATATATAAAGTATAAAGAAGCAAATGAATACTGTTATATTTTTATCTTTTTCTTAGAAAGCTAGTCTGTCTTGTCTAAGAGGTTTGTTGGAATATAGTGATTAAAAACTGATTCTATGAATGTGTCTTAAAATGTGCTTTTTTTGTTTCTTTTGGACAGGTGACTCATTTTTCTATTGTTCTCACCGCCAAAGATTTTAACCCAGAGAAATATGCCGCCTTCACTAGGATATTGTGTAGGTCTGTATGTATGAAAACTATTAAATGCTAATATCCGTAAATGAAGATCTTACTCAATAGTTACAGAGCAGATTTCTACACCAAGGAAGTCAAGTCAGCCCTCTGTTACCCCAGCTTAATCAGTACTGGCTGTTTTGAGAGACTGTTTTCTAAAGAGGAACTTTCTCCTCTTCTTCCATAACTGCTCCTTTCACTTGGGAAAATGGCAGGGAGAGGAGAAAAGGCAGTTTGCACAACTTTTGTAGTTCCTGCGTATTTGGAGTTATTTGCCACTTTTGGTGTGTTATTGCTACTCACTTCCAATCTGGAACTTTGCTTAGCTGGATGGAAAAATTCTGTGCTTAAAGAAGTGATAGTGATAGTGACTTAAGTGGATTAGGCCCTGTGGGCTGCCCGGTGTGGCTTTCTAGGGGATGTGTTTCATCTCAGCTGTTGAAAAACACTTACCCAAGATCTAACAGTCTGCTTGCTTGCATTGGTAAGCGTATTGAGTGGACTTAACGAAAGCTTCCTTATGCGATTGGGATGTTGGCTTTTTCTTTAACCAAGGCTCTTTGCGGGGGTTTAGGTTGGTTTTTGTTTGTTGACATTGTCACTAGGTAGAACTCTAATTCTAGGTGTGACGTTTTGTCTCAGCCCACGCCCAGCAAGTAGGCTTTGGGGGAGGCAGAGGACTGTTTTCGTTTCTCCGGCTCTGCACGCACGGCACGGCATAGTGGAGGACACCTTCCCATCCCTGTGAAGGAGGACATATATATATACATAAAAGGAGGACACCTTCCCATCCCCCAGTTAGGTTGTGTTTTAACAAAGCAAGGGCTTGCTGTGTTTGAACAAGCCTGCTGCAATAAATGGACTTACCATTCTCCGAAGATACCTTCCAGGTGCGTGGCTCCCTTTGGAGTATGAACGGTTATTGAATGCAGGCCTGACACGAAGGGAGGTTGATTGTCCAGAAGCCAGAACTGAAAACACTGCAGAGGTGTTTTTGAGTAAGCACTGGACTCCCGTGTCACTCGATTGACTTGGGGCTAGGTTACGTCTCTGAATTCACTGAAATGTTCTGTGGTCCCAAAGTCCAAGCTGCGTTAGACCCCGCTCCCTGCCCAGGAGGATGGCAGACAGTGTCTCGGCCTCCGTGGGGCTCAGTCTGGGGGCCTTGTGGATTCTCTCCTGCTGCAGGGCCCGAGAAATGAGGACTCAGCTGTGCCTGATACCCACAGCCCCTGCCCCTCACTGCACGCTTGTGCTTGCCTTGCATGTGCTCAGCACGCGCACACACTCTCACTCTCGCTACACGGGCATGTGTCTGCCTGCACACCCACAGGCCACACACTGATGGGGGGGGGGGTCCTTGCTGTGCGCAGTGGCCAGGGCAGCGTGGGAGAGGGGTCCATTTCCAGGGTGGGACCCAGGTCAGTAGCCCGGCGGAGAAGCGGGGTTTCATGCACACGTGGAGCCGGGGGTCAGCTATTTGTGGGTGTCGGTCAAAATCGGCCTTGTGGGCTGTCCGGTGTGGCTTTTCTAGGGGTGTATTGGAGTGTTCCAGAGCTGCCACACGCCATCGTAAACCTCACCTCCTTAGGGTTGGCCATTACCTTGTATAGGTTCTGTTTTATTTTTAATCATGTTTTCATGTTTTTGTTGGTGGTGATAATGTAAGCTCATAATAAAAATATAGAAGCTGTGGAAGGGAATCTAGAGAAAATGAAGTCCCTTCCTCCCCAGCCTCAGCTCTGCTTCCCATAAGCCTCCTGGGCCAGTTTTCTTTACGTTCTGTCAGATGTTTTCTCAATGTATAAACATGTATGAGTTCATGGCCCCGCCTGTGTTTTTTTGTATGTATATATGTACTTGAAATGCATGTATAAGCATGTTGTCTCGTAGCTTACCGTGTTCATTGTTCTCTACATTTTTTTTCTCATTTTGCATCAAAATAACTTCAAAGCCCTGATGAGTGACATCTGACAAACAGCTGAAACATTTGCTTTTCCCCCACTCTACAATAAATACAATTTTTCAAACAATGATTTTTATTAGTTCCAATTTTCTAGCCCTTCAGCTACTGAAAGGCCTGTGTAGGTCCAGTGGTGCTTTGCAAGCAAAATTTAGTTACTCAGGAAGCGCTCGCAGGGGGAGGGACTGTAAATGCAGCCAGTTGCCTGTCAGCATTTTCTGGAATTTTTAACTTGATGATGAATGTAGCTAGGAACTAAGAGAGTACCATGAGGATACTCTCCTAGTTATCTAAATATAGCCTCCTCTGGGAACTGATAATAAATACAGGTTCTGCAACTAATTACTTGCCTTCTCTGTGAACAATGCAGAAACCCCTTTCTTGTCAAAGGAAATCCTAGCAATAAAGCAGAGTTGTTATGACTAAGAGCAGCTGTGAATGTAAGAATAAAAAGAGCTAAGTGTACGGTACTGGGGAGAACGAGGAGGCCTCGAAAGTCTGCAGTTCATTCTCTTGCCCACGCCAGTGCCACAGGCTTCCCCAGACGGAAGGAGAGTGCTGGCGTCAGAGAATCATTGAAGTCTTCTCAAGTGTTTTCTTTTTTTAACACATTTGCAAATTCAGTAGTAGAGATAATCATGTCAAGAAAAGATTCAAGCATTCTGGAGCAAGTCAGCAGGCTGGCCGTAGCAAGTGGGCCGAGATTCTCAACAAAGTACCCTGCCTAACCGCGGTGCTCTCTCTGTGGTTCTTGCGAAATAAAAGCCGGTTGCTCTTTGCCCTTACAGAATGTACCTGAAGCATGGGAGCCCGGTTAAGATGATGGAGAGTTACATCGCTGTTCTCACAAAGGGGATATGCCAGAGCGAGGAAAACGGCTCTTTCCTCAGCAAGGATTTTGATGCCCGAAAAGCATACCTGGCGGGCTCCGTCAAAGGTAAAAAGTCATAGCCACAAGAATGCAAAACACAAGAAACTGCCCATCCCGGGGGTTCCATCCCAATGCCAGCTCCCCAACCAGGTGGTCTCCGTGGCGCTGACGTGCCCCGTCTTATCGTTCTTTCCACCTCCGTTGTGATTCTCGCCCATGGGGAGGTAATTCAGCTGCTGCACCCTCTGATGTGGTTCAGCTTGTGTCCCAGGAAAGCAGATTTTTTTGGTGTTTCTTCTCCTAGGATTCTGTTCTTTTAGCAGCGGGCTGAGCATCGTGGCTTGAGGCCTCTGCCGACTCCCAGAGTCTGTCTCTGGGTCTTGGCGCTTCTCTGTGGAGCTCAAGCTCTGTGCCATTGTTCCCACTTTCCTCACTCAGCAACCCCTCTGCTCCACACATGCACAACTCTCACAGCTCACTCTCTCTCGTACACAAAGACACACACGGGTGTTTCTCTCCTGACTGGAAAGTCCAGGATGACAGCCCAGGGCTGAGCCACAGACCTCAGGGCCTTAACAGGGAGGAGAGGGGACCCAGGGCGATGCCTCCTGTGTCCGAGGCCTCCCGGTGCAGTCTTCCCTCACCAGCCCGCTGGGCTGCGGTTTGTAAGCCTCCCCCACCAAGGGCTAGGTGTTTGTCAGAGGGACTTGAGAAGTCTTCATGGCACAGGGAGGCGCTGCTCCCCCTGCACGTCACTTACTGCTCTCTCACGAGTGTGAGCGCAGCTGTGTGTGACCTCAGCTGCTGGCATGGGCGGCTGAAGGGAGCCCGGGCAGGTGCTGCGTCCGCAGACCCACCCACCCTCGGTGCTAGCAATGTTGACTGAGGCCTGTTCTCTGAAGTAAATGATTTTGCACTCATGTGAAAAACATTTTTTCTAATGAAAAATGTATTTCCTCTTTTCACATTTTAACACAGTGACATTCTAATTTCTTTTGTTTTAAGACATTGTGGCTCAGTTTGGAATGGAAACTGTTATCTTACATACAGCACTGATGCTGAAGAAAAGAATTGTGGTCTACCACCCCAAAATAGAAGCCGTCCAGGAGTTTACAAGGTGAGGTCTCCAGTCCTTGAAAATTGAACTTTGTCAGCAGCCAGGGCAGGAATGGGGGTGTTTCGATATTGTGGGGCACCCCTCTGGTAACAATGGAATGTGGAGCGCGGGGGTAAGATCCATTTTGGTCCAGTGTTTTGATTTACATTTAGTGGTCCGGGGTCTCAAAACGTGGACAGATTTTTCTTTAAATTTAGAAATACGGATATTTTTGAGCAGGAAGTAGGCCAGCTTTTCCTTTCCAGAAAGTAATTATCTTAGCCTGGTGGCCCGGCTACTTGCTTGCCGTGGTCACATCCAGGCAACCCTGGGTCGGGGAGCTGGGGGTGAGAAGTGTGTATGTGTCCAGTAAATCCTTGGGTGCACAGACAGGCCCCGACCCAGGGGTCACAGAATCTTTACCCCCATTTTAGGTACATTGTTCCTTCTTCGTCTTGACCATAGGCGCTTTTCTATTAAAATTCGATGTCTGGGTTTTTTTCCTTTGCCGAGTCTACCTTGTTTTTAGATTCTTTAGTAAAAGTGGGTGGGAATGGGCTAGCATTTGTCCCATTTCTGAAGCCAAGAATTACATACATCATCTTAAGTGATTGTGTTTTCTCGTGTAAGAGAAATGATACCCTGATAGGACGCGTTCTTTCCCTGTTTTACGAAACAGAAAATTGCACCCTGCGAGGCTGAAGGCTGGAGAATGGAAGGGTTGGTGCTTTGTTGTCAGAAGCACTAGTTAATCTCAGGGAAGATGAGCCAAACCATACAAAAATGAAGAAAGATGTAAAAAATAGATAAAATCTCGGGAGGGAGCCTCTTCACTCCATGACCTCTGAGAAGATGCTGGATGTCTCTGAGCTTCAGCTTCTTGATTGTAAAAGATACCATCTGCCTCCTAAGCCTGGATACCGCGTCTGTACCGTGCTGGCTGTGGACATGACCCCCCCGCCCCACCCCACCCCATGGGCCTGCACCTTAGAAATGAGCACTGTGGGTCGGGATGGCCTCAGACCTTAAGCAAAGGGGCCAGAATTTTCACCCTGCTCCCTGTGACTCCCAGTTATGCTTCTGAAACTGGGGTATGGCCTGAGATAAGTAGCAGGATTCAGGGGGCTTGCAAGGCCACAGATCATTTTGGCTCATCTTCCCGTAGTGGCTTAGCAGAACTTTTGTGCGTGTGCTTTAGGAAACCTATTTTGCATAAAAACAAACAAAATGGTTTGTAAGTTGGACTGGAATTTTAAATAACATTAACAAAAACTTCAAACAATTTTTTGGTGGCCATCTTGAATTTTCTGTAGCTGATCTGACCCCCCAAATCAAACATTAATGTGAAGCTTGGGCTCTGCCTCCTCCTTTCCTGCTGGGGGTGATGGGGGAAGCTGGAGCGCTGAGGGTCTGTGATGCACCCAGCAGCACCCTGGCCCTTGCTCCCCAGGACACTGCCCGCCCTGGTGTGGCACCGTCAGGACTGGACCATCCTCCACTCCTACGTGCACCTCAGCGCGGACGAGCTGGACGGCCTGCAGATGTGCACAGGTAGCCTGGGCGGGGGTGGGATGGGGGTGGGCGCCCTCCTGGTCCCAGTCCCGCCGGGTCCTTGGCTTTGTTGTTTTCCCCTTAGGTAGATTGGTCAAGCCTGGGGAGCACTGATCCAGTGATAGGAATGGAGATGAGCAGTGTTCCCGCCCCCATCCCTTTTATCTTTATCCCTGCCCAGGTTCTTCCCTTAAAGGATTGCCTACCAGTGATTTGACCTCAACTTTTTTTTGAGATCTTCCCCATATTTTTTCTCAAAGGAGAAAAAGCTTATTTTAAATGATGTTATACTTATGTAGTCATTTTTAACAAGAATTGAGAATAATTGAACATATACAGTATTGCTTTCATCTATAGGATCCTGACTCCAGTGACACCGATTTTTTGTGTTAGATTTTCTGGGTTTTTCTTAACAGTGAAGGTTATTATGCCCTTCATACTGTCACAGCCTTAAAGGACCCATTCAGAAAATGATCCTACCAGTAGGAGCTACACTGGTGGCTTCTTTCACATCAGGAAATATTTTTTCCATAAAACACTAGATAATATTTATGTGAATTATAAAAACAGCAGAAGGCACATTGGCGGATGCCCCGGTCTGCCCCCACCCCAGCGGCGATGGCTGGATGCACGTGCCTGACGTCAGCCTTCCTCCTGGATGCTGGGGGCCAGTTTTGCCTCCTTGGAGTCATGTGGGTTTCTTCAGGCAAAGGACAGTACTGTGGTCTTCATAAACGCCCCTGGTGCAGCCCACGGCACCTCGGGACAGAGCAGGGGAGAGCCACAATTGGCGGGCTTGTAGACCCCCTCTCGGCTCGGCCTCAGCGGGCTCCTTCCTGCCCCAGCGCGTGGGTCCTCTTTGTGATGCAGGTTATGTCGCTGGATTTGTGGACCCAGAGGTGGTGAACAGGTCGGACCTCTATGACGTGTTCGTGAACCTGGCAGAGAGCGAGATCACCATCGCCCCACGTGCGAAAGGTCGGTCCCCTTCTTGACGCCAGTTAGAGGCTAAGCAGTTTTGAGGCTGATCTCGACAACCAGCATTTGCGGGTGGGCTTCACTCACTGTGCCGAAGCTGAGGGGGTTTTCTGGGCCAAGATACAGTATCTCACAGACCGAGCTGTGTTCGTGATGCGGCCCGAATACAGGGCTCCATGGTGATGTCAGTAAGGCGATAGCCCGTCTTTTCTTCTCCATTTTTATTAAAACTATTTTTTTTAAGATTTATTTATGCATACAGAACTGGGGTACAAGCCAGAGGTGCAGGGGCGCTGAGAGGCTTCACCAGAGGTGGAGTGGGGAGCAGAACAGGCAGATTGATGAAGCATTCAGTAGTGGGCGGGTCAGGAGAGGTCTGGCCCGCCATAGGGGTCACCTCCGTGGTGGGGATCAAACTTGCACTGAAGTGGCTGCCGCTATCTTGCAGTGCTGCGTCCTAACCCATTGTGCCACCAGGGAGGGCCCACTTCTTTGTTTTTCTGATTAAAAAAGATGGCTATGGCTGTGTGACAAATCACTTCTAAACTTAGCAGTGCAAAACAACTGTTTCTCATCACAGGGAGGACCCAGGGCACCTTTTATGACTACCTTTGCAAGTCACATAACACTATTTCCTCCATTCAGTCCGGGCCACATTTAAGGGGGGAGGAAGTAGGCGCCCCCACCTCGAAGGAAGGCGTGCCAGCGAGTATAGCCATTTATCACTAGCGGGGCTGGAGTCTTCCTGAAGGCTCTCTCGGTAAGCACAGGGAATGAAGGTTCTGGACTAAAGATCAGAAGAGGGTGTGGCCAGTGTTGTCATCCCGCGGCTTTAAGTTGTGGGATGCAGCTGTATGAAGGGCAGTGATGGGGTTAAACGTGGCCGAGCCCAAGACACTACTGGGTGTTGGTTGTGGGGGGCAGTTACCAACACAACAGCTTTTGTGTTCTTTCTCCTAAAACTGGGAGCTGCTGAATGCTGGTTAATGCTTTGTTAGCTGGGTTCTGATCACATGAGGTTTACATCACATTTATATTAATATGAACAACTTCACATTAATGAGCCAGAACTAGTTTCTTTTTCATTGTTTTAAAATGACAAGCATAATGCACGTTCCTGAAGAAAAATTCAAAGCAGAGCCAGGCCTTTGGGAGGGCCTGCCTTTGGGAAGTAGAGGTGTGGTAGGCCAGCCAGAGCCCGCGCCGCCTCAGTTGCTGAAGTGTTGGGAACAGAAAGGGGGCTCCCCGCTGCATCTGTTGCCGAGTCTGTGATATGGGCTTCTCATTCAAAAGGGTTTTGCCCCTCGAAGTGACAGATATCACTGTTCATCTCCGGCCACAGAAAGTAGCCAGGTGTACAACCCACGGAACAAGGCTGATGGGAATTACTGCCTCACAGTATCCCTGCTGGAAAGATAAACTTGATTTTTAAATTTTTATTTATTTTTGCATAGAAGAATTGGGGTACAGGCTAGAGGTGTGGGGGATGAGAGGCTTCCACAGAGACAGAGTAGGGAGCAGAACAAGTGGATTGACTGAAACAGACTGCTGATGGGAACAGCAGGTAGGTCAGGAGAGGTCTGCTGCGCCCTGTGGGTCACCTCCCTGACCGGGGATCGAACTCGTGCCGCAGTGGCTGGCGATAGCTTCACAGTGCAGTGCATAACCCCTTGTACCACCAGGGAAGCTTGAGGCTTGGTTTTTAGTACTGGTGTATTTTGGTTTTGGGTATGAAGGCCGAGTATTCCTTACCTCCTAGCCTGTGTGGCCCTTTTCCTTTTCATAATAAAATGTGAATGTTTTATTATGAGGTTGTTGGTTGCCTTGTGGAAATGCCCTCCTCCTGTATGATTTTTCAAATCACATGGCATAATGCTTTATTATGTAAACTTCTCTTTTATCAGAGACCATGACCATGGGCAAGCTGCACAAAGAAATCGGCCAGTTCATCATTCAGTCTGCAGAAGACCCAGAGAAGTCCGACAGCCAGGTGATACAGGTGATGCCTCGTGCTCCTACCCCTGCCCCCCGCTCTGGTGCGGCAGCTGCCTGGGTTCGCATGGACAGAGTGATGGGAGGGAGGGAGGCCAGAGGCTGGTGGCAGGTGCTCAGACCCCCAGGCCCTAGATTCCATGCTCAGAGCTGTTGCCAGACTGCACAGCTAGAGACAGGCTGCTGGGCCCGGAGCTGGAGCACGGTGACAGTGGCACAGCGAGTGAATGTACTTAATGCCACCGCACTGGCCGCTTAGAAGTGGCTGAAGTGGCTAGAAACAACTTCCTTTGATGCTGACCTTGCTAAACTCAGTGTTTCCATGTTTCTTAATTTATGAACTTTTAAAAGACAGCAGGAAGAATTCCATCCTAGTGCAACATTCGGATTTGTCGCTGCAGACACTAACACGGTGTGTACTTCCCTGTTGTATTGCAGGATATTTCCCTAAAAACAAAAGAAATCTTCACCAACCTGGCACCATTTTCAGAAGCTTCCGGTGAGGGAGAAAAGCTGGTACTCAATTTGGAGGCCCTAAAACAGAGAAGACTTCCACCAGCCACAGAGAACTTCCTTTACCAGCTGGCAGCAGCTGAGCAAATGCTGAAGCTCTGAGGGCCTGACCACAGCTGTGGGGCTTCTAGCGAGTCAGCAAGCTCTTACGGTCGCCCGTTCCCTGTGTAAAACGCTGCAAATAACAGCAACGGTCTGTTTTGAATGATTTATTTGAAAGTATTGAGATTGGACCTAAAAATGCACTGAAACGTGACAATCCTTCCTCCCACCTGGCTCGTTTCCTGCGCTGGTCAGGACCGTCACACCTACACGTGAGGACACCACAGCCCGATGTCATGCAGCGAGGAAGTTCTGTGCAACCCCAGAACATTCAGATGCCTTCGTCATTCCCAGCTCCAGTTTGTCTTTGTATGGCCACAGACTACTGGCTTACTTTCAGAAAGCTGCCTGAAATTTTGCTTTGTATTCTTCTAGGAAGAACTTAAATTCCTCATGAGGGGCTCTTTAACTTTTCAACCAAATTCCTACGTTTTCTGCAGAACTGTCTAGAACATCACGCAAAACACCCTGCAGTTGCACTTTCTTGTAAAAGAAATTTTTTTTCTTGGCCTTTGAACATTGTGCCTATATTATGGAGGTTTTGCATAATTTTGTACTCAAGTCAATGACTTTAATATTTATACCGTCAGAGATAAGCACTTGGCAAACTTAAGCCATCAGTACTTCAATTAACCCTGTTGCTAGCAATATTCTTTTGGAAAGATGGCAATCCTCATATTGTGGAATAAAATAAATAACTGGAATGTAATGGGCTTAATGACAAACAGCAGCTTTTTTTAATTAGTAAGGGAGTGGACTCATTAACCCCCTGGAGGGCTAACCAGCATCTTCAAACAACTTAACGTAAATTGGCCACATGATCTTGTCTAGCTATGTACCTTTAGTTTTAAAAACTGGAGAACCTAAAACTTAGAAAAGCAGCATGGAAGTCTAAACTTGTGATTGGGGCTTATATATTCTTATTTATTATGAGGTTAGTTTTTACTAGTACGGTTATACTTTCTTGCCCAGAAAAATGTCTGCAGATAACTTGTCTTTATTGGGCCTGCTTGCTTATTCTTGGTGTTAGACATTGGTTAAAAATAAAAATGAGCCTTTGTTACCTCCTTGGGTTGGGAAGCAGGCAGGATCAGAAATGAGGTTGTTTCCTGAGGCAAACGATTAAATCTGCACTTTGTGAAAATAAATTCTAACATTTCTCCCCCTCTCTTGTATAAATTATATTAACTAATGATCAAAGTGAAGATTACAAACGCATAATGCAGAAATAAAGTGGAGATATTTTGATATGCAACAGTTTTAGGGAGATGAAGAAATTCTCCCCACTCCAAACAGAAGGAAAAACCCTTTATGTGAACTGCAAACGTGCAGTTACACGGGTAAGAAAGAAGACCAGTTTGCCAGGGAAGGGGTAGGTTCCAGCTCATTCCTCCCTGCCCTACTCAGCCCCCACCTGAAAGTCTCCTTCAAAAAAAGATGCTCACCTTTCTACTGTCACCTGTCAGAGGCTACAACTCCCCCAGTCTGGATTAAAAAGATGTGGTCCATATACACAACGGAATATTACTCAGCATCCAAATAAACACATGGCCTTTTGCAGCAACATGGCTGGAGCTGGAAGGGATCATGCTTAGTGAGATAAGACAGAAAGAAAAGGAAAAATACCTGATGGCTTCTCTCATAGCACGAGTAGAACGGACCAGGTGAGAAAATAATAATGAGCAGCTATATCCCAGACATTTTATGGGGGTGGAGTGGGGCATGGGATCAAAAACGGGGGGGGGGGGGGGGAACGCACTGGACCGTGGTGATGGCACACGGGTGGTTTGGTGATGGGAAGCCCATGGGGATTATTATTATAACTAAGATGGAAAAGGGCAAAAAATTATGTAAAAATAAAACTATTATATTATTAAAAAACAAAAAGCTCACCCAGTCCTCACACATTTTATTTAGTCTTGTTTGGCACAAGCCGGTGACTGTACTGAGCCAGCTTCAGCTCATTCCCACTGATTTTGCCCTTGACTATTGTGAAATCCCTTCGACTGGAAGGAGCCACTATTCTTACCTAGCAAAAACTGAAAGGCCTTGAAAGTCTGAAGATTTGGGACAAGGTGTGTTGGAAGCCTCCTGCAGTCCACAGGTGCTCGGGACGTCGCTAGGAACCGTGTTGTACCCTGGGGTCTAGGGAGCACCTAACGAGCCACTGTGGTACGGCAGGTGCTCAGGGAGCGGAGAGTCCTGAGTCAGGACTGTGACTCCTGAAGGCTTCCTGGAGGGAGTGGCTAGCATCAGAGGACGCCTAAGCAGGAAGTAGCCTCGAGAGGGCACAGATTGGGCACAGATCGTGACCACAGCTCACTCGAGGAACTGGATGTTGGTCCGGAGTAAGGAAAGAGTGGCAAGCGGTGTGTGTGATAAAATGCTCTTGTCTGCCATGGGAAGGAATGTGGACTTGATCCCAACGCCCTGGGAAGCCATTTGAACCAGACAAGATTTGGAAGAGCTGGTGGGGGCCTGGCTGGGCGGGAGCCAGACCAGAGATGAATTAGTGCCGGCAGGGGGCACTGTTGGACCGAGTCTGCGGACCAGAGGGCCCAGACAGGGCAAGCTTAGAACCTCACTCCGCTGGGCTGGGGCTACAGAGGAGGCTAAGAAAAGGCCGAGGGCCAGGCCAGATAGTAACTAAGGGGCGCTGCAGTTCCGAGACTGGGAGGGGTATGGCTTCATGGAAGTGGCCAACAGCTGGCTGCAACGGCACGTGGGGCCATGCTCAGGGCCGGGCGGGTCAGAGGACATCTAAGCGGCCTGGAGTGGCAGCCCAGCCAGGGGCAGAGCAAGGTGAGAGAGATGCTGGGGCAGCCTAGGGGCGACCGTGCTCTCTACAGGCTGCTGTTTCATGAGGCCATGAATCAAGCAGTTTCACTGCAGGGGGGAGAGGCGGCTGGCTGTGGGGACCCGACAGGGCCGGGCCAAGTGGAAGGGGTGGAAGAGCCCAGGGCACTGCAGCCCTCCCTGGAGGAGGACGGGGTGGGTGTGGGTGGGGGAAGGTGCCCCACTGGCAGACTGCCGGGGGTTTCCCCAGGCGGCAGCCAGTGACACAAAGGAGCTGGGTGGCCTGGAGCAGAGTGGAAGTAGTTGCCCAGGAAAGGGATAAGCTGTAGGAAAGGATGTTTGCTGTGGCTGGAGACCCCCAGAGGTTCCTACTTATCTCAAGGTGGGCCAGCTGATGCCTGTGTCCTGGGTACCCTTCTTTAATTTTTTCAAATGCTCCGCTTTACACAACATTTAATAGTAACCTCTCAGGAGCCTTTCGGCCCTGGACAACCGCATCTGAATCGCCCAGCCCCAGGGGTGCTGGAGGGGCTGGGCCAGACTGGACAGCAGCTTCAGTTCTCTCAAGACCCCACCAGCCTTGACACCGTCTGGGAAGTGGAACTGCGGCACCTCTGGGATTTCCAGGAGACTTGGCAGAGCTCTTGAAAAGCAAACCTTGAGGAGAGGAAGGTTTTCAAGCCAAACAAACTCCCCTAAACCTCCCTACACCCCTCTGTTGTAGAAGAGCTCCGTCTCTTCCGTGGCGGCCTGGATTTCCTTCTCAAGCTGACTGCATTGTATCTGAAAGACAAAGCGAAGTTTGTAATGTCCAAAGTAACTTTTCTTGCCTTAGAAGCAAGTTAAAAAAAAAAAATTCCAGGCCCTCCCTGGTGGCGCAGCGGGTTAAAGCACAGCACTGAGAATCTAAAGCCGCTTCTGCATGAGTTCGATCCCCGCCTGCCCGGGAGGTGACCACATAGCGTGGCAGACCTCTCCTGACCCGCCCGCTGCTCCCCTCAGCAGTGTACTTCGATATTCAGCCTGTTCTGCTCCCCACTCTGTCTCTGGTGAAGCCTCTCACCACCCCTGAGCCTCTAGCCTGTACCTCAGTTCTGTATGCACAAATAAATAAATCTTAAAAAAAAAAAAAAAATTCCAGAATTTCACAGTTCAACTTTTTTAGTGATGTCCAATCTACAGCAAAACTAATGTAACCTTGCTTCTTAGAAACTTCCTGGTGGTGGCCCTCTCTGGTGGCACAACGGGTTAGGACGCAGCGCTGCAAGCTGGCTGCAGCCGCTTCTAGTGAGCTCCATCCCCTGAGCTCCATCCCCGGCCAGGGAGGGACCCCCAGGGTGCCACAGTCCTCTCCTGCCCCGCCCGCTGCTCCCCTCAGCAGTGTGCTTCATCCATCTGCCTGTCCTGCTCCCCACTGTCTTTATTTTTTGATGCATACAGAACTGGGGTACAGGCAGAGGTGCAGGAGCGGTGAGAGGATTCACCAGACACAGGGGGGAGCAGAACAGGCCGACTGAGAAAGCACACCGCTGAGGGGAGCAGAGGGGAGAGGCCTGCCGCGCCATGTGGGTCACCTCCGGGGCAGGGATCGCACTCACGCTGAAGTAGCTCCAGCCTCTTAGTGCTGTGCCCAACCGGCTGTGCCACAGGGAGCAGCAGTTTTCTTTAAAAAAAAAAAAAAAAAAAAAAAAACTTTCTGGTGGAAAATATCAAACAAATAAATGCAGAGGAGTGAGAAGAAGCTTCAGGTTCTCGCGGCTCAGCTTTAACCACTAACAGTTGCCAGCCTCGCTTTATCAAGTGTCTTCCACACCCAGGTGAGGCTTTTCCCCGGTAATTTAAGGCAATTCTCAGGTGTATCACTTTACCTACAGCTACTTTGGTATGGACTTCCAAGTGACAAAGTCTTTGTTTTGCAGTGACTAGGCCATCATCTCACCTCACCAGACCAAATGAACAGGAAAGCCTCAGGCCAGCCACATTTCTATCCAGCACGGCCGCAGGGGTCGAGTGGACACTGGCGGGCAGAGGCAGCACCATGCTGCTTGGGAAAGGCCACACCTCCCTGGCGGGCCGGGCTCCTTAGGGTTCCAGATGCCTCGTGGAGTGCCTGAGGTCCTGGGCAGGGGCCTGGTGTTGAGGGTGACCAGTAACACTCACAACGGCTACCTGTGTGACCATAGAAGGGCAACAGCACAATGGGCCTGCATCCAGGTGTACAGCGCCACGTCAGCTTTCTAAAACCGCACCTAGAGCCTATCTAAGAGACACTTTCCCCTTACAGCACACGCAACAGCTGCGGATCCCACCTAGAGGCTCCGTCTCAGCTGCTGCCCGGGAGCAATAAACTACTTGCTCAGCCTTCCTGCCTCCCATCTTTCTTCCTTGTGGCTGGCCACAAAAATCGGGACAAAACACCTGGAATCTTCTTGGCAGTGGGCACTGCAAGTGGAGTTGGCCGTGCCAGCTGGGGAAGGTAAGGAAACTGGTGCCACAAGGCCCAGGACCCTTCAGCCGCCTCCATGCCCACGGGAGTTATTTTCAAGGCCCAGCAAATGCCCAGTCTTGATGTGGGAGGAGGTCACAAGGGTAGATGGACTCCATGTCCTGCCTCTGGCCTCTGAGAGCCCTGTCCCCCTTTAAGTCTGGCACAGTCCACTTTCTGCCTCTGGAGCGGAGCCTGCTTCCTTGGCCTGGCCTGCAGGTCCAGTCGTCTAGCCTCGAGCATCCTGCCATCCTTCAGCCACATGTACCCCGCCATGGGCATCCCCAGCCCTGCACCTGACACTGGGAGCGTCCCCTGCCCATCCCTATTGCTGCTTTGCTCAAATTTATTCCATTTCCAAAGCCTACCTCTTCCATGCAGCCTTCCTGGGTCAGCTGACAATTCCTTTTCCGATCACCCCGTGTTTACCTTCAGTCATGCCCCAGCCATGTCCACATGTGCCAGTTATCCTCACAAAAGCCGGCAGCAGGCTGCCCTCTGTCCTTCCACAGCAGCAGAAGGCTAAACAGATCCTGAATTAAGACCCCGTCTCCCAACCTCCTCAGCTGTATGGCTTCGTCACATAACTGTTGGGTGCAGAAGAGTCGCACAGCCCCCTGGGATGGAAGACCAGGGTCCACCCCTAGGGCCAGTGGTGTCCCAAGATCAAGGAATCAACACACAGCTGCCTTGCCTAGAATGGCCACCTCACTTTGCGTGAATGCGGAACAGACTCCCACCTTGTTCAAGGCACTCTCCTGATCCTACAGCCAATGGAACCCTCGCATCTGCGCCCTTCCTTGCATATTCTCTGTCCTAAGCCAGGAACATGGCGGATCCCATTCTCACTTTCAGCCCCAGTACGAGCACGCACAGTTCTCACAGTTCTGTGTTTCTCTCGAACCTATGCAGATGCTCAAGTGGGACCGCCCCTAGGGTCTCAAGAGGCCTTTCCCAGGCATGCAGATGATTTTCAGCTGAGAACAATGAAGGTCCTAGAAGATTGAGGACCAAACCCTGCCTTCCCTTAATCCCTTTGCCCTTCCCCTAGTCCAGGAAGAAGCTCACAGCTCCCTTCCCCCAATCAAGGAGGAAGCCACGGCCACGCCCTTAGCCGCCCCCCCCCCCAGCGCCCCCCTTCTCCCACATGGTCCCTTCCCCGTGGTTTCCTGGAGCCTTCACCCCATTCTCTAGTTCAGGAGATGAATCCTTTCGCACAAGAATAGCAGGATTTGAATCATCATTACAGTTTACCCTGTGACTGGTTATTTGGTTATTAAATTGATTGTTCCCTCCACTAAGCCATTTGATGCTGCTTTGGCTACCTGGCCAGTCCACAAAGAGCCCAGAAGGGTGGGTATCTCCTCCTGTGTCCCACCACCATGGACCTACCCCAAGCTGACGAGCACCTCCACTTAGAAGCCCCCCAACTCCCCTCTACAATGCAGAACAAAGACCTCTATTTCCCAAATGCAATCTCCCCTGAAACATCTCCCTTGCTGCCTCCACAATAAGGTTCTATCACCTTCTGGGGTTCTGAGGTGTCAGCATCCCGCCAGAGCCCAGGCTTTTAGCCAGGCCCACCCGACCCTGCCACCCCATAGCCGAATCACCTATGGGGATTCCCTAGTTCCCTGGGGCCAGCTCCTGCACGACTCCTGTCCTGGCATCTTCCTAAGTGGTTGAGCTACTTCCAGCAGGTCAGGACTCCCCCAGCGGGTCAGGATTCCTGGGCTGGCAGCTCCAGCAGACACCACAGCTCAATCCAGACCCGCGTGAGCCACCAGGCATGGCTTCTGCATTTCCTGCTGCCCGCCAGAACACCCCTCAGCCAGGGCTGGAGGGAGAACACAAGAGCTCGGGAGGAAACCAGATCGCAGAGGCAGGAAATCCCAGGAGATTAAGACTCCTGCGATGCCTGTGCGGTAGGCGGTACCATCACGGGCAAGGAGCCGCTGACTGCAGTTTTGTAACCCATCCCTGAGAATCAAAATATTCTTCCTTCTACAATTTTTTTTTTAAAGATTTATTGATGCATACAGAACTGGGGTACGGCCAGAGGTGCGGGGGGTGAGAAGACTCAACAGAGACAGAGTGGGGGAACAGGACAGGCAGATCCACTGAAATCCACTGCTAAGGGGAGCAGCAGTGGGTCAGGAGAGGTCTGCTGCGCCCTGTGGTCACCTCCTTGGCCGGGGATTGAACTCATGTTGCAGTGGCTGCGTAACTTCATAGTGCTCTGCTTTAACCCGCTGTGCCACCAGGGAGGGCCCTACAATCTTATTTTAATGCGCTGCTCTCCCCCCCCCCCCCCACTCACTGCCTGAGTGAAGGACTCCAAACCTTAACTCTACAGGTCACTCTGGAAACACACAGGCCTTGGAGCACATGACTGACTTAACTCCAGGTTCAGAAACAAGCACAGGAAATGTCTGGCTGAGAAAATTCAGAAACTGCTACCAGTATCTAGGCCCCTGATCCCAGCCAGCAGCCCTCGGCAGAAATGCCACTATCTGCATCTCTGGTTAACAGATAAGGAAACTGAGTCTCAGGGTTGACGCAAATGGTCCCAGGTCACGGAGGAGCTGGGAATGGGGTCTGACTCATAGCAGGTGTAAGACAGACCACTGTAGACGGTAAGGCCCCACACAGCCCCGCTGACTGCCCGTCACGCTTAAGGTACAACGGCACTCAACACTACTAAATGCCAGGTTGCAGTCACTGTGGCCTCGATCTCACTGTGGCAAGATCTCAGTGTCCACATGGCTAGTGCCTCCTGGACTGGTCAGTCAGAGGTGGTCTTTCCCATCACGGCATAAAGTCCTACTGGGTCGATACCAGCAATGCAATGGAAGGTCTGGAATATATTTAAGTGGCTCACAGGTTGGGAGTCTCTTGGTTTGTGTTTTAATGCCCCAGAAAAATGCTCCTGATGTACTATTGAGAAAAAAGAGAACCCAAGACTGACGGGGGGAGGGGACAGGAGGGAGAATGGGAATGTGTGTAAAAAGTCACCTTGTTTCATATTTTTGTAAATGTTGCAGCTTTATAGGAAGGAAATAACTTATTCTTATAATGAGAGAAAAAAAAACTTTTGTGGGTTATTTTTAGAAAGTCAAATGGGGGGCACTTACCTGTCCAATCTGTGGGAATATACTGAAAGACACCGGCACCATCAGCCCCATTACCAGCACGGTACAGGACAGCTTTAAGGTCCACAATGACCACGGATGTTGCTGGAAAATCTGGGACCTAGAAGAGACCAGGCACAGCTCAGGTGCAGGCTGTGTGGCCAGCCCTCCCCCACCCGCACCAGCAGGCAGAACCGGTAGCTGCACTGTGGGGTACTGACACGCACGCGTGTGCACACACACGCAGCCCCTGAAGGGTTAAGTCCTTGCCCCAAGTCAGATTCTAGAACCTGCACTCCCTGCCTGCCTCTGCTGCCTGGATGTCACATCCTCGATGACCTTTCAGAGTGGGCGACCACGTGGGAAGAGAAACCCTGCCCAGAGTCCAACGCCTGGGGGTGCCGGGGCCCAGGGGCTAGGCCACTGAGATCGTGCGCTCCCAGACAGGACGTGCCCCTGCTGTGTCTTCCAGCTGCAGGTGAAAGGGCTGGGTTATCAGAGCCGCGGTGGTCACCCCAGGTGGCTCTGGGATGGCGCCTGTGAAGCCACCTGAGAGTCTGGGGGTCCCTGGGCACCCAGCACCCCTGGAACATGCAGACCGTCTCTCCCCACCAGGGAGCTACAGTCATCCAGGCGGAGGAACACAGCTTCCCAGGAGGCCAGCTCCGAGGCCGGCCACAGTGCTTCAGGCCCGACCCAGCAGACAGCCCCTGTCCTGTGGGACAGCCAGGAAGTGACAACTGGCTCTGCCTAGGCCGCTGCCCCGCTTGACGTCCAGTGGGGGTTTCCTAGCCTGGAGTGGACAGTCAGCACTGGGCAGCTGAGCCCGGAGACTGGGGGCTGAGGACAGGCATGCCTTCTCTGGTGCGCCGTGACACTGTGAGTTACGGGCAGGTGCGTGACGGGAAAGGAAGCCGGCGCCGTGCAGGAGGGGCAGGATCGCCACTTGGCTTCTACATATGGTCCACCGGTGACATCTGCAGCCTGTGTCCAGCAACCTTGTGGCCTAAGTGACAGCAGCTGGCTTCTCAAATGGCCGCTCTGCTCCCAGGCCCTCTAATAGGCCACTTCTTTTCTTTCTTTTTAAAAAGATTTACTTTTCTTTTATTTATGCATACAAGAACTGGGGTACAGGGGGGGGAAGATTCACCAGAGACAGAGCAGGGACCAGAATAGGCAGATGGACTGAAATACACTGCTGAGGGGAGCAGCAGGGAGACAGGAGGCGTCTGCTGCATCATGTGGGTCAGCTCCCTGGCTGGGGATCGAACTCATCCTGCAGTGGCTGTTGACAGTTGACAGTGCTGAGACTCAGCCCCTGTGCCACCAGGGAGGCCCTCATGGGCCATTTCTTCTCAAAAGGACAATTGGTGTTAACAACTCCATCTAATGTCTGTAGTGCTTGGAATGAAGGGGAAGAAGAGGCCAGGGAAGGGGAAGAAGAGGCCAGGGAATGGCCAGTCCCAGCTGGGAGCACCTGCACCCACCCAAGCCCGTCACTCCAGAAGTGGGGAACGTGCTCAGCAGGTTTAGGGACGCACCCAAGGCTGGAGCTGCCCCAGGACGGGGCCTGACAGGGCAGGTGGCTGGAGCCACATTTGGATCCACCTGCCGGAATCAGCCCTACCGTCCAAGCTGTGAGGAAGCATAGAGCAGGAAGATGACAAGCAGCGTGTCTGCTCCCTTCCGCCCTAGGTTTAGTATTCAACAAGTTTTATAAGGATTTTGACGGCCACGATGCTGACTCCCACCTGGGAGCTGGGAGCTTATACCTCTGCTTTTCCATTCCTTTGTCCAGATCTTTTACAGCATTTCCCTTTCGGTTTTTACAGCAGTAGCTGGCACACAGGCGTCATAAGCATAACCTGTCTGCGCTGCAGCTTCTGCTCCAGGAGATCGCGGACGTGGCACGGTGGGGCTCTGAGCCGGCCGCCCCGCCCTCCCCCGGCAGCCGGTCTGCTCTCCCCGCCCAAGGGGTGGTTTCTGTTGGCTCCTTACCTTTTGAAAAAGAAGGAGAAGACTTCCGGAATGAGAGCTGAGGTCCCAAAGAGCAGCGCCCTGGATGTCGCCGTGTCCCTCACAGCCTGGTGGACGGGAGTGGGAGGAAGCAGCTTAGCCTGTGGCGTGGGGGGGTTGCCGGCGTCTGCCCCTCCTCGCTGAGAAAATGCATGCAGGCCGGTGCCCGGGAGCGCGAGATCCCACTGTGGCCCCCCACAGCTCCCCACCACCCCGAAACACTCACTGTGCACAGCAAAGGCAGCTCCAGGCGATCCGCCCAAGGGCCGGAGCGGCAGCTGGAGCGTGGACACACTGGGCCTGCCCAGGACTGCTCCCTTTTCCTTCCAACCCACCAGCCTCTGTACCCTGAGCTGCACCCCTCATCCGGTTACCCCAGCCTTCCAGCAGAGGACTCCCCCAGAAACCCACTCCGACAGCACTGGGGTGGCATCATGCCCACACGGAGTGCACGAGAGTCCACCTGTAGGCACCTGTTTGCTGCTGTCAGTAGCCCACAACATAATTAAACCTGGCAGGAAATGTCAGCAGCCTGTGACATCCTGCCCTCCTGCCCACGCCACACGTGACTGTGCTAATCGGCCACACGCACCATTTCTGGGGAGTCGCCCGGGGCCACCTGAGACCTCCCAGGCAAACCAGACCATCCATGACGCGCACCAATATCAGAAGTGAACCCCGGCATCAGACCCAACCCCGAAACAGCACTGCTGGTCCCCAGGTCGCCAGACTCAGACCCCACCATCCCTGCCCCCAACACTCCCGCGCTGGGTTCCTGCCTCTGGGCCCTGACAACCGCCACCCATCTCGGCTCCTCTCCCACACCGGCACCCCCGCAGGGAGCTTCATGCTCCCCTCGCCCCTGCCTTTGCCCCCCAGGACAGAGGGAGCCGAGGAGGGGGCTCCCAAAATAAATGTTCAGGCACCACGAATTTAGTCCACTGCCTCGCTCGGCTTTGGCGAGAGAAACGCAGCTGCTGAGCAGTGTGTCCACGTGGCCGGGCAGGCTGGCTCCCTCAGTCCATCCCGCGTGCCGGGGAGGACGTGTGGCCGGGCGGGGCTGCCAGGCCAGTCAAGGGCAGCACCACGGACCAGGCCCTGAAATCTGATCAAAGGGGCCCTGTTACAATCAGATATTGCTGCATACGCAGTTTCTGAAATTTTAGCCAAAAGAAATAAACCTTTCGGTGACAGGGAAATGACAAAAAGAATGCTTCTACTTATGCACGGTAGCAGACGCTACTCTGAAGAGACAAACTGTTTTGAAAGCAAACCATCAAGCCTTCCTCTCACCCACCTTGGCCTTCAGACAAACAGGAGCCCTCCTCGGGGATGGACTGGCTCTCCCCAGCTGGCCAGGCCGGAGGCTGCTGCCCTTTAGGGAGGCTCAGTGCTCCGGTTAAGGGTGAGGGTTTGGGTGCTCACAGCCCAGCACTGTGCCTGGTGGGAGGGGGCGCTGAGGAGTTGCTGAGCCCAGCTCACCGCCCCAACACCGGCAGTGCCAGCTGAAGTGACCACAGAGCTTATGAACCTGCGCCCATAAGTCAGACACAGCGCTATCAACCACCATCCCATCAACTTAAAAAAATACAATTAAAATTATTTTTTCTTCAGTTACAACACAGCTATGTTTAAATTGAGTTGAAGAGAAATGCAAACATATGTCCACACACACAGCTGCATGATTCATCAAGGCCCCAAACTGGACACCACCCCATGTCCCCTGCCTGGAGACGGAGAAGCCAAAGGCGCTAGCTACCTCCCTCGAGAGGAGCCTGACCAGCCACAGGCCGTCTGTGACCCAAGGGGCTGACTCTCAGGAGTGAAAGGAGTCAGATACAGACAAGGCGTGTGCGACTCACTTACATGAAATTTCAAGAAAAGACAAACTGCTGACAGGCAGACCAGGGTTTCCCCAGGATGGGAGCGGGAGTGGGGAGAGATGGCGGATGGGCATGGGGGAATTCTGAGGCTGAGGCCATGATTAAGAGTGGACTGTGGTGTGTGAATTGATTAAAAGTCATCAACCTCTTTTCTTACAATGGGTGGATTTCATAGGATGGAAATGACACGTCAAGAAAGCTGTTAAGAGCCCTCCCTGGTGGCACAATGGGTTAGGACACAGCACTGCAAGCTTGCTGTAGCTGCATCAGTGCGAATTCGATCCCTGCCCCGGAGGTGACCCACAGGGCGCAGCAGATCTCTCCTGACCCCCCTGCTGCTCCCCTCAGCAGTGTGCTTAGCCCATCTGCCTGTTCTGCTCCCCACTCTGACTCTGGTGAATCCTCTTGCTGCCCCTGCACCTCTGACCTGTACCCCATTTCTGTATGCATAAATAAATCTTTAAAAAAATAAAATAAAAAGAGTCCACATCCTGGTACATATACTCAATGGAATATTGCTCAGCGATCAAAAAAAAAAATAAGCACGTGTCTTCTGCAGCAACTTGGATGGAGCTGGAAGGGATCGTGCTTAGTGGAATAAGCCAGAAAGAAAAGGAAAAATACCGCATGGTTTCACTCATAGCAAGAGCATGAAGGACCACGGGAAAAATAAAAATAATAATAATTATATACCAGAGACATTTTATGGGGGTTAAGTGGGAAATGGGATAAAAAATGGGGTGGAGGGGGGAGTGTTCTGGACTGTGGTGATGGCACACGGGTGATCTGGAGATGGAAAAAGGCACAAAATGATGTAAAAATAAACAATTATAATACAAAAATAAATCAGGCTCCACCGATGGTTATAGGTTCTTAAAGCTGATTATACCCAGAAGCCACTGACGTGACTTGAGCAAGAGAATATACTATCTAAAACTACAAATTACTAAAAATTGAGGTTTTATAAGAGTCTGGGCTTTATATCTTATAAGGCATTGGGTTTCCACAGGCCATCTTAGACAGCAATTGTAAAGATGAAGACTAAGGAAATCTGCTGTGAGGGATCAGGGAGGGTGTTGCTGACGCCCAGGAGTCCAGAGCTGACCAGGAAGGTGGGGGCTGAGCTAGAAAAACATCATCTTACACTCCCAGAGGGCCAGGCACGTGGCCCAGATGGGGCGGTCAGTCTTTCAGGCCAACTGGCCAGGCTAAAATGTCTAGCTCTTTGACCAAAGATCAACTTGCCAGTGGGGTGGTTTCTACACGTGTAAACAGCAACATCAGCTGACTTGAAGTGAAGGTCATCACCTCCACAATGTGGGGGGTAGTGAGCTGGACAGCTTGAAGAGCAAAACCTGAGGAATCTCAGAGAAATTCTGCTGCAAGACGATAGAGTCCATGGTTCCAGCCCACCGACCTGCCCACACGCCCCCCAACGTATCAGTCCCTACGAATGCATGAGGCAATTATTTGAAATAAATCCCTTAACGCGTGAACAGATGCAGAGAGCTACATGGCTAATGCCCTGTGGTGCTGCTCCCCCGGAGAACCCAGACTAATGCACCATCGTTCAAACGTCAGGGCGCAAATGGAAGCACCTGGAGAGTAAGCCAGCAGGAAGGCAGGCTCGGAGCAAGCAGGACATCACGGGGTCCCTGGCTCTCGAACGCGAGCGTCAGTCCTCTGCCACAAGGGCAAGCGGCCCAGCTCTGTCGTGCCCCTACCTTCGTCCCGGCTTTTCTGGAGTAGCCTATGACATTGCCTTCCTTGTCCATGACCTCAATCCCCCGCATGGGTTCCAAACTTCGGGACATCATGACATTCATTCCACTGATGTGGGCTGTGGCCATGAAAAAGAGAACACAACAGAGAGAGGTGTTTCCATGAAAAAAGGCCCACTCTGAGGGGCCTCTGCGGTGGCGCAGGGCTTAAAGACAGCACTGTCAAGCTATTGCCAGCCGGGAGTTCGATCCCCAGCCAGGGGGTGACCCATGGGGCGTGGCAGACCTTGCCTGTCTCACCTGCTGCTCCCCGCAGCAGTGTGTTTCAGTTAACTTGTCTGTTCTGCTTCTCATTTTGTTTCTGGAGAATCCTCTCACCCCCTCCCATGCCTCTAGCCTACACTCCAGTTCTGGTATATATAAATAAATAAATCTATTTAAAAAGGGCACTTTGGGCCCTTCCTGGTGGTGCAACAGGTTAAAGTGCTGCACTGTAAGCTATCCACAGCCACTGCAACATATTTTTGGGGGGAGTCAAGACTTACCAATGGCTGCCCCTCCCTGAGCCACTGTAGAGATCACCTGACATGGCACTGGCCCCTCAGCTGTGAATCCTACTGACAGCCAGCAGCAGGGGCTCAGCCTGAAGCCCAGTCTCCAGCTCCCAGACAGGATGGCAGGGAAACCCTGGGGCCCTTGAAATACCCCCCTTAACTGCTTAAGCTGGCTTAACCATGCTGCAGTAAAACAACTTCCCAAAGTTTAGCACTAACATTATCCCCAAGCCCAAATATGGAACGTGAACTCATGAACTCACAAGCTGGTGACCTTGAAACAGCCAGTCGTGTCTTTCTCGCCCACCAGCTGGACCCCCCATTGGCCTGTGCCTCCCTGAGTGGATCTAGGACAACCTCCACCCTGCACAGGCTCCTCATTTGAGAATGGGAATAACAGTACTGTCTGCCCATAAACGGTCTCCAGGACACGTGCAATAACCCACGTCCAGGGCATGTCTTTATACAGGTAGAGCACAGTCATCAAATGTAAGCTGTGTCCTGCACCCCCATGTTTACTGCTGCTCTGTTTACAACTGGAAAGACATGGAACCAACCCAAATGCCCAAAAGTAGATGACTGGATTAAAAAGATTGGTACATACACACAATGGAATATTACTCAGCGAGCAAAAAGACAAACACATGCCTTTTGCAGCAACATGGATGGAGCTGGAAGGGATCATGCTTAGTGAAATAAGTCAGAAAGAAAAAAATACTGGATGGTTTCACGCATAGCAGGAGCATAAAGGACCAAGGTGGGGGGATAATAATGATCAACAATATACCAGAGACATTTTACAGGGGTGGAGTGGGGTATCAAAAATTGGGGGAGTGTTTGGGATTATGGTGATGGCACACGGGTAAACTGGTGATGGGGATTACAACTGAGAAGCAAAAAGGCACAAAATGATGGAAAAATAAACTATTATAAAAAAATGTAGGCTCTCCCAGATGGCACAGCGGGTAAAAGCGCAGCACTAAGAAGCTAAAGCCACTTCAGCATGAGTTCAATCCCCAGGCATTGAGGTGACCGCAGGCCGCAGCAGACCTCTCCTGATCGGCCCACTGCTCCCCTCAGCAGTGTGCTTCATCAGTCGACCTGTTCTACTCTCCACTCTGTCTCTGGTGAAGCCTCTCACCGCCCCTGCACCTCTGGCCTGTATACCCCAGTTCTGTGTGCATAAAAAGTAAATGAATCTTAAAAAAAGGAACCTGTGGCCCTCGCTGGTGGCGCAGCGGGTCAAAGCACGGTATTGAGAAGCTAAAGCCGCTTCCGCATGAGTTTGATTCCCGCCTGCCCAGGAGGTGACCACATGGCGCGGCAGACCTCTCCTGACCGCCCGCTGCTCCCCTCAGCAGTGTACTTCGTCGTTGATCTGCCTGTTCTGCTCCCCACTCTGTCTCTGGTGAAGCCTCTCGCCTGTACCCCAGTTCTGTATGTACAAATAAATAAATCTTAAAAAAAAAAAAAAAAAAAGGAACCCGTGTCTCCAGGCTCACGCTCATCCTTTGACAACTAAAGGCGAAGCTATGGAGAAACTATCACCTCTCAAACCAAGACTGAATCTGGGCCTGGGAGCCCCAGAAGCCACAAACAGCAGCACTGTCCGCCACCACCAGCCCCCAGGAGACCCGGGGGTCCCTGCAGACGGAAGAAAAGCTCAAAGACGGCAGAGGTAGCCTGCCTCCTCTCACCGACAAGGAGGACGGGAAGGGCTTTCCGCCACAAAGCATTGTTCAGGGGCGCCTTCATCAGCAAACGGGGGGCTACCTAGAAGCAAGAGAACAGCGCTGTTACACAGGACAGGCATCGCCCGGCAGCCTCCCCAGCACGGCGCTGGCGTCCCCGGTCCCCAGGGCCCGAGACACCCCGGAGCTGGCGCTGCTCGCCCTGACGCAGGCCAC
>NW_004567112.1:5970230-5973332 GCF_000260355.1 Condylura cristata | reverse complement strand
CCACGCTCGCCCTGACGCAGGCCACGCTCGCCCTGACGCAGGCCACGCTCGCCCTGACGCAGGCCACGCTCGCCCTGACGCAGGCCACGCCCAGGGGTCCACACTGCTGTCCCGGCCACATGGGGCACCCCTCGCATGCACTGTGAGGAGAGGCTTTCCTCACAAGGCCCTCCACAGCACGAAGGTTACCCCGCGGGGGCTCAGGTGACCGTTAGCGTTTTTAGCAGTGAGCCTTCGTTCAGGTGTGACATGAAGGTATCCAGACACGCTAGGTGACAGCACAGTGCGACAGTCTTATGTGCACTGGAACCGAAACACTGGTGTGACTCGCTCTAATGGGCAGGGCTCATTCTCCTGACAGGGGGTGGCCGGGAGCCCACTGTGTCTGCACGGTGGCTACACACAGAGCCCTGAGAGGCCGCATGATTTATCCAGGATGCAAACCCAGACCCGCCTGAGCCCCAAATCTCTGTTTTTAGCCATGACAGGGTTCCGACATCCAAAGCAACACGCAATCTGTATAATGTGTTTATACGTCATAAATTAATTTTTAAAAGAATAGAATTGAGTCAATGCCTAGAAAGTTGGACTGTCCACGTGATTATCTGGGGGTGACAGGATAATAGGTGACTTTTGTCTTAACAAATTTAATTGTGGAAACATAAATTTTAACCAGAGCAAATATAGCCTTTTAGGTTCTGAAGAACAGAAACAATTTTAAGAATACTCACTCCAAAAAAGGTCGAAGAAGCAATTACGCCTGCCCCGAGTAATATACTCTCAAGTGGGCGACGATTCTAAGGAAAAACAAAAAATTCTGTATTTAGCCAAAACCTCCCAGGTGGCCCAAGGGGATAAAGTGCAGCATGATGAAGCTGTCCACAGCCACTGCAGCACGCGTTGGATCCCTGGCCAGGGAGTGACCCACGTGGTGCAGCAGGCCACGCCCCCCCCACGGCCCCTCAGCAGTGGATTTCAGTCCATCCACCTGTTCTGCCCGCACTATGTCTCTGGTGAATCCTCACCCCTTGCACCTCTGGCCTAACCCCCAATTCTTGTATGCATAAAAAAAACTAAAATCTTTAAAATAAACCAAAACACAGGTCAGTAGGGACAGTACAGGCCAGCACCTCCCCAGACCCCCCCCCCGAAGCTGCAGCCCCCACCAGACTCACATAGCTGGCGTTCCCATTGACCATGTTGAATGCCGTGGAGTAGGAATAGAAGGAAGCCTGCAGAAAGCAGAGACGGAGTCATCACATTTGGGTTTCAGGCACAACAGAATTTAGTAATCGCAAAAAAAAAAAAAAGTCATCACTACCTGAGGTAAAATCATGGATTTCAGATTTCTTGTTGACAGTAGTGACAAAAATACCTTTGAAGGAAACAAGGCAGTTGTAAGTGTTCATGGAGGGACCAGTCTGCGTTAGAAGGACCCCTTGGGTGAGAGGCAGATGGGAGCACCGCACCCCGGGAGCTGGGAAGGGACAGCGGGGTATGGACGCGGTGGACTGTGGGAGGTGGACAAGTCATGGTGAAGGAACACCTGCTGGGCCCAGAGTCCCCCAGAAGTCCCTCCCCTAAGACCTGCCACCAAGCAGGGCAGCAAGGGACCGGGGATGCAGCGCAAGCGTGGACGAGGGGGGCCCACTCCCACGTGAGGACGCTGCGAGAGCCAGAGGCATGACCCGGGGCAGGGGTGCAATTCCAGACCCCCAGGGACAGGCTGGCTCAGGGAGCAGGAAGCCCGTCTTCACCGAGCGATCTCCAGGCTAAGCATCCCCCTGGAGACTGCCCTGTGACACCATGAAGCTTCCAGAAGCCGATGCCTGGCTGGAGAAGTGGGGGGCAGGGTGGGATGTATAACCGCCTCTCGGGCAGTCTCTCCGGACCAGTCAGAGACGGTGGGCCTCACCCTCCTCCCCGATCCCTGGCCGCCACAGCTGACTCACCGTGGGCGCTGAGAAAGGCAGGAGAGCTGCAAAGAGAGAGCACCTGTGGCTGCAGCTGTGGGGGGTGAGGGGCCGGGGGCTCGTCCCCTCAGACCCTCCTCTCCAGCCTCCTGAAGCACTGGCTGCAAAGGACATTTCTCACCCAATTTTTTTCCCTAAAAAGATAATCATATGCATATGGGAAATGTGAGCCAGTGTAGGACAGAACACTGAGGAAGGGCCTCTGCTTCCTTCCAGCCACCCCTGAAGGTTGACAGGACTCCTCTGAGGGAGCCAGCAAGGTCGGCCGAAAGCCGCGTGGTCGGGACTCTCCTGTGAGGGGCGAATGCGGCAGGTGACTGAGTGGAAGCCAATGCTCACTCCTCTTGCTGAAAACCCCCTGAAGAGGCGTGCTGGCTACTCTGCTCGAAGCCTGGACGACAGCACATCTGTTCACACATCATCCACTGAATACTTTCTTTTCTTTCTTCTTCTTTCGTGTGTGGAGAAGACTAGGGTGTAGGTCAAAGGTGTAGTGGGTGGGGGAGGGAGGAAAAAGGATTCCCCAGAGACAGAGCGGGGAGCAGAACCGGTGGATCGACTGAAGGACACTGCTGAGGGGAGCAGCGGGGAGATGGGAGAAGTCTGCTGTGCTGTGCCATGTGCTTCAGCAACCCGGCTGGGGATCGAACTCAGGCAGCAGTAGTGACAGCTCTGAGACTTAATCCCTAGGCCACCAGGGAGGCCCCCCATTTACTCAATATTTTCAGCCAATGTTGAGACCTACTGATCGAGATAAAAACTCCTTTCAAAAGTATCACTGCTAGACCATCCCTGGTGGCACAAGGGGCTAAAGCACTGCAAAGCTGGCTGCAGCAGCCTCAGTGTGAGTTCGATCCCACACCTGGGAAGGTGACCCACGTGGCTTGGCAGAACTCTCCTGTCTCACCCCTCAGCCGTGTACTTTAGTCAGTCAGCCTGTTCTGCTCCCTACTCTGGTGAATCCTCTCACCACCTCTGGCTTGTACCCCAGTTCTGTATGCATAAATAAATCAAATCTTAAAATATATATGTCCCTGCTGGCCCTCCCTTGTGGCGCAGCGGGTTAAAGCACAGCACTGAGAAGCTAAAGCCACTTCCTCATGAGTTCGATTCCCGCCTGCCCAGGAGG
>NW_004567112.1:5962390-5969834 GCF_000260355.1 Condylura cristata | reverse complement strand
TCTGTCTCTGGTGAATCCTCTCACCCTCTGCATCTCTGACCTGTACCCCAGTTCTGTACGAATAAATAAATAAATCTTAAAAAAAAAAAAAAGTTAAAAAAAATATATATATATATCCCTGCTTACTGATTATGTACAGGGAGAGCAATGTTGCCTTCATAGCTGCTAATATCCACTCTACAGACTATGGATCAAGGTGTAATTCCAACTTTCAATCTGAATTACACTTCAGGAGGCTACAGCTGCCGTGGACCCCTCTGCTGGGTCTGGGTCAAGTCAGTTGAAAACCTTCTGGAAAGGATTCACCACCCTACATGTCATGAATGTGCATGACTCAGGAGGTCCAAATAGCAACATTAGCATGTAGGATTTACCTCATTCTTTTTAATGAGTTCTTTACGACAGCTGAATTTTGGATTTTTACGTTGGCTCCAGTTTCTTGCTCATAACAAAGAGAGAATTTTATGGGAATCCCTCATACTAGCCCTTATGAGTTATTCTGGATCAACAATGAAAGAACTAGCTATGTTCTTCTGGGTATGATGGGGCTGGGTGAGACTCAGACCGACTGCCCCCTTGCTCCAAAGCCCAGATCTTTCCACGGGGCTGGACACAGCTCTGGGTCCCAAACCTATTGTTACCTGCGGTTCTGCATTCCTATACAAAGGTCAGAACTGCCCGTCAGTCACTCAGTCATAGAAGCCAAACCTTACAAAGTGCCTATCAAATCATAAAGAGCAGAAAGCTTGATTACAGCCCTCCCTGGTGGCACAGTGGGTTCGAGCGCAGCACTGCAAAGCTGGCCATGGCTGCCGCAGTGCGAGTTCAATGCCCACCCCAGAGGTGACCACATGGCGTGGCAGACCTCTCCTGTCTCGCCCACTGCTCCCCTCAGCAGTGTACTTCATCAGTCGGCCTATTCTGCTCCCCACTCTGTCTCTGGTGAATCCTTTCATGGCCCCTACACCTCTGGCCTGTAGCCTAGTTCTATATGCATAAATAAATACTTAAAAAAGCTTGTTTGCCCTGGGAAAGGTATGCATCGGAGGTATGACTGGGAATGCCTGGGGGCTGAGGACCGATACATAAACATACTCGCGCCTTACACATCACGAGACATAACCGGGAATGCCAGGAAGGGCCGAGGACCCATGCATGATTAGGGACCCCAGAAGCTGATCAGCGAATGCCTTGTAGATAAGATTAGAACCATGGCCAGGGGTTTCCGTCAGGTTTCAATGACAACACTCGGTCATCACCAGATAACAATGATCTGATCAGCAGACTCAAGTCTCCTGAAGCCCTAGATGACATAAGCACTTTTTTTAGTTGCACCTGTCTTTTTCTCCTCGTCCTCCTACCCCACGTAAACCGACACTGTATGATGTTTCAATCAATAAAAAAGCCAGGATTCTGCTGGTTCAGCAGCGACCTGCCCCATGCAGTTTGCTCCACGGCTCCCATTTCCTATCAGTGTGGGGTTGCCTGACGCCTCACAAACCTCCTGACTGCCAGTTCTTATCATGCACCGTTCAAACACTCCTTTTAGGTGTGGTTTCCAGCCTCATCGTCAGAAATCATTCTAAGGGGAAAAGGCATTTCCTAACTGCTACAATCGTATCTCCGCAACCTGCATCTGAAGTTAGGGCGCTCACCTGCAGGGCGAAAGGCGACAGGGATCAGCCTGCTGTTGTCAGGGTGCACTGTTGACTTCAAGGGCGAACACTAAGGTCAGTCTGAGGCTTAGGTTTGTTCTCTTAGGAGGTTAAAGGTTGGGAAGGGGCTGAAACTTACAAGACTTCTCTTCCAAGCTTCTTGTATCTTGAAAGAGAAAAACGAGAAGAAACAGCCATCAGCCTTAGGGTGATGGCAGCAACAAATCACTGTCGTCTCATTTCTGTCCCATCTTTGTTCTGTCTTTCCACAGGCCGGAGCTGCCTCCCAGCACATGGCCAGAACCAAACCAAATAAACCGAATGAATAAATGTAAGAACTGAGAAGCGAAGTGGTGATCCACAGAGATAATGACCAGAACATTAAAGAGCCTGCCATCTCTGACCTCGGCAAGGACTCCTGGTCAGCACCTACCTTGTCCTGGGTTGAGTCCCTGAATCCAGCCCCAGCTCAGAGGCAGCTGCTTAGAATGGACTCTGCCTGGGCCCTCCCTGGTGGCGAAGGGGGTTAAAGCCCAGCACTGCGAAGATGGCTGCAGCCGCTTTGCTGCGAGCTCGATCCCTGCCCCGGAGGTGATCCGCAGGGCACGGCAGACCTCTCCTGTCTCCCTGCTGCTCCCCTCAGCAGTGGATTTTAGTGGATCTGCCTGTTCTGTTCCCCACTTTGTCTCTGGGGAATCCTCTCACCCCCTGCACCTCTGGCCTGTACCCCAGTTCTGTATGCACAAATAAATAAATCTTTAAAAATGAAAAAAAGGGTAGATGGCCCCTGCCTGTCAGGAGAGGTGCCACTGATGTGGAGGCAGACCCCATGGCACTGGCCACCTCGTAGCATCAGAGCCAGGCTGTGGGCCCAGAGGCGCTGAGGGGCACTTCAGAAACCAAGTTAGGCACGTGAGCTTTCCATAGACTGCCTCATTGGACTGGCGTCTGTAGGCGCCAGGGAGCTCCCTAGACAGGAGAGAGGTGATGAAGGACTTGGCCATCTCTGCAGGATGCAACCTGGAATGCGCCTCCCAGAGAACGGTGTGACTTGGGGCACTGCCTGAGCTTGGGAGTTGGTCACCGTCTCGGGGCAGACAGAGAACCCTCACCCCGCCCCGGAGCTCAGGAGCACTACATGCAGGTTCCTCCGTAATACTCATCTCTACAACCCTGTTTATGAGAAGAAATTCTTTTGTGTTTTTAAAGATTTATTTATTCAAACAAAACTGGGGTACAATCCAGAGGCATAGGAACGTGAGAGGTTCACCAGAGGCACAGTGGGGAGCAGAACAGGTGGATCTAGTGAAATACACTGCTGAGGGGAGCAGCAGGCGGGTCAGGAGAGGTCTGCTGTGCCGTGTGGTCACCTCTGGGGCCGGGGATCAAACATGCACTAAAGCGGCTGCGGCTGGCCTACAGGGCAGTGCCCTAACCCGCTGCGCCACCAGGGAGGGCATCTAACTACATCTGACCTGTGAACAGCAGATTTGACCTGTATGGGTCCACCTGTGTTCAGATTCTACCCCCAGGTTCCACATTCTCCTGATGCCAGTCTACTAATAGGCAGGGTCCACTGTAAGGGACTTGAGCATCTAAGGATTCTGGTACCCTGGGAGGGAAGGGGGTGATCCGGAATCAGCCCCCTTCAAATCCCAAGGGACACCCATAGGTAAATTTTAGGAGTCAAGTTATACTGAGCATTGTTCAAGGGTCAACTGTCCATTAAAAAAAGTAACCTGATTTTTCAACTAAAGCTGATCCTTTGGGCTGTGTTTAGAAAGGCAACAATCCACTGGATTGCAGAGCGCAAGCAGAATCAGCTGAAGACAACCACCCTCGCTGGGAACCAGACACACCGGGGCCATGGAACCTACCCTTCGGTCCTCCAAATCAAATCTGTATGCATCTTCACTGGTTAACAACAGTTGCCTTGATTTCTCTATTTTTCCCTAAAATCAGATACAAAATAAATAAATAAATAAAATTATCTTAACATCGTTCATCCCGCATTCAGGTGTGATGACTCACGCCTGATTTCTATGCAACACGTGGCCACATTCTCAGCACCACGACAGTTTCTATCTGAGAGTCCTCGTGGCCTCCAGACCGGCCCCAGACAGCAATAGCTGCTGACCCCACTGGGGCGGGTTCCCAGATGTCTCAGTGAATGGATCCCACCCCCGGGTTACCACATCAGAAACCTGGAAATCCCATCTCCCTCACCACCCCACAGCTAATCCATTTAGTCTTATTTCCTCTCTTTTTTTTACCTCATATAAGAAAAAATTAAATACAGGAAACACAATAAATGACCATATATGCATAACCCCTTCATCCCCCCTTTAACAACTGTAAGCAATTATATTTATTTCTATTTTCTTCTTCCACAAAGAGCTGTGACCCCTACTCCCGTTTCCCTCCCCATTCTATCAGGCTTCCAGTCCATATTTGTGTACTTACACGCACAGAAATACATGTATCCATAAAAAATGTGGAGTAGTGGTTATTTTATATTATAATTTGCATAACTCCTGTACTTTATGTGTCTTGCTCTTTCCACTCAATATCACAGCTATCATGTTTTTCCACTTAACATCATATACATCACATGTTTTCACTTAATAGCATATGTTGAAACCAGATCACTGCTTTTAAGAGCTGCCTGGCATTCTACTCTATGAATCTACCACATGCTATTTGCCCAAGGATGGGCGTTCAGGGTGCTTCTTGCTTTTTTTTCTGTTATATAAACAGGGCTGTATGGTTGGGGCAGTTCTCTGGATCTCTCACCACATCCCCATCTTACAGGTGAGGAAACTGAGGCTTCGAAGGGCTCGCAAATGTACTCCAGGAAACCTCGCCAGGAAATGGGATGGGATCTGGCCCTGAAAATTCACGGGCAGGGCCACCGTCCCCAGCCACCCCTAGCACCTCCTCTTCATCCTCTCTCACACCTCGCTGAAGCCCTCACTCGTTTAGACAGCTGAGGCTCCAGCTGGACTAAGTACCTTGCCTGGGCCCCTCTGGTTACCCGCCACATGGCACCCAAGAGAGCCGCCCCAAGAGACCTCATTCCACGGACTCAGTGCAAATCCTCCTGGTCTGAGGGCCACTCCAGGCTCCTGAGAGCCCACTGAGAAGCCCCAGTGGTTGCAAGACCTACTAACAGCCCCCTCCCACTCCAGCCTCCCCTCCACCCCTCCCGGCAGTGAAGCGGATCCCCCAGGCGGGCCCCTGACTGCAGGGCCCCTGGAGCCCAAGATTCGCTGGTGACCCCTCCTGGTGGTTCAGGAGGTTTGTTTTCATCCTCCTGAACCACCGGCACCTGTCCGGGGCTTGGCCTCACCTGTACACCTTCATGCAGCCCCCGTGCCTAAACCCGTGCATTTGGAAGGAATAAAAGCGTGACGGAACATAAGGACCCTGTTATTTCAACGCTTTCAAGAGACCACGCCTTCACATTCCAGAATAAAATGTGAAAGTCATTATTTCTAAAAATGAGAAAATACTTACAATTGAAAGGACCAGATTTGTAGGATCCAATAATTCTGTCCACTGACGAAATCTCTGGAAAAAAGACTTGGGAGAAAAGAGCACCAGAGAGATGAATAGCCAGGAGACCAGAAATGTACAGGCATAAGTGGCAGTTACCTTTTCTTATGAGAAACCAGTGGGGTTGTATGACCTGCCTACGACCTGGTGCACCTGGATTCCTCACCACATCCCCATCTCACAGGTGAACCTTGAGGCTTAGAAGTGCTCATGAATGTACTCAAGGAAACCTAGCCAGGAAATGACCCTTGGTCACTGCACTATCAACTGCTCTTGAAGTTTAAAAGACTTTGGTGGGCCTCCCTGGTGGCGCAGGGGTTAACTTTCAGCACTATCAAGCTGATCCAGGACAGGGAGTGACCCACCCACGGGGGGGGGGGGGGGGGGACGGGCAGACCTCTGGCTGTCTCCACTGCTTCCCCTCAGTGGTGTATTTCAGTGGATCCGCCTATTCGGTTCCCCACTCTGTCTCTGGTGAATCCTCTCGCTCCCCCCACACCTCTGGCCTGCACCCCAGTTCTTATATGTGTCAATAAATAAAATAAACCTTAAAAAAAGACTTTGGGGTCACATGGGTCTGTATCTCCCCACCCCATGACCTTGAAGCAACTACTTAGGAAGGTCTCAGAATCAGTTTCTTCACCCTCTTAGGGGAGTTATGAGGATTCCCTTGAGTCCACAGAACTGGACACCCCACTGAAGGCACAATATGGGCTTTTTTTTTTTTTAAAGATTTATTCATACAGAACTGGAGTATAGGCCAGAGATGTGGAGGGCGAGAGGATTCACCAGGAACAGAGCGGGGAGCAGAACAGGCAGATCGACGAAGTACACTGCTGAGGGGAGCAGCGGGCGGGTCAGGAGAGGTCTGCCGCGCCATGTGGATCTCCTCCGGGGCAGGAGGGGATCGAACTCCTGCGGAATTGGCTTAAGCTTCTCAGTGCAGTGCTTTAACCCACTGCGCCACCAGGGAGAGCCGGGGCTTTTTTTTTTTTTTTTTAAGATTTATTTATTTAAAACAACTGGGCAACAAGGTCAGAGGTGGAGGGTGGGGGTGAGGTGGGAGGATTCCCCAGAGACAGAGTGGGGAGCAGAACAGGAGGATCCACTGAAATACCCTGCTGAGGGCTGAGGGGATCTCAGGGAGTCAGCAGAGGTCTGCTGCCCCATGTGGGGCAGTGGGTCAGCTCTCTGGCCGCGGTTTAAACTCCAGCTGCAGTGACTGGCTGCAGAGGGCTTCACAGAGCTGCACCTCAACCCCTTGTGCCACCAGGGACACCCCGCCACAGCTCTGCTGACCCGTGAAGGGAGGTCTGGGTTACTCCAAAAGCCCCCACATTTTGCAGGGTCTGACCTAGCCCTGGCTCTACCTGGCCAGTGTACGCCCATTGCTTCCGAACTTCCCCAGCTAAAAACACCGGGTTTGTGCTACTTTGGCTGAGGGCTGAATAAAAACACCCCAAACGGTGTCGCCCAAGGGTCCCCAGGAGGCTATGGAGCGCTGAAGTGTGGGTGCACCACGTGTCTAAAATATCCCCTGGCTTTGCACCAAGAAAGGACAGAAAATCTCCTTTTATATTAAAAGAAAAATCATCACTTTATATTGCTTAGCTTTTGAAACGTTAACGTTCTGGGTGCAGTGGGCTAATTATGGTATATGATTAACATTCATTTTAGCTCTTTCTACCTTTGTTACTCAGGCTACGAGAAACTTTCAATCGCTTCCAGGGCTCCCTCTGTGTTTCTATTGGGCAGCCGCGCCCTGACCTCGCCCGCAGGCGGGGCCTCTTGGCTTCCCCCAGGCCTGCAGCGTCCGCCGAGCTGGGCACCGAGGGGTGCACGCGCGGGGCGGGGAGGCTGGGCGCCCCGAGAGTACGGGTCCTCTCCAGCCCAGCCCAGCGCAGCCTCTGCAGCAGCGGGCAGACACCGGCAAGGGGACCCCTGGGGCGTTCTGCCCCGGGCTTGCGCCCCCTCCGTAGCCCAGGCTGCAAGGGAGGTGACCCTCGGCCACCGCCGCGGGTGGGCATCCGACTAGCTGGCGTTTCCCTCTCGGCCCTCCACGCGTGGCGACCACGTGGGCTGCCCAAGGTCACCGCGGCCCGGCGCAGGCTGCGCGGCGCGGCCCACGCCCTCTCCCTCCCCCGCCGCGCGGGCCCGGGCCGTACTTGGCGTTCGGAGATCCAAAAGCGCACGTTGGGCTCCATGCGGGCGGCGGCGCCCTGCCGGCGGGCCCG
>NW_004567112.1:5940483-5962191 GCF_000260355.1 Condylura cristata | reverse complement strand
CCGCAGCCCAGCGCGCCCGCGGCGCCCCTCCGGCGCGCCCAGCCCACCTCTCCCCACGCCGGTTGCCTCATAATCTGGTTGCTTGCGGCCTGGAGGGGTCACAGGCCCGGTATCACAGTACCTACTGCCAAGACGGCGTCTTGGGCACTCCACGCGCCAGGCTGCCAGCACCTCATCTAACCTGGAGTACAGGTGCACCCCAAGTTCGGGGCAGTAGCCTCCAAAACCCCGACAGCCGCCCCAGACACCCAGTATACACGGTGGTGATGAAAGTCAGAACCGGCATAACTCAGCGAAAGATCATTGAAAATGTGTCCTTAAAAGATGGAATTTTAAAAATTCCACTTCAGAGCACTAAATCAAGCCCAGGAGCTAACTAATTTCTGAATCCGAATAGCCTTTCTCCTCGATGGGGCAAGTCCACTTTGTTCTGTTGAAAGCAGATCAAATAGGGACTATTAAAAAATAATTTACACATACAAGAACTGGGGCATAGGCCAGAAGTGGGGGTGAGGGAGTGAGGAGCCACCAGTGAGGAGCAAAATAGGTGGGCTGACTGGAATACACCGCTGAGGGGAGGAGCGGGAGACAGGGCACAGGCGGGCGGCTGCCAGAAAGGGCTGAGCTGGCTGCAGAGGTGATTGGGCTGCCTTAATCCCTGGCACGGGGAGGCCCCACTGTCCTCATTTTAGAAGAGAAAGATCTGGAGGGGCTGACGCAAGGCACTCAGCTCTACCCCCTAGCCCCTTGCTCCACGTCTCTCAGGTATGTGAGTGGACGAAAGGGCTTGTCTTTTTTGTTCACTCTGCACCTCTGAAACAGCACCTGGCATATGCTAGGTACTCAGTTTATTGAAATAAATGCTCCCGTATCTCACTTGTCTCCTCCACACAGTTCCTTGGCAGTAGAAGTCAGCTTATTTTCCATGGTCCGAGTTAAATGCTAGATAAGTGTTTGCTAACACAATTGGAAAGGAAATTTAGCACTCCACAACATAAGCTAACCTAACAATTAATGATGTTAAAAATGTGAATATTTTAAAATATGTTTATTTATGATATACTTTACATCAAGCACTTCAGAAAAAATAATTAGAGTGATTTCAAAATGTAACCCCTGGATTTAATAAATATCTCTTGTAATTACACCCACTTAGTATTTAGAAATGTATGTAGAGACTAAGCCAGCAAACAAAACAAGTAAAATAACTGTAAACTATAAATCTTAGGGATGGGGACATGCATGATCAGTTAAGTCACTTTGCCACCGTGTTTTTTCAGAAACATGATTCACATTTGTTTCCATCACACATACATATACACACACTGCAAAAGTTCTATCAGACTACTGAGGCTAACAGCTTAAACGATCTCTTGCCATAAAAGAAAACTCAGTTTAATACAAAGAAATTCAAGAAGAAATTTTCAGGACCCTTGATCAGAAGTTTCAATGCTTGTTGTACTACTCTGCTGTATGCAAAGGTTCAAGCAAGGTGAAGAAAGAAGAGCTTGCTGTTCTCGCTGAAGACATGATCCAAGAACAGGAGAACCAGGCGTTCCACACACGAGCCAGTCATCGAGGATGCCAGAAGAGGGTAACCACACAGTCGCCGCACTTAAAAAGCCTTCGCTAGTATTAACAAAACACACTGATAGCTATGGATACAGGCATAAGGCTTGCTGCCCTCCCTAACTAATCTCTGAAATGCTAACAGGGAGTTCCCACTGTGGTTCCTTCCTGGCAGGAGAAGCCGCAGGTGTACGTGGGATCACTACGGATGCACCTTCTCAAAGTATTCCTTGGAAGCAGTCGGATGAGGCTTGATCTGAAAACAGAAACATTTAACTGGGTAATTGGCATAATACAAGTCTGAAAAGAGCTGAAAAGTGCTCCATTTTTACCCTAAGATTCTCACTTAAATCTGTTTCCTTGATTTCTCTTTCACATGTAGGGTACTTGTTCACAGAAGGGCCACAAGTCTCCAGCCCTTGTCACTGACCCAGATCCCTGTTGGGTGTGTTGTAAACAGAGGGCCATTTCTTCGGGCCCCCTGCTCTGAGCACACCCAGCCCTGCTCCCTTTTAAATACATAAATTAAAGTTGCACTGACAGCTTGCCTGTCCCCCTCCCACACCTCCTCCCCACCCCTCAGCACCTTCACCCATTTATAAACCATCTGCAGCCTTGCTCCAAGCTGGGATCCTTCTGTAGATATATATCCCAGGCCAGCAGTCCATGAGGCAGCAAAGACCTCGGGAAAAAACCTCTTGGAAAGAAACCTACCGTAGGAGAATCCGGTGTCCAGTTTGCGGGGCAGACTTCTCCATGGGCCTCCACGAATTGGAAGGCCTTCACCAAGCGGAGGGTTTCTTCCACGCTCCGGCCCACCGGGAGATCATTGACACTCAAGTGTTTGATGACTCCATTGGGGTCGATTATGAAGAGACCTCTGCAGCAGAATTTACCCTTGTTAGTATCACAACTCTACCTGAACTAGAAAAAGTCTTACTCTACCCTCTTGATCCTTCTTAACACACGTTAATGAAGTGTTCACAGGCTCAAAAATGGGGCTTTTAAACCTCCCCAGTGGCGCATAGGGTTAAAGCACAGCACTTTGGTGCTGGCCACAGCAGCTTCAGCTTGAGTTCGATCCCTGCCCTGGAGGTGGCCCACAGGGTGCCGCAAAGCTCTCCTGTCTCCCCAAAGCTCTCCTGTCTCCCCGCTGCTCCCCTCAGCAGTGTCTTTCAATCGATCTGCCTGTTCTGCTCCTCACTTTGTCTCTGGTGAGTCCTTTCACCCCCCCTGGCACCTCTGGCCTGGCCTGTACCCCAGTTCTGTATGCAGAAATAAGTAAATCTTAAAAAAAAAAAAAAAAACTGCAGGCAAATGGGAAAGGACAGAGGTGTATATTCTATACTCAAGAAACAGGAAATCAGTAAATTTTAGGGTAGATAGGGAAAAAAATCTTGGCAGAAAGAAGGTGGTGTCCTAAGTCTGGACTCTGGAGTCCACAGTGGACTCTGAAGGAAAAACCCAGCCCGTCACTCCTTCTCCCATCACAGCGATGCACGGCATGACCACTAGGTCTGTGCCAACCTCGTGCGAGTGCCGAGCAGCCCTGACACACGCCAGCACAGCAACCCCGGTTCAACAATCCACCCGAAGGGGCGTAACATTCCAGAACATTCCTGTGTCACTTGTGGGACAGGCAAGTCAGAGAAAATGCACAAGTGAACAGGTGCCCTCCCTTCCTGGGCTGGCCCTTCGGGGTCTAGACTCTGAGGCTTCACTGGCTCTGAGGATGAGACAAGCTGGAGTCCACTGTGTAGACACGCAGCTACGCTGGAGGCCGGCCCTTAAGCAGGCCTCCTCACCAGCCGGCCTCAGCACGTCTCCCTGGTCACAGCTGAGGCCAGTACGGAGTGACCTCGTGCGCAGGGCAGGGTGCTGGCAGGTGGGGCGGCCAGCGCTCTCCTCCACTTGCCAACTGTTAAGTTAGCCTGCAGCTTATTAAAGGGAGGCAGTAATTAATATTGGGGCCAAAATGCCCAAGCTCCAAAGAGTGCCCCACCATCGGGGTTGGGGAGCCCCACTCTGCACACGGGGCTGCTGAAGACAGAGCTTGGACACTCAAAGGAATAAAGGTCTCACCACGGAAGTGACACTCTGAGTCAGAGGTCACAGCTGTCGGGACCTGTGCTGAAACCTCGGCTGTCTGGCTGTCTCCCCGTATTTAATTCCCACTACCAACCTGGGAGAGACACTCTCTTTTCAGTTAGGGAGCCCTGAGGCTTGAAGAAACTAAACAACTTGCCAAGAGTCACACAGGTGTAAGTGAAAAATCAACCCAAGCCAAGCCCATGGGAGTCCTCAGATCGGGCCATCCCAGATGCGGAATCCCGCCTTCTCCAAATAAAGCAGGTGCCCCTCACTTCCAGGTGGCTGGGGGCGTGACGCGGTGGGGCCATCGAGACACAGGTGGTGGGAGACAAAGCAGCGCAGTCTCTCGGAGAGCTGCCACCCTCCCAGGTCATTCTCATGAAAGGACTAACACGAAGGATTTTGGCTCCAAAATGCTGTAAACCAAAGTCTTGGTAAATCTCCTAAGTTATGATGACGCTAAGCCCAAAACCAATTTTAAGCCCACAGGAAGGGATGTTACCTCAGGGCCAGACCAGGACCCTCCAGCAGCACACCGTAGTCTCGGGAAATTTGCTTAGTCAGATCGGACAGGAGCGCGATGTTCATGTGGCCCAAACCGCCGTCCTAAGGACACAAACGTGACTGGATGTCAGGCGGCAGCCTCCAGCCAGCTGGGCTGGGCAGCTGCTCCAGACCACCTCAGTGGAGTAAGCGGGGGTAGCCAGGCCAAGCACTTTCTGTGGACCGCCCCGCCCCAGCCATCGTGGAATGGATGCCAGAATGGCCATCATCTGACAGATGAGGAAACTGAGGCACACAAAGGTTAGGTCACTCGCTCCAGCCAGCCAGAGACAGAGGGAGGATTAAATCCAACCAACACAACAGCCCTTTCCTTTTCTACTTCTTAAAGTATTCCCTTGGTTGAACACTAGTTTCTGAGACATAAAAATGGAGGAACAGTAAGGAGAGATGCTCTGGATAATCGGGTTGGCAGCCCAGCAGCAGTGGGAAGCTCTGACTCTCCCAAGCGCGTCTTTCGGCAAGGGTACAGCATGCTGAGCGGTGGAGTCAGGGGCCTAACGCCCGTCCCGCAAGCCAGTAGGGTGGGGGGGGGGGTCGGGTACAGATGAGGGAAGAGGCGACACTGCCCCCTTCCCAGCCGAGCCCACTCTGCTCTGTGTGACCATTCGCACTCTGGAGAATACAAATGTGGTGAGGAAGAGCTGTGCACGTGACGTCCTGCAACAGACGAAGAGCCGAAGAGAACCTGCCGGGGGTGAGGACCTGCAGACCCACTTCAGACTAGACCCCACAGTGGGTCTTTTGTGGGCACCTCCCTATCGGAAGCTTGGGGACACAAAGGCAGGCGAAGCGACATTTGTACCTTCCTTGGGGTGTTTATCCAGGCAAGATGGCAAAAGTGGGAATCCACTGAAACTGCAACAACTTCACAGTTCACGTCATGAAATTCATTCGCTTTGTCACTGAAAGCAACAATTTCTGTAGGACACACGAAGGTGCTAGGGAAGAGGACAAAAAATCTCATCAAAACAGGCTGTCTAAAAATCAGTCCTTTTTTCTTAAAAGCGAGAAACAGCTCAGCATCCTCACTGGACTCACTTTTCTACTTAAGAACCAGGCCCAAAAACTGGGGTGAGGGGGATAGGCGGGGGACTCATTCTAAGAAAAAATGGTATTTAACTAAATTAGCTTTATATGAAAATTCACTTCATTTTTACTTTTCTCATTTCCTCTACACCAATGAGAACGTCAAGACCGGTTGATAAGAGCCACTGATCAGAGTCTACAAAATAGCACCCCAGTAAAACCCTACCCCAGAGAGAAGGCCCGCGCGTCCCCCAAGATCATCGCTTGTTAACTGGCCACAGATGTGAGCTGCATAATCAGTAAGGCCACCAGTGAGACCCAGTCCAGAGAGCCCTTCCCTGGCCAAGAAAAGCAGAGCCAACTTCAGCAAGGACACAGGACCTTGCTTGCTCTCAGAATGAAGTCAAACACCACAGGAAGTACACTTACAAATCCAAGGGGTAAAAGAAGAGCACCAAGTACTTCCCCTTAAAGTCATCAAGGCTCAGCTCTTTGAACTCTCCGTTGACAACAGCCGTACCCTTAAAGTAGGGCGCATGCTCAGTGACAGCTGGCGTGTGGCGCGAGGAACCTGGAGAAAACACTCATATATGACTTGGTATTGATTTGCCTCAAATCATCCTCAGAAATGTTTTTTCAGCACAGGGGTAATAAAATTGCGAAACTTTAGAACACTGTACCCAAGCACCTATTTGATTTTATTTAAACCTCTCAGAGTAATAAAATTAATTAGTTCAGTTTCAACTCAGGGCCTCCCTGCTAGCCTAGGAGTTAAGTCTCAGTGCTATCACCATGATGGCCTGAATCCGACCCCAGGCCAAGGGGTGACCCCCATGGCGCAGCAGGCCTCTGCGGTCTCCCTGCTGCCCTCCGCAGTGGATTTCAGCGTCTCTGATGAACCCTCTCATCCCTGCATCTCTGGCTTAGACCCTAGTCCTTCTATGCATAAATAAAATAAATCTAAAGAAGTTTCCACTCAACGCTTCATCTCAGGTACTCTTTTCCTTTCGCAGGTCTAGAATGTACACAAATCCAATTTAAAGTGCTATGGAAACCACAGAGAGACAGAGATAGTACGGGTGGAATTCAGGAAGAGATAAGAACGGAGATGAAGTCTAAATATGGTTTGATTTTGTCAAGTCTAGATGGCTTGGGGCAAACACCCTGCAGGACCAGGGCACAGCTTATCCCAACCGCGTACGTGTGTGGGAGACAAAGCAAGAACGGCCGGCAGTCCTGCTGAGAGGCCCTCATATATCAGCCTGAGTCTGCTCTTAAAATGAGAGATAATGAAGTCACTGGAGGTTTTCACGTAGGCAATGGAAGATGAGTCGGCTGTTCTCAGGCAGATAAGTCTGGCAGGGGATGGCAGGAGCAGATGTCAGTTATCAGAGAGCGGTGTAGAGGGAAAGGGCAGGGCAGGGCTGCAAGAGCAGCACCAGAAGCGGAAAGGACTTGCTTCTCCCTGGGATGAAGGGGCTCCCAGCTCAGAATGCCTGGGCTTCGGGGAGCGCTGGGGGAGGGCGTGGGCTGGGTGTAAACAAGCAGAGTTTACCCCACTGGCATCACATCACTGCTAGAAATGTTTCTCGACTCCAGGGCAGTGACACTGAACCATTTTAGGACAGTGCACCCAAGACAAGGCTTTGCACCTGCATTCAGGAACCATCACACGCTTTCTAAAGGGCGGGACAACTCTAAAATAGACATTTCCAAATACCACTCATCTGAGGCTGATCTTAGCAAAGCCCACATGCTGGCGAATGGGACATAAATCTTGAGAAGTAGCGATGCCTCACGTGGATCACGCAGCAGCCAATGAGCTGCTGTGTGCTCACAAGTGGGGCGAAAGCCTTTACAGGCGCTAGTCTCAGCCCTGTTACCCAACATCCCTTCCCACACAGCAACCAACCAGATGGGGTCCAAGGACACTTCACCTCTGATTCTCCAACCAGGGTGCACATTAGAGCCACCTGGTCTCACCCCAGAGATTGACCTCATTTGTCGAGTCTGGAGCAGGGGATGGTTTTAAAAGCTCCCAGGTGAGTCTAATGTGCAGGTGGCGTTCAGAGTCCCTGTCCAGAAATGACGCCTATTTTCATGATCCAGGTCAAGCCAAGGCAAATGCCACTTACTGGTGCTAAAGGCAAATTTTGCTTGATTGGAGCCAGACCACAATCCACTGGTCAAGCACAGTCTTGGAGAAACAGCTGGCCTGAGTGCGGCAGAGGCAGAAATGCCCCAAGGAAAGGCACTCAGATGTCGGGCAACCTGCAAGGAGAAACACTTTATATTAAGAAGTCACACAATGGTGGCTGAAAGCTGCGCCCATGGAAAGGTCATCCTCAGGGTCCTCGTTCCTGTGACCCAAGTACCAAACCTTAAACTCTGAAAGCACGGAATTATGTGTCCCCATTCTTAAGAGTTTCCTTCTTGTTTTCTAGCTTGCAGGGGGCAAGGTGATTGGGAGATAGTGTCAAAGGGTAGAAAGCTGCAGGTGAGTAAGTCTGCATGAGGACTACACTTAACACTGTAGGGAGCACTGAAAATGTACACCGAAAACTGATAACGAGGTGGGCATGTCAATTAGCTTTACTTCAGTAATCACTTCACTGCATATATGGGTTCCAAATCATCGTGTTGTACACCGTCAATTTTTGTTTAGAAGATATGTTAAAAAGCAAAAAGACTACAAGGTGGCAGGGAATTTTAAGATTCCATGCTCTTAAGAACAACACAGAAGGTTCAAAAACCAAGGGGCCTTGGTCACACCTTCAGTGCCTGGTCTCCTGCGTAATTTCTACAATGTCAAGGTTTCCTTTAGAAAACAAGGCCTTTTCAGCCCCACAGACAAGCACACAAGTAGAGCAAAGTTCAGTCTCTGGGAAAGTCTGGACAGGACTCCAGGGAAATGTTTGCCTAACCGTAGTATTCAGCATTACTCAAGAAGGGCCCCCGTTGAACCGCTAAGAGAAAAGGGGAGCGTGAGAAGCAAGAGGGTAGGAGGCGTAGCACGCAGGAAACTGCGCGTCAGACCCAGGAGGTGGGCAGGAGAAAGGGATTTCTGCAAGTCATCACTTTTGTTGCTTCCACGTGGGTTCCCACCCAGCGTTTGGTGGATGCTCTCAGCAGCGCCTGTTAGACGTCATTCTGTCGTAAGGTTCGGAAAGGAAAATGAGCTTCGGAAAGGCAAAGTCACCCGTCCGAGGAACGGGCCCCCGCCGGCCGGGACGCAGGGATAGCGAGAGGGATGGGGGAAGGGCAGTTCTGCGCAGGCGTGGGGAACGCTCCCGAGCCGGCCTGCGGTCCGTTACCCGCGGACACCCGCCTAGGAGAGCGAAAGGCCGCAGGGGCGTGGGACCCCGGCTGGGAAGCGCGTTCCGGGGCGACCACGGTGACTCCGTGCTTGTGCCCAGCCCGCAGCCACTCACCGAAGCCCGGAGTAACCTTCCCGCCGCCGCCGCCATCTTCAGTGCGCGCGGGAGCCGAGGGGCCGACGGAGAAGAGGAGGGGGCGGGGCGTCGGGGGCGGGGCCAATGACGGAGCGCGGCCGGCGGACGCGGGGCGGGGCCGAGCGGAGCCACGCCTCCCGCCCGTGGGCTGGGTGCCGGGAGTTAGCGTCTCGCTGCTCCCTGACGGAGGGGACGTTACCATTGTAACTCCTGAGACGCTAAGCACGTGGGAATGGGACATTTGGACTTTTCTCGACTAATCTAGGCGGGCGGTGGGGAAGCTTAGTAATTATTTCCCTAGTTACTAGTGATTTTTTTTAAGATTTATTTATTCATGCATACAGAACTGGGGTACAGGCCAGAGGCTCAGGGGCGGTGAGAGGCTTCACCAGAGGCAGAGTGGGGAGCAGAAAGGCAGGTCGACGAAGTACACTGCTGAGGGGACCCGCGGGCGGGTCAGGAGAGGTCTGCTGCACCAAGTGGGTCACCTCCAGGGCGGGGATCGAACTCGCATTGAGGCGGCTGCAGCCAGCTTGCAGTGCTGGGTCCTAAACCCGCTGTGTCACCAGGGAGGGTTGTGTCTTTGTTAAACAGGGAGTGTAAGGGAGGTATTTAGCAACATCTAGGACCACCTGAGTCTCTTTCTTTGCTGTGATCAGAGGATTTAAAGAGCACTAAAGGAAAATAACTATCGCACTTTGGCACTTGACAGAATTTCTTCTGTGTCCACCTCCACAGCAGTGTAGTTCCTACAACCATCTCAGGATGGGGGCAGCCCCGCTTACCAGATCCATGCTTTGGAAGGGATCACGTGCTTCTCCATCTTTCCCCTCAGCACCTGCCCTGTGATCACTTGGTTCTCATTGGGTGTGTGTTGAGCAGACACCTGAAAAGGAAGGGAGACCGATTGTTGGAACTCAAAATCAGACAGAATATTATTCATTTATACAGAAGAACAAAGAGATGATACAGACTAACATGAATGAGCCACAAAAAAAACAAAAAAAAACTAGGTTTTAACATTTGAGGTGAGAGATGCCAGACCCAAAATATCTGATTCGTGTGATGAGTCATACAGTTCATATGAAATATGTATAATAGATAAAGCCACAGACAAGAAAAGCAAATTGGCATTTGCCTGGTGCTGGGGGTTGACTTCATGTAACTGGGTTTTCTTTGGGGTGATGAAAATGTTTTGGAACTAAGTAGAGGGGGTGGTTAGACACTATGGCAAATGTACTGAAGCCACTGGGTTGTACGCTTTAATACATTAAATTTTAGGCCTCCCTGGTGGTGCAGGAGTTAAAATCTCAGCACTATCAAGCTACTCCAGCCACTGCAGCCTGAGTTCAATCCCCTGCCAGGGAGCTGACCCACACAGCACAGCAGACCTCTCCTGTCTCCCCGCTGCTCCCCTCAGCAGTGTATTTCAGTCCATCTGCCTGTTCTGCTTCCCACTCTGTCTCTGGTAAATCCTCTCTCACACACACACAACTACTCATACCTCTCACCTTCATCCCAGCTCTTATATGCATAGGTAAATAAATCTTTAAAAAATACATAAATAAATGTCAGGCTTAATTTGAATTTAATCAGTTCAAAAACAAAACAAAAACCCAATTCCTGGTCTGCACTGGTCATCGTGGAGGGTGGGCAGGTGGCCTACAGACCCTGCTCCCTACCAGGGACATCACCGACTCCAGGTAGACCGAGAGGGCTGGGCAGGAAGGGCAGGCTACAAGAATCCACACACGCACAACACAAGCTTTGCTTACTCACTGCATGACTAATGATCTCATTTCTTTAAACTAAAACTCTTGCTTTAAACGGAGAATCCTGATAATGCCCGAAGGTGGGGGGGTGGGGACCGTTGACACCATCCACGTACCAGGGTCAAGATAACCAGGAGACTGATAAAAGGTTTCAGGGGCTGAACATGAGGAATGCCAGGAGCATCCACGGTGGCGGGCTGCTCGGATGGGCTGTATGTGCCTGCCTTTGTCTAACCCGTTATAAAAGGCCAGCTCGCGATGAGATGGCAGAATAGTTTCTTCAGGGTGCTATACCCACTGTTCTCTCATATCCCTGGCCAGAGATCTGAAAAATAACCACGCTTAGAGAGTCCACTCCTGTCTCCGCTCACTGGCATGAGCACCAGGTCTCATTCCAGTGTCAAGAGCGGTGGCTTAACTTTTCTACACATTAGTTTACACATCTGTAAAATGAGAACAGCCATAGCATTACCTCAGAGCATTTGCTGTTAGCAGTGAGATAATGCAGACAACATGTTTAGGGGGGTACATGGCCCCCCAGGGAGTATTAAACAGATTAACTTAGTTACTATCATTATTTTGCCCGTAAGCGCACATGCTACATTTTGGAACTGGCAAAGACTCTGAATACACTCTGTTTTCCCCAAAGTGAGGGAGTTCCTCTTCCTCCTTCCAGTCTGGAGCCAGCCTGAGGCATTTGTACCAACACTAATCTCTTAATACGCTCAAGTGAGGCTCTTCCCGTAGCCCAAGGAGCCCGAGACCAGGAAAGGAAGATCCCAGCGACCTTCCAGCCCACAACAGCTTTATTCTTCTTTTTTGCTCTTACTCACAAAATTTGACGTTTTTTTAAAGTCTAACTCAGGAATCCGGGTGAGCACCTGGTAAGCCATTTATCAGAACTCTGCTGTGATTAGAACAAAGTTTGCCCTTTCCTAAGATGAACACCTATTTTGGGGGATCTGCTTGCTTGGTACAATTTTGGGAGAAGTTGCTTTGTCCGATGGAGAGTTACTCTCCTCAGTATTCACTTAGGCCTGGCATTTGTCACGTTTTCTTTTAGCATGTGGTTTAGTGTTCAGCGTTGGAACTGCCTTCTGTGTGTGTGTGTGTGTGTTTTTCCTTGTCCCTTCAGGTATGTCAAACGAGGACATTTTGTAAGTCTTATCCCCATGAACCCCAACCAGACCACAGTCTTTGTCCCTATCAGCATTTCAGGCATACTTAACAAAGACTTGCTGTGTTCCTTATGCCAACAGCAGCCCGACACACAGCTTGTCTGGCCGCTGGAGAGGAAGTCTCCCTGCTTATGGCTTCTTTTCCAAACGGGAAGCCGAGAGTTGCCCTGGTTCAGCTGCGAGTCCCATCAGGATCCCTGGGCTCAGAGGCCAGCAGGACAGAGCTCTCCAGTGAACAGGCCAGTCTCCTGCTCTGCTGATCTATCTAAAAGCCAATCTCCTTTGACCCAAAAGGAATGAAATATCTAGAATCTCAGACCCAGAGATCCAGAAGGAATTGAATGAGTCTCCCAATGGACAGTTCAGAATTGCAGAGCGAGAGGCCTTCCTCTGAGGCTGGAGAGGGAGATTTCCCCAGGGAGGACCAGCAGAACCCTCCAGATGCTCCAAGAAGATACCACAATGCATCCCCAAAATCAACACTTCCCAAGCCCCAGAGCCCTCCCAGAGCCCAGAGAGTGCAGGTCTTTCTCATCCTCATCACTCTTGCCATATCACACTGGAACTTTCTATTGGCTTGTCTTGATCTTAACCACACTGGGAGCTCCCAGAGGGTACAGCTCATGTCTTACTCAGCTCTGTGGTCCCAAGGCAAGGCGAGCGCCTGGCTCACAACAACTGCTAAGAAAAACATTGTCAAGTGAATGAATAAGCCATGGCTGACATGGTGGCCAAAGTGTTCTTTCCATACTCGTTCTGGAATATAAATATCTTTTTATTCAGATGCTTCTAGCTGTCACAATAAATTGACAAATTGTTCCCCGAAGAAAAAAAGACAAACTGACCTTGTCCTCATTAACAAAGGGATAGAAAGTGACTGCAATTCTCCCTTTTGAGTTTGGGAGAAGACTTTCTGAACCCAGTTGAGGGAAAGACAGATGAAAAGATATATGCTAGTTTTTATGATGATTAGGAAAATACCTCCCTGGAGCCACAAGTGAACACCCTGGTAGCTCAGGGTGCAATCAGAGATGGCAAATATTACTCTGGGTTTTGCTAAGTTCTTCCTCTTTCCATGGCAAAAAAGCATTCATTCTGTTTCTTCTTTTCCTACTGAGTGCCAGATTTGGCTCTTTCTGGGGTTCAGGGAAGATGAAGCCTCTTTACTGAGTCAAGTCTCCTAGAATCTTACACCGCCTCCCCCTAGGGCCTTTCCTCGGGCTGTTCCATTTGATCTCAGAGAGTAATGACAGAGACCTGAGGCTGCTCTTGTCCTCAGCCGGCCCCCAGGATTGAATTTCAGTAAGCCCACTCTCTTCACAGGCTCCTGCGAAGCTGGGAAGCTGGTGCAGAAAGCACCAGCCACCAGTGGGCCCTCAGCTAGTTATTACCCACCCACCTCCCAGCAGTCCATGGCTGTCTCCTGAGTGTCCCCTCCTTTCTTGCCTTGTCCCCCACTTATCTCTTCTCCACTCAAAAAAAAAAATAGACTTTTTAGAGAAGTTTTAGGTTCACAGCAAAATTCAATGAAATATGGACACCCCTATATTTCCCTCCCCACACCCACACACCTCCCCAACAACACCCTGCAGCAGGGCATACATTTATTATGTTAACCTAAACACTTAGGATGCCTTTAAAAAGATGGTGGCACAGCAGATTGGAACTGCATTGCCAAGCTAAGCCAAGTCCTGGCCACTTCAGCGCGAGTTCGATCCCCACCCCAGAGGTGACCCATGTGGCGCAGCAGACCTTCCCTGTCTCCCCACTGCTCCCCTCAGCAGTGTATGTCTATTAATCTCCCTGTTCTGTTCCCTACTCTGTTTCTCACTCCCCACACCTCTAGCTTGTACCCCAATTCCTGTATGTGTAAATAAATAAATCTTTGTAAAAAAAACAAAGAATTTAAATTATATATAAACAAATTATTTTAAAAAAATCACTGAATTGATGGCTTCATTATCACGAAGCCCACAGTCGGCATTAGAGTACACTCTTGCTAACAAACATTTAAGGACGTGTCCGCATTGGTGTATCGCCTGGAGTAGTTCCATTGCTCCACAAACCCTGTGTGCCACCCCCACTCATCCTTCCCACTCCCCTAGCCCGTCCAGCTCTCCCCATTTTGCAGCCCTGTTTCCAGCCCAGTGCCAGTCTGCTAACTCCCCCATTGGAAGTCTCTACATACTGCAGACTTAACGAGCACAAAAACAAACTCTTGCTTTCTGTCCTCAAACTATTCTTTGCTACACCCTCTCTTCTACCAAAGCACACAGGGTCTTTTCTCCACCTCTGCTGCTACCACCTCAGCCCAGGCCACCATCCTTCCTCCCCCAGAGCCATTCCACAAGCTTCTCAGGGTCTCCTGGTGGTGGAAAAGCCTTAGGCCACTTTCATGATGTGAGGTCCCTTTTTTTTTTTCAAAAAAAAGATTTATTTATCTGGGGTGCAGGGGTAGTGAGAGGATTCACCAGAGACAGAGCGGGGAGCAGAACAGGCAGGTCCACGAAGGAAACTGCTGAGGGGAGCAGCGGGCGGGTCAGGAGAGGTCTGCCGTGCCATGTGGTCACCTCCAGGGCGGGGGTTCAGCTAGTGCTGAAGCGACATTAGCTTCTTAGTGCTGTGCTTTAACCCGCTGCGCTCCCAGGGAGGGCTCATGAAGTCCATTTTTTTTTAAATATCATACTTTTTACCATTTTTTTTTTTTAGATTTATTATTTGTACATATAATAACTGGGGTATAGGCCAGAGGCTCAGGGGCGGTGAGAGGCTTCACCAGAGACAGAGCGGGGAGCAGAACAGGCAGATCGACGAAGTACACTGCTGAGGGGAGCAGCGGGTGGGTCAGGAGAGGTCTGCCGCGCCATGTGGTCACCTCCGGGGCAGGCGGGAATCGAACTCATGCGGAAGTGGTTTCATCTTCTTGGTGCTGCGCTTTAACCCGCTGCGCCACCAGGGAGGGCCCATGAAGTCCATTTTAAAAGGGAAAGGAAACAACACACAGGCCAGGGGACTGTGGGGTGTTACGTATCCCACAGATACATGGGCTCTAGAGATTCCGAACTGCCTGTACCTCAAATCTCACTGCTGAGGCCCTTCTTCAGAACTGGAAGGTGGTTGGAGCATCCCTATGGGCAGGCAGAAATTGGAATGACTTCCCCACCCCACACCCATGTACCCCCACACCAGACTCCCCACATGCCCACCCTCCTGCCCCTGCAGCCCTCTGAGTGGGCTGAGGTCTGGTCCACCTCTTGGCGGGGCAAGCCGAGGCATGTTTCCCAGAGTTCCACACAGCGTAAGTTCTAGTCACCCACGAAGGTTACTCAATACCCCCTCTATCAGCTGTCTCCCTGGATGGTCTCCTCTTTCCTCACCTAGGCTTCCTGTGGTTCCTGAATAAGCTACTTGCATTGGAAACCTGGTCTGAGTCTAGGAGAAGCCAGACTAGGACACAGGGCTACGAACCTGTCTTCCAAAATGCTACCCCAGGCTGCTGCAGGCGTAGAAGCAAAAGTATTTCTTCAGAATGTGCTCCAGGCAGGGGAGAGGGGTCATGGCTGGAAGGGGTAGGGCGAAATACTGTCTTTTCCAGTCTGCTACTATGTGGAGCTTTATTTACCTATTTAGAGATTCATTTATTCATAAGTACAAGAGCTAGGGTATAGGCCAAAGATGGGGGTGCCGGGGGAGATGGCTTACCAGACAGAGTGGGGAGCAGAACAGGAGGATCCACTGAAACACACTGCTAGGGGAGCAGCGGTCAGGGGTCAGGAGAGGTCTACACCACGTGGGTCAGCTCCCTGGCTGTGGCTGGGCTCAAACTCATGCCGCAGTGGCTGGCAATAGCTTGAGCTGTCTTTAAGCCCTGCGCCACCAGGGAGGCTCCGCGTGGCGCTTGTACGGACACACTGCAAACTCCGAGGAGCCGCCCCTGCCTGCCCTCCCTGGGCTCTGCAGCTCCCTGGCCCACCCTCTGCTTTCCCCTTTGCCTCCTGCCCACGGAAACTCTGCTCTGCCCAGCAGGGTCCGCAGGCAGCCCCATTCCAGTTCATTTCCCACAGCCTCAGCATACAACCCAAATCTGCACAAGGTCGTACATGTCAGACAGAGCTCCCGCTTTCTAGCAGTCCGCTCACGGGGCTCCCCCACCCCTCCTGCTCTGGCCCCACTTGCCCAGCCCCTACCCTGCTCTCCGCTGGCTCCTCCTGCTGGGGCTCAGGCCTCGGCTTAGCTGTCAGCCTCGCCAAGAGGCCTGGCCGGCTTCTCATTCTGTCTCTGTCCTTGTTTGTGTCCTTTGATCAGGGACTTACAGTCATTTGATCTTTCCATTCACATACACGGGGGGCTTGTCAGTCACCCCCTAGAATGGCACCCCGACAGGGTAAGGGCCACGCCCCTCTTGTCTCTGTTCTGTCTCCAGGATCTAGCACAAGGCCTGGCACATGCAGACTTCTGGAAAAATTCGATGAATCCGGCTGGTGACTCAGCTCAAAACTTAACCATGTGCCCACACGCCTAGGCCTCCCCACTTCCCCCCACTTCTCAAATTCCTCCCCCTCGCACTCACCCCTGGAGCTGACACCTCCTTTCCCTAAATGCCTGTCAGTTCTGGTCAGCACACTTCTTCTGGCCATCAACCCACAGCATGAGGTGAATGTGTATGACCTTGTGCAGATTTGGGTTTTACGCTCAGGCAGTGAGAGGTGAACTGACAGGGGGGTGTCTGAGGGCCCTGCGGAGGTTGAGCATTCTCCATTGTGTTTTATCACCAATCTTTTACTGTTGCCTTGAGCTGTCATTGAAATCATGTTTTGTTTCTTAGTCACTGCTGATAGCTATCCTTTGCAGACTGGATAACTGTCTACTTCACTTAAAAAAAATACCCCTCAATATCGTAGAGTGTATTTTCTAAGAACAAGGACCAAGGACATTTGTTCTCTTACTTAATAGCCACATCACAACGATAAGAATCAAGAATGTTAACTTTCACACACTATTATCTAAGCCAGCCCTTCCCCACCACCCCCAACCCTGGACTCATGATCCAGTCCAAAATGACACTTCACATTCCTCTATCTTTTTAGTGTCGTGAGCCTGGGCCGTTCCTCCGGGTTTCACAGTCCTGGAGGACTCAGGCTGGCTGTTTTAGTAGAAAGTCCCTTGGTTCACCTCTTGATATGTTATCATTATTAGATTTATGTTCAATTTAGGAATATCCCTGAAGTGTTTTCCACACTTAACCAACCTGTTATTATTGAAAATTTGTGTTGTTTCAGACTTTCCTTCTTCTGATAACCCATATTGGGAAATTCTTATTATAATCCATCTTTGTAGTCAAATCTTGGCCTACGCTCTTATCTACTTTTGGGGGTCTATTTCTAGAAGTGGAGGGTTGTGTATATGCTGATGCTTTTTGATGTGTGTTGCCAAAATGCCTTCAGATAGGCTGTGCCAGCGGATACTCCCTCTGCAGAGAGGAAAAGTGGCAGCTCCTGGGGGATTTTGGCTACACTGGATCCCAGCTATCAAGCATCCTTCTCCCAGCAGCCTGTGCTCTGCACTTTGGCTTGTTTTCTATTCCAATTTCTTGTATATGTAGCTGGTTGGTCTGAGGAGCTGAGGAGGAGTTTAAAAGAGGGCTTCTAAGCCCTCCCTGGTGGCACAAGGGGTTAAGTCTCTATGCACTATGAAGCTATCAGCGGCCACTGCAGCAAGAGCAGGATCCCTCATGGTGCAGCAGACTTCTCCTGACCCCTGACTGCTGCTCCCCTCAGCAGTGTATTTCAGTGGATCCTCCTGTTCTGCTCCCCACTCTGTCTCTGGTGAATCCTCTCACCCCCCACCCTTCCCCACCTCTGGCCTATACCCACCTCTTATTTTTTTTTAAAAGATTTATTTATTTATGCACACAGAACTGGGGTACAGGCCAGAGGTGCAGGGGGGTGAGAAGATTCACCAGAGACAGAGCTGGGAGCAGAGAAGGCCGAATGAGGAAGTACACGGCTGATGGGAGCAGCGGGAAGACAGGAAAGGTCTGCTGTGCCATGGGGGTCACCTTTGGAGCTAGGGATCCACCGCACACCAAACTGACTGTGGCTAGCTTGCAGTGCTGTACTTTAACCTGTAGCACCACCAGGAAGGGCCGGGGCTTCCCATATCTTATTCATCTTTGTGGTCTCCTAGGGTGTCTAACCCTGCTTCCTATTTAATAGCTATTAATGTCAAAGGAAGGAAGTAACAAATGCTTGAATAGTGACACTTCAGATTCTGCTCTGATGTACAACTGGGTTATGACCAGTTAATGACCAAAAATGTCATTAACAATGATAACCCGAAGTTCGGTGAACAGAAGTCCTACTAACCCAGTTTAGCAAGTGGACTAGTCTCTCACAGCCTCCCCTGGTCTCTCGGTAGCCACAGCAAAGCTTTCCTTCTCCTATGTCTTGACCCCAGTCATGATCTTCATGTCAGGTGTCACCCTGCAGACAACTACGATGACTTCCTCTTGCCCTTTTTCTAGAAGCTTCTTTGGGACGCTGCCCATCTCTTGTCTAACCCAGCCTCACACGGCTGTCTTTTAATTATGCAATGAAAACGGTTCACTAGAAATAAAGTCTTAATGATAGACAAAGACTTTACTAGATAATCAAAGTGAGCATTCGAACCCTGAAAGCAGATTTCACTGTGACAGCTGTTGAGTTTATATAGATGGGAAGAGTGAGTCATTAACATTAAAAATATAATTATTCTTGACAGGGACCTTCTGGCTCTAAATTGTTTTGATCTAAAGATATGTTGATGTTATCTAGGAGCAGAGGAAGACATTGCTGGGTTTAATCTCTTCCTTTCTAAAGAATGCAATAAGGAGCTGCAAAACCTCATTAGCATGCATATGAGTGGGTGGGGGTGGGGGGGGCACAGGAAAAGACTGACTCCGACTTCCAGTCTACACAGATGGCTTCATCCACTAGAGCAAGGAGGGAGATTCCCACAGCATTTTACAGTATGTTCACTGACAGCTAGGATAAGTGACTGTTTTATTTATTTTTAAAAAACTATTTTTAAATAAAGGTTTATTTATTTATGCATACAAGAACTGGGCTACAGGCCAGAGGTGCAGGGGTGGGGGGTGAGAGGATTCACCAGAGAGCAGAGAGAAAAGCAGAATAGGCAGATCCACTGAAATACAGCCTGTGACAGGTTTCACTAAATTTTACCATTTCCAAACGTTGTAGGCTCTATTTTCCTGGTCTGTTAGGGCTACCGAGGGAGCCAAGCAGGTGGACCGACTCACGTGCCAGAGGAAGCCAGCTACTCCTCATTTCCCCCAGGACCTAAGATGCTGGGGCCAGAAAGTGGGAGCTGGATAGAGGTGGGACACGAGGTTGTGCTGGACATAATGACTCTTCAGTTTTCCATCTTTGGGCCCTCCCAACTGGGGAAATGACAAATACCAGAGAGGAGTGAGGATGAGAGGGATATTAGAGGGAAGTTTGGGGTCTTCCTGGTGGACTGGGGGTTAAGTCTCAGTGCTAGAACCATGACACCCCACTGTGATGGCCTGAGTTTGATCCATGGCCAGGGACTGACCCACAGGGTGCAGCAGACCTCTTCTGTCTCTCTGCCGCTCTCCTCAGCAGTGTACTTCTTCAATTCACCTGCTCTACTCCCCACTCTGTCTCTGGTGAATCCTCTCACCCCCTGTACCTCTGGCCTGTGCCCCAGCCCTATGCAAAAATCAGATCTTTTTTTTTTTTTTTTTTTAAAAAAGCAGATGGAGTTTGCATTCTAGTCCCTGAGACTAGTGTGGTGGCAATGCTCCTAACTTGGAGTTTCCTAATGGAGAGAGTTCATTAGGGCTCAGGAGTCTCTCTCTCACACAGACACACATGCGTGTGCACACACAGGGCAGTTTGACTGTTGTCTATTGTCTGTCTACCAATGCTAAGGGCAGATCCTCTGTTTTTCTCCATTCATTGGTGCCCCTGGGCTCTAGACCTCCTGCCATCTCTTGCCTTTCTGCAAGGTCAGTGCCACTTGGTAAAACATCTACAACTTCCCTATCATTTGAAAAGACTGTGCAATTAAGAAAACACAGCACAGCCTATGGGATCAGAAATGGTCTTAGCTAACCACTCTGCAATTTTCTGTTTATGTGTCTCCTATTTCCCTGGCCTGTAATTTCTTTATCTATAAAACTGGAATAATAATACCTAGCCATTCATCAGAAAGGTGAAAAGCACGTTGTAAGCCATAAACTGTTTTTCAGCCATTTAGTAGTATTTATCATGTGATGTCTTCCAAATATTCCTTATCTTTTACTTGGATTAGACAATATATTATTTACTTATTTTTTTTAAGAATTATTTTTATGGGGCCCTCCCTGGTGGCACAACGGGTTAGGACACAGCACTGCAAGGTAGCCACAACTATTTCAGTGTGAGTTCGATCCCCAGCCCTGGGGGTGATCCACATGGTGCCACAGATCTCTCCTGACCCACCCGCTGTTCCCCTCGGCAGTGTACTTTGTTTATCTGCCTGATCTGCTTCCCACTTTGTCGCTAGTGATTCCTCTTACAGACCCTGCACCTCTGGTCTGTACCCCAGTTCTTCTTTTTTTTTTAGAACTGGGGTACAAGCCAGAGGTGCAGGGGAGATGAGAGGATTCACTAAAGACAGAGTGGGGAGCAGAACAGGCCAGCTGACAAAGTACACTGCTGAGGGGAACAGTGGGCAGGTCAGGAGAGGTCTGCTGCCCCATGTGGGTCACCTCTGGGGCAGAGCTGGGATCGAACTCATGCTGAAGTGGCTTTAGCTTCTCAGTTCTGTGCTAACTACCTGGCACACATGTGGACTCAGTTCAGACCACGCCAGGGGGAGCTGAGAGCCCCAGGCTTCGCGTGGCCGTGGGGGACTGGCTAGAAGGCAGCCTCTCGCTGTGGGGAGACCACGGCAGGGGAGGGGAGACCCCCATTTCTGTGCCTCCTTCCCCCATGTTTGCTTCCACAGGAGGGGACTGAGCAGGCCAAAGGCAAATGAGATACCTAATTCTCTTAGGAAATTGTCAAAAGTGCAATCTGTGCAGAGCATTACATCTTTAAAATGAGTATTTTAAAGACTGGTGAGACTTCCAAGAGGGAAGGCGGTGGTTTAATATTCAGATTGCAATATGGTCCATCTATTATGTCCCTACTATCTGAGGACAATAAAAGCTTCATAGCAATAAGATCTCAAAGGCAGGCCCAGAGTCTCTGGAGCAAGAGAAAGTTTATGTTACTGTGTACTAAGGTGGGACCCACCGAAGCCCCTCCAGGATGTCTGGGGCGCCTGGCTGGAGGGCGCCAATCACCTGTCCAGTTCAGCTAGTCCACCTCCCTAAGAAGCAATTTTACCTTTCTTGTTAAATTGTACCCACGTTTCCACATAAGTTGCCCAGCTACCCTAGATGAGTCGGGCTTTAGCCTGTCATCCCCTAATAGATGGCTACTCATAAAAAGACCAGAAGAGTTGGTTTCCTTCTCCATATTAACAAAAATCATAGCTTTTAAGTGGACTATCCGAGGAGAGGGCTGTCTTCCCTCCTCCCACTCCGAGGTACAAAATTAATTTTTATACTTGTAGTGTGTAATTTTCTTCCAAGTAGAACACTTCCCCTCCATCTAAATATATCTGGTGGCTTAGCATGAAACCAAACAAAAGATGCTCAGCTTTCCACGCGCCATATTGCGAGGGTAAATAGCTCGTGTTTCATTCTGTCTGAACGGTGACATGGAATTAGGCTGCTTAGTTTCCCTTAAAATTATGATCGGTTAAATCCCGAGTGGCTGGATTTGAGCTGGAGAATTAGAAGTTCTTGGAGGTTGGTAAGGCTCTCTGTGATGCTGATCTCTGACACCAGAAGATCAGTCTCTCCTGCTCTTTTTTTTTTTTAATTAAAAAGTTTATTTTTACATCATTTTGCACATTTTTTTTCATCTCAATTGTAATCCCCATGGGTTTCCCATCACCAAATCACCCCTGTGCCACCACCATAGTCCCGTGCATTTCCCTCCC
>NW_004567112.1:5937347-5939858 GCF_000260355.1 Condylura cristata | reverse complement strand
ATGTTGAACATTTTTTCATATGCCTGTTGGCCATCTGCATTTCCTCTTTGGAGAAGTGTCTTTTTAGCTCTACTGCCCATTTTTTGATGGGGTTGTTCTCCTGCTCTTTTAAGCTCTGATGGGGCAGGGGCAGGGATGTGGGAATTTTGATGGTTAACTCTGATGGAATAACAGGCACCCCAGAGCCCAGAGGCGGAGGTAGGGCTGAGTCCTGCCCTACCCAGGTCTGAGTCAGTAAATGTTGCCTAATGCACTTAATAGGTTCTGGAGAAAAGAAAACTGAAGGATAAAAAAGATGTATTTTAGGGCTTTGAGTAGGGAAGGCAGACACTAACGAACAGAACTTACTACCAAATTTACAGCTGAGTTTGGGCAACAGACTTCATTCTTCCAAGACTGAGTTTCCTCTCTGCACAGAGCTAACTTCTGTTTATAGTAACTCTCACCAAGCAGTTTATCCACGAGATACAGGTGCCCACAGGAAGTAAGATATTGTTTCTTTTGCATTTTGGGTTGAATTGACCCAGAGCGATTTGGAAGTCAGGACTCTCTGGCATCCCCTGTCCTCACCCCCTCTCTATGAAGATTTTCATTCTTCCTCTCTACCAGCAAGATTCAGACTTAGCTATTGATATTTAAGACTACTCTTTCTTAGGAAAACTCATCTTTTTTCAAAAGGACCTCAAGTTGTTAATGTAATTAGTTGAAAGGAATGAAGCAATCATGGTGGAATTATGAACTGAAACATCAACCCCCTGTAAGTCTTAATCATTTAGCTGACTACCTACTTTGCCTTCTTACAATATGATTTAAGTTCACTCTGGCAGCCACCCAGAACAATTAAAATCAACTTCTGCCAGCCAGACAAAGCTAGCCAGAGATTGAGTATATGGACTGAGTCAGGCTGCTGAGTTTAAATCCTGGACCTGCTACTTCTTAGTTGTGTGACCTTAGGGAAACTGGACTTTCCCCAACCTACTAACATTATAAAATGGGATGATATTCACGGTCTCATCTGGAAGTTGCATTCACTGAAATAATCCATGTAAAACCACTTAGTACAGGATGACACACAGTTGGGGTCCAGTAAATAAATCTAACAGCAGCATTCCATTCCTACATTGGAATGGTCCTAGTTTCTTCAGAGACACGTATTCTGCAAGTACATCATTCATTTGTAGGCAGGACATGCACCCATGTAGCAGAGAGCACATAGGCTTTGGATCACTTGCTGAAGGACGACGTGGCGTCCACTTACTGTCCGGGCCTGTTTGTGCCTGTAAAATGAGATAGGCAGGCAGGGGTTTCTCGGGATTGCAACGTCTGATGGGGACCAAATAGGTAAACTCATGGGCAATCACTGACTGGATATAACGAGAGAGTGGTGGGGACCATGGCTAACTGTGGAGTTTTGCTCTTCAAAGTGTGGCCCACTGACCAGCAGGATGGATAGAATCTTGGAGTTAGAAACAGCAGCATCTCAGAACCCACCTCAGACCTAGAATGAGAATCTGAGTTTTCCCATCCATCTGCATGCCCAAAGAAGTCTGAGGACACTGGTATGGATCATAAACCATAGAAAGGCATTATTTTAACAACAGCCAAATTAGCCAACTGGGATGTTAACAGGCCTTGGGTTGAGGGCAAAGGCAAGGTGTGGGTACGCTCAGAGAGGTAGGAGTCTCTCGCAGAGATGCTTTATGTGTTAGGGCTCTGGGCCTGTGGAGAAGCCAAGCCTGATTGCTTCAAGCAGTAATTCCTGGAGTGAAAGATACTTAAGAAGCTGTCTGCTCAGCTACTTGCCCCCCACTTTACAGACCAGGCACAACCCCAAATCCAGACTCTAGGTAGGGGTGGGGCTATCCAAACAAGACTGTCCCGTGCTGCTCAGCATCAGGACTATTCTGAAGAGTCTTTAGTTCCTATTTCCTCCAATGTGTAACAATTGTCCTTTTTTCCCCCAAGCACCTCCGGGCCACTTCCTGGCAGCTCTGAGGCCAGGTTTCCTCCTTTAGGACAGAGAAGGCCCAGAGCCTGCTGCTGGACGGATATCCGGCCTGCAGGATGCAGAGAAGGCAGACACCTCATTGTTCCTTGGGGCCAGCCCGCCCCTCCCCCAGTCTGGAGCACATTCTCAGGCCGGGTGACTGAGGGGGCCTCATTTTCCATTAGTGGGGTCTTGGGGGGCAGCAAGGGCGCGCGGCTAAGTGCAGACCTGCAGCCTGATGTTCTGGGCTCCCAGAGGAATGGCCCTAGCAGCCCCCGAGATAAATGAGCCTGGAATTTGAAGATGTGCTTCTACACGCGCTGTGACTTATTCACGCTGCGTCCTTGGGAATTCGATGAAGTTGGCTGTCATGAGGCTCGTCCATGTGCGAGCCCCCGGGAGGCGGTTTATTCACAGAAGCAGTCGCTGCCCGCGCCCCCACCTTGGAGTCCCTCCCGGGCAGGCGGAGGGTCCCGAGGGTCCCGGCGCAGGCCGCGTGGAACCGCCGCCGCGCCTCCGCCAAG
>NW_004567112.1:5930282-5936172 GCF_000260355.1 Condylura cristata | reverse complement strand
GGGCCCCTGCCCTGGGCTCCGGAATTCGGACTCGGGCCGCGGAGGAGGCAGTCGGGGTGGCAAGGGATCGGGATGCTGAGCGGACCCCCGCTTCCAGCCCAGACCTTACAGTTCGGGCCATCTGGGCAGCTGTCGAAAGGTCAGTTGGAAAAGCAGTTCATTGAGGGAGAGAGGACCGAGCACGCACGGAGACAGCTTTTCCAGTCGGCCCGGGCTGCTTGTGAGTGTGAGCGGGTGCGCGTGTGTGGTGCGTGTGTGCTCTGGGATTAGTCGGAACCAAGTCTTTGCCTGCGCAGCTGACTTGATAGAGGCGATTGCTGGAAACCATCCGCTGGGAATGCTTCTCAGGGAAATCCCGTGGTGGGGAAGGAAGCCTTCGAGTGAGGGGAGGATGGCGTTGCAAACACCTAGAAAATAACGCAGACTTCCAGGGGTGGATTCCCCCCCCCCCACCCCCGCGTTGGGGGGGAGAACGGGCCGGGAAAGAGAACCGAGTTTTTTGATTTTTGGCTCAGTTAAGGAAAGAGAGGTAAGTGTGCCACCAATTGGATGCGTTTTAGGGGCAAATCATTGGATTTCTTGCATTTAGCTGGCAGGAAACATGGTCCATGTGGAGTGTGGTGTAAGTCAAAGCTATAGAAACAGGTTTTGACTCTTCCTTGACATGGAAAAAAAAAGTGCCCCCCCAACTTACATGCCTCCTAAAATGATTGTGTTGTATGCATGTAAACATGCCTATTTGGAAACACCTGGAATTTATGTAACATCTTTTTTGCCAAGATGTGAGCCCTGGCGTGCAGCCCTTTAATGAAAAGGGGAAGTGGTTTTCTCCTTCCTTGGGAGGAGGCTTTACTTGACACCCGAGGTAGAAGGCAACCGAAGTAAAGTCTTGCTTTCAGAAGGCGACCAGGGGCGCAACACCAGAATGCCTAACCTACTTGTTAATGTTTTCATTCACCCACTTTGATGAATGGAGGAAGAATTTCTGGCCAGCAATGAAACGATTCATGTTTATTCACCCTGTTCATCACCCTGTGGCTTCTATCCCCTGGCCGGTAAGCGATGCACTGGTCTGGGTTCGAACAACTTAGCCTGGCTGCGTTCACGTTGCAATTTCATCGTCACTTGTCGCTGTGAAGCAGCAGCTTGGAAGGTTTGCTTCGAAAATCCCAGTAGAGTTTGAAATATGCTGGCCCCTCCCTCCCATTGCTCAGCTTTGGTGCAAAGAGATTTTAAGCGAGGCTGTTACTCGGTGACCTCAGGTTTTAAGGCCTGAGTTTTTTTTTCCGTCTGTTTTCCGAACCTGACTGGATCAAGATGGGGGCTGGCGGGCTCTTCTCAGGACTGGTCAGTGCGGCCTGGAGGGGAAGAAGCGGAGACCACAGCCCCCCACCCCTCGACCCCCGAACCCCCGCTGGATGGCTGTGCAGTCGCCACCTAGTGGTAGGATAGGATTGTACATGTCTGGGCTGGGGGCTGGGAAGTTCACCCCCCCCCCCCCACCGAGCTGAAATTATTTCTTGTGAAATCACTGGATCTGATGGTGTTGGCGGCTTTGCAAGTTTCACTGGTTTCTCCTGTTGCCCAGGGAATTCGGCTCTCTAGATTTCAGCACCACACGTTTGTTTGCCCGCGGCATGCTTTTCCCTCCCCTCAGCATTTGGTTGCTTCTTTGAAAATGTCTTGCTTAGAGTGTTATGAATTTCCTCCCCAAATTGGTCTCCTCAATTTTTTTTTTCCCACCAAAATGACATGACACCGCCTGATATTTTTGTGTCAGGTTAACAAATGGGCTTTTTCTTTTTTTTCCAGAACCTTAGGGAAGAGAGTGGCACGCTGGAAGCTGAGTTACAGTGATTAAAAGTTGTTCAAGAATGTGCCTTTCGCTTCCTTTTCCTTTTAAAGTCTTCCATTTCTCTTTGAGAGCTAGTAGTCATCTCATGTGAGCAAATATCTCTTCACCATGCCTTGGAATGAAGGGGCCTTCCTTGCTAGAAGGAAACCGAGAGAATGACGTGAATAAGAAAAATCAATCATGTACTTGGCAATTTCACTTTTAAATGGGCATTTCTAGTCCTCATTCCCTTATTTCTCAAGAGAAACCGCAGTTTTAAGTGCTTCCACTTTCTTCTGCCTGGGTCTTTATTAAAGATCGGAGCACATAGCTTCTAATCAGTGTGGAAGTTTCTACAAACTACATCAATTCATTTTTCTTTCCTCTGCTCTCATGTACTTGAAGTCATTCTTTTAAATTAAGTAATTCTCCAGACAATCACTCATATTCAGAAATGAAAGTTCCAGTGAATTTAGTGAACTATCTCACATAAAATGTGGAGTATCTTAAAAATCTGAGTCGTTTAGTGTTTAAAAGCACTTCTTACTTGAAGATTCTTGTGAATGGTTGCAGATGAGAAACATAATTGGCAAATGTGAAATTTAATTTAGTTCACTTAGCAAAATACATTGTAAACAATTTAGAATGTGGCTTTCAAGTAAAAGTCACATTTGTCCCAAACAATAGAGAAACAGGCCTTGAAGAAAGACAGACACACTTTGCAAATGCTATAAAGGAATTTGTACTTGTCCCATTGGTGGGTAATTTGGAGGCCTATCTTTGTTGTTATCATGCATTCTTCAAATCTGAAGGCTTCTTACGTTCATTCACTGTGAACTGAGATTCTTACCATAATGAAATAGGCATAAAAAAAATCGGCATACATATAAAGTAGCAGTAAGATCAAAATCTCTAAGTGGACTGGAGTGAAAGTGACTCAGTAATTACAAAACACAGCAAGCAAATTGTACCTTTGTGACAGTTATTTTGAAAGAAGAAAAGGTAGGCAACTGGATTCAGAATTTAAAGCCGTCAGAATGTGTTTTATCAGCTATTTATTTGTCTCAGAAGAAAACATCGGCCTGATCACCCCTGGGAGCCTTAGATTACTGTACTAAAAAGTAGGTAAGGAAAAAAAGGAAAGTTTGAGCTTGAATGCATGCCAGTTTATGGAGATTAGCTAAGTGATTAAGCATTCAATGAAAAGCTCCAGACTAACTTTATCTATTTACATTTCAGGATCTCAGAAAGTTGGCAAGCTAGCTAGTGTTAAAATCGAAGTGAGAAAGAGTGTTTGCAGACTGTCTTTTGTGTGTTTCTTCTTGCTTTTATTGTTGCAGTAAAGGTTTCGGTGTTTTTCTCCAACTCCAGATCTTACTCTTACTCTAGATCGCCTTACTCTTGAGTAGACAGTGGCAAGGAGAATTTTGCTAGGAAACACCTTTCCTTTCACCCCAGGCCAGCAGTAGCCATATCTGATTGATAAACGGGACAGAGGGAGTGGCTAGAAGGGTCCAGTATTAGCGCAAGAAGCAGAAGTTAAGGAATGAAATGACTTTGTTGGTCACAACTGCTGAAAGCCATGGTAGGCAAGGGCGGCCTTCTCAGATCACTCTTGTGGCTTGTTGACCTGAAGTTTCCTGATAATAAAGCTTAACGGTTTTGGGGAAAGTGATGCTGGGGCCAGCAGAGACCAGCGGTGGGGAGGGTAGGGGATGGGGTAGGGGGGTAGGGGATGGGGGTGGGGTGGGGGGGTGGTACAAGAAGCAAGGAATCCGAGGGGCAATCCGACAGGTAGGGTGTAGGACAGGTAGGGTGTAGGCCCTGCCTCCAGCCCCAGCATTCCACAGCAGGCCTGACAGACCATGCCTCCACCTCCTTTTTCCTTTACCCCATAGTTAAAGGTGATGAAAACCTCCCATGCCCTGGTTAACCACCAGGATGCGGAACATGCCGGCTTTCTCCTCGAGAGCTCCGGAGGTCTCTGCAGCAGGAAGCCTCATGCTGCCAGCTGTGGGCAGCCACTGTGACTACCCAGACTTCTCCCTTCAGCTTCTCCACTCTGAAGAGCAACGGCTGCTTGGTGTGCAGAAAAGCAGCCTGGTCGTGAACCTGCCTTTTGGTTCTTCTTTCTTTTTAGCCCTGACAACTGGAGGCAGGGAAACCAAAAGCAGTGTTTTCAGAAGATCTGGCTTTCTTACAGAAAGATTTCAACTGATGATTTAAATTAATCTAACTGCCTGCTTTAAAAGTCATCAGATAAATATCCACAAGACTGTCATCTTTCAGGAGCTCAGTTGCTTCTTGTCAGATTCTCAATTCCAAAAAGCTTGATTCCTTCCAGTGCCCAAACTAATCCTTGTTTAAAATTAGGTCTTCAGAGACTGAGTCTTGTAGTGGCTTGCTAAATGACACCATTTGGGTGTGGGCCGAAGAAGTCAGTCATGCCTAAATGAATTTCAGGAAAAGGCCCAATCGTTGACCAAGTCCACCTTCCCCAGGGAATTCCACCTGGCTGGGGAACCTCCCATGTCCCTGTGACACCATCTGGGACTTGGGCAATACTTAGTTAATATGCCTTGCCGGTATACTCAGTATACTTAGGGCTCAAGAGAAATCATTGTAACGTCTAAACTTCTTGAAATAAAAGACAACCTATGGTTACAAAAAGCTTATTATCATTGCAGTAAATCATGCAATTTTGTGAAACAAGAAAACAGCAGAAAGTGAGTACAGTTAGTGGGGGAAAGTGGCCATTTCTTGAGCCTTAACACCCCCGTTGCCCACCCCCCACTAAATCAGAATAGTGAAGATGAGGTTTAATCATTTAAAATGATTAAAATGGATTATGCGACCTTAACTAACAGGAGTGATATTTTACTTTGAAACACATGCTGTTATTTTCAGTGAAAAGTTTCATAGAACAATATCGTAAATATTGAGAAATTTAATCAGTAAAGACCTTTCTCATTTTATCTTTCCGGAGTAAAGACAGTATTGCTCCTTTTAGTCCCATCCACACACTACGGGAAGCATCCTGGTTGTAGAAATCTTGTTAGCATTTTAAGAGAAAGCAGTTACATCCTGGGGAAGATATTGCTCCCCCCATTTGTCATGGCAGCTTCATTTGTTCATTCAGCATCTGGTTGTTGAGGGTCCACCTGGGAGGTGACCTTCCCCACGTCAGTCTTGGAGAAGTGCAGTGAGAGATGGGAAGAGGAGGAATTGCACCACCTGTTATCGCTTTCATTTGAGACTTTTCAGCTGGTAAACCAGGTCTGCATGGGGTCAGATTTCCTAGTCCTAAACTAGGACTGGTGGGTGGAAGCAGGCCGGAGTCTGACCTTTCCTGCTGGGTACATCATGTGGACCCTGCCATGCCCAGAACTTAGATGATAGCCCGAGCATGAACGTGACGTAAGAACAGTTCAGAGATCAGGCTTACACATTAGTTGGAATCTGGAAGACAATTACTAGTTTTCCAAGGTGTTGTGTCTTTAGGAAGTTCCTTCCAATGAAAACCACTAAAAGCAATGGCTGACTGAGGAATGACGAGGCTTATAAGGAACAGTGGGGCTCAGTGGTGCATTCTTGGAAATATTTTGTATGGCAGCGCCCTCGGCCAGTTGATGTGCCACAGTTCTGGAGTAACGATGGTGTTTCCACCATCCTCTGGTATACCTTGTTCCTGGGAATACCCTGAAAGGGGTAAAGGCATTGAGTCCTGTAAAGGGGTTCAGTACTTCCTGGCTGGTACTAACCTGTCAGCTGCGTGTGACTACATTAAATTTGACTAAAATAAGCAATTCAGCTCCTTAACCACACTTCAAGTACTCAGCAGCCACTCCTGGCTACTGGGTGCTGTGTGGGTCTACACAGAGAAAGAAAATTCCCAGCACTGCAGCCAGTTCACCTGGACAGAGCTGCGCTAGAGCTCAACACCTTGAATTCAATGAGTATGATAACCCGGTAACTCCTGGCATGAAAACTGGGGCATGGTAAGGATGGGGACACACCGGGGAGGCGGGAGTGGGGGTGGGGTTGGGAGTAAACACA
>NW_004567112.1:5876107-5930182 GCF_000260355.1 Condylura cristata | reverse complement strand
GGGGGAGGGAGAGCAGTTCTGACGGGCTGAGGATTACAACTGATTGATTTAAAGAAAGTTCAGGGTCAGACGCTGGAGACTGGGTGGTGTTGAGCCACTGTGTTCTCTTTTCCATATTTTGTTGGGAAATTGGTCTAAATTTGTTTCATTCAAATGAAGTACTTACAGAACACTAAGTTCCTTTTGGAAACTCCTGAGATGAGGATTTTTTTAAACAGTCACATTAAGAAGCAAAATTAGGGCCTTCTCTGGTGGTGCAACGGGTTAAAGTGCATCACTGTGAAGCTAGCTACAGCTTTATCATGAGTTTGATCCCCGGCCAGGGAGCTGACTCACATGGTGCGGCAGACCTCTCCTGTCCCACCCGTTGCTCCCCTCAGCAGTGTACTTCATCAGTCGGCCTGTTCTGCTCCCCACTCTGTCTCTGTAATTCTCTTACTGCCCCTGCACCTCTGGCCTGAACCCCAATTCTGTATGCATAAATAAATCTTTAAAAAAAAAAAGAACCAAGGTTAAGTTGTGTGCGCAGTAAGCCCATAGCAGTCTTTCTATGGACTTCAAAAAAAGGTGCTCAAGACGAGGGTGATAACAGATAAAACAATTCTAAGGGTGTCCATTTTTTCTCAACAGGAAAGACTGAAATGTCAAAGAAAAACCCAGGCCAACAAAACGCAGTTCTTGCACAGACTTTAGAATGATTGCCCCTTAAACACTGTTTCCTATAAGATCTGAAACATTTTAAACACTAGTGAGTGAGAGCACCTTGGAAAGCCAGGCAAGCTTTGAAAAAGACAGTTACTTGCTGTTCTTTGGTGTCTGAGCAAGAAATTCCTTTTGAAGTTGTGCCAAAGGGCCACACTTAAGTCCTCCTGACAAAAGTCAGCCAGTAGCCAGGCGGGCTCCTCTTGATAGACAAGGGCCTGCCTTGTCTCTAGCAATTTGTAATCTGGGGAGAATCAATGTTTTTTGGAAAGCAGTGGTGAAATGAACCTCAAAGGACGGCTTCTTGGGCCTGAGCAGAAAGCAGAAGAGACGGTGATGGACAGATAAGAGCATTCCTGTGAGATGAAGTGGAGAGGCCCACGGGCTTCCGGGCCTGCTAACCCCAGGGCTTCTCCGTTTATTGCTCCATCTTCCATTCTCTAGAACAGCAGTTATTGTGTGGGTTCAGCAGACAGGGAAAGGAAGGTAAAAGACACCTAAGGTCTCCTGAATTGTGGACTTTCTCTGGAGCAGGCCTCCAAAGTTGTTTAATGTTCCAAAATAAGTTTTCTCTGCTGCGATAATGTGGCCCAAAACAAACACCACTCATTTCTCAGATTTCTAAAAGCAAAGTTGCAGTTTTGGAAAAGAAAGTGGGTCTGTCAGATTTCCTGGATTATGGGGCAAAGTGGGAATGTAATTTCTTCCCCACACCCTAATTTCAGCTACATGCCAATTTGAAAGCAGCTGGGGAAAGTAATTCATACTAGGTTGTGAATGACTGATAGGCAAATTAGGTATTTCCATTTTGAAAGTAACATTTTTCGTCAGCTCAGGAGAATCTGATGGAGAAGAGGGCATGAGGCACACCCACGTACTCACTGGCCACACTTGTGCGCACTCACTCAGCACTGTGGCCTCCTGGAGCCTCCTACCCACATTTCCCTGACCCCTCTCACTTCCCCACCAGCACATCCAAAGAGTAAGGTCAGCTTCTTGGCATTCTCGCTCCTTGCATGACTGAGAGACCATCTTCAGTGGCCAGACTGCCCATGGAGGGCAGGGCATGAGACCAGATGAGTGGACATGGGTGTGGGGGACATGGCATTGGCAGGTGCTGGGCAAGCCAGTCCCTGCTGCACTGGCTTTCCGTGCACAGGCCCCATCTGCCCCCACCCCACTCCCTTGGGAGCTTGCTACCTTGGGATAGCCTTGCCTCTGCCTGATGGGGCCCTTAGGGGTGTATGTGTGTGTGGTTCTGCAGCTTGCTTTATTCAATAACAAAGTGGGGAGGTAAGGTGGGGGTGAGAGAAATGGGGAGAACCCACCAGAGTGATTCCCCTGCCAGGATGCAGGGCACCTCCCTCTCTGTCCCAAAGAGAATGTGGGAAATGGCCTTTCCCCCAGAAAAGGCTCTCAGGATTTACCCTGTTCTGTTTTTCAGTGGGTGGTAAATGCAAAGATGTTTGCATTTAAAAGCCTTGTCAACCTGTGTGTGTGTGTGTGTGTGTGTGTGTGTGTGCCTTTAGTATTAATTAGTGGCTTTGCTTTGAGAGGGTCTCTAAGAAGGGCAGGCTTTCTTGGGGGTTTCTGTTAAACTTGAGATGCAGGAGAGGAGGCAGATGACAGACGGCACCCTCTGGTTGTGAGGGGACAGGGAAGCCCAGCCTTTGACTGACTTTTGCGGAGGTGAAGCTCTGAACCTCACTGTTGGGGTCCAGGAAAGAATTACCCAACAACAGGATAGAGCAAACCCAGCCAGTGTAATTGGTCTGTGCATCTGATAAAAGGTCTTGAGAAACCTTATTTGAAAATGGAATTCCGTCCTGGCTTGGCCTCAGCAGCACTTGTGAAATGGAAACAGGCGGGAGCTGGGCCGGCCAGTGGTGCCGGAGAAAACGGCTTTGTGAAGGCTGGTACAGCAAGGTGCCCACCTCCCCTTTCTGCTGTCTGGTGAGGCTCTGAGGAGGCACTCCTGGGGAGGTGCAGGTGCCCCTGCAGGGGTGGGGGTGGGGGAGCCCGGAGCTCTAAGGGGAGGATGTGGGAAGGGCAGAGGGCCATGGGAGGCAGTCCAGGGGTCCACCTGCCCTCAAGGTGTGCTGCTGTGGGTTGATGGCACCCAGCCTGCAGCCCAGGGTGAGGGAGGGCATCTTTCAACGAAGTGTGTGCCCGGAACATAGTAAGTGTTCAGCAAATGTTTCCAGAACCATCTGACTGATGCAATACCTAAATACATGAAGGAGAGGGCAGAGCAGAGAAAGTAAGATCTGCAAGAAAGGGCCTTGATGCCACAGTCAGTGGTAAATTAGGAAATGGCTCGACATGGTCAAGAAAGATTAAGTAAGGGGATAGGGCAAATTGGAAAATGTTTTCCAAATGTTTGTCTTAACTGTGAATAATGTCTGGCAAACTCCCTCACCCCCACCCCCAGTTTGGAAGTGGTTGGTTTTACTTGTTTTGGAAGAAATAAATATTTGCATTAGCACAAATGTTTGGGGCAAACAGTTCTCCCCAATTCCAGGGCTCTCTGTGGGCCACAGGAGATGTTCATGCCGATAACTCAGCCCTTTTTTGGCAAAATGGAAGGCCGGCAAGGACTTAATCTTCTCGTGCTTTTCACATCCCTGTGAGAATGAGGCCGAGCAAATGGACAGAAGACAGGAGCCAGACAACGACCTGGGCCTAGGGGTGACCAGCGACCTGGCATTTGAGGGATATAAGTCCTTACAGAAAATTTGTCTTTCTGCTTGTAGGCAGAGAGGCTGGAGGCAATTAAGACAAGGAAAACGTATGTTAACTCTGTATGTTAACTCTGAGTCGTTTCCAAACAGTTAGTTCTGTATTCCGCTCCGAAGGGGAGGAGGCCAGCGTGACAGGGCTTCAATGGTGATGCCAGACCCTGTGATATATAATAATTAGTAACCACTGGTTATTTTGCCGCACACTCATTCTCCAAACCACTAACCATGGCTTGGGATGGAATGCACCAGAAGTCTTCCCATCAGTAGTATCCAATTAGAGGGATTTTTAAAAATGAAACCTTAATTCTGTATAACATAGAGTGGAATATAAATTAAAGGAGGAAAACCTGAATTCCTCAGCGGTTCAATGGGTTACCAAGGTGAGGAGGGCTGGTCTCTGAGGCTCACTAAACATTTTGGTAACCGGGTGACTAATTGTATTACATCTTGCTGCCTGGTATTCTCGATCATCTTTTTAGCAGCTTGAAAATATTTCAGGAATGACTGGGAGGGGGCCTAGGAATTGAGCAGCTCATTCAGGGTCAAGTTCTTCCCCAGCAAGTGTATGAAAGTGAGCCTGCATCAGCTCAAACAGCCATTCCGCAGCAAATATGAAAGCTTCCGTGGCTGCTGGGGGTTAGGGTCTAGCCTCTTCCCCCGTGTTGTAAATCCGGTATTCAGTTAGTACTTACAGTTAATATACAGTTAGTGCTTGACTTCATTCTGGGCACTGCAAGGAGACAAAGGTAAGCAATGGAGTTTGTCATCTTCCTTCTCAAGCAGTCACTTCAAAACGATGAAGTCCAGCACATCCTTTGATTTGGTCTTCACCATCCTGCCAGCTACGTTTCACTCTTTTCCATCCTGAAAGGAAGAAGCAGAGGCTCAGAGAGGCCTTGGCCTGAGAACCCACTAGTTCAGGAGCCCCAGGGCCAAGACCAGTCTCCATGTCCAATTCTGGGTTTGTCTGGTCTCAGCTGCTGCCCTCAGTGACCTGAGCAGTTACTCAGACATCAGTACTAACCTACAGAATCAGACTGTAATGGGCTCACCATTAAGTAGGAGCCATTCTATCTAATTTTTTTAGATTAAAAAACAATTTGGGCTTGCGATGGAAAATTCAAACCACATTGCGAAGGATGGAGAAGGCATCAAAGTCTCCCTCTTCCGTGTGCTCTTGCTGGGGGTTCTGCTGTGCAGAAAGGTTACTGTCCTTTTGGAGGTGAAGTTTGTCTAGAGCCCTGCGTGTGCACGCGTGTAAACACAGAGGCTCTCTGCACAGTGGGTCTTTGCTGTTTCTCAGTTTCTAGCGTCCAACCTTTTCGCAAGATCCTTAACAGTGTGTCTGTCTTGTGTGGGTTTACCGATTGATTTTGCCATCTCCCTACTGTGTGCCACTTAGGTTTTCTTTCTTTTTTTTTTTTTTTAAAGTTCTAGGTAAGCATGCTTTTATTTATTTTCCTGTCTTTGTGTTCTTTATTTTTTGGTTTTGTTACTATTCTTTTAAAATAATGTAATAGTTTTTTTTAAAAAACATCATTTTGTGGGCCCTCCTTGGTGGCGCAGCGGGTTAAAGTGCAGCACTGAGAAGCTAAAGCCACTTCCGCATGAGTTCGATTCCCGCCTACCCTGGAGGTGACCACATGGCGCGGCAGATGTCTCCTGACCTGCCTGCTGCTCCCCTCAGCAGTGTTCTTCGTCAGTCGGCCTGTTCTGCTCCCCACTCTGTCTCTGGTGAAGCCTTTTGCCGCCCCTGAGTCTCTGGCCTGTACCCCAGTTCTGTGTGCACAAATAATAAATAAATCTTAAAACAAAAAACATAAAAACATCATTTTGTGCCTTTTTCCATTTCACTTGTAATCCCCGTGAGTGTCCCACCACCAGTTCACCCATGTACCATCACCAGAGTCCAGTGCACTCCCTCACCCTACTGTTTTTGATCCCATTCCCCACTCCACCCCCATAAAATGTCTCTGGTATATAGCTGTTCATTATTATTATTATTATTTTCTCGCCTCGTCCGTTTTCCTGCTATGAGAGAAGCCATCCGGTATTTTTCCTTTTCTTTCTGGCTTATTTCACTCAGCATGATCTTTTCAGCTCCATCCATGTTGCTGCAAAAGGCAAGCATGCTTTTATTTTTAAGATTTTATTATTTTTATTTATGCATACAGAACTGGGGTACAGGCCAGAGGTGCAGGGTGGGGAGCAGAATAGGCAGAGCAATGAAGTACACTGCTGAGGGGAGCAGTGGGCGAAACAGGAGAGGTCTGCTGTGCCGTGTGGGTCAGCTCCCTGGCCAGGGATCGAACTCATGCTGAAGTGGCTGCGGCTTGCTTCCTAGTGCTGTGCTCCAACCCGTTGTGCCACCAGGGAGGGCCGCCAGTTAGGTTTTCTAATTTTTAATACATTGTGGACCGTGGATAGCCAACCTGTTATATAACATCTTTACACCTTTATTTAAAGGCATTTAGACCTTCCCTTTCTCCTACTCCCACTTTGGGGAAAATAGTGATCATTTCTGAAACAGAGTTCAGTGACCCCAGGGCTGTTCCAAGGATACTTCCTTATGAGAAAGGAGTGTGGTGCATCTGAGGACATGTGATATGACATGTGTGAAACCCCTGGCATTTAATACCCCTCACCTCTGAGTGTTCAGTCATCTGCTGGGATAGTCAAAGCTTGGATAGATAATCAAGTTCAGTCAAAGACTTGACGTGACAGTGACTTCATAGCTGCCCCTGGTTTGCATGTGTGTCTGGCAGGGGACGCAGGCTCAGGTCACAAGCAGACAGTGCTGTGAGGGAGCCTGTTGTTCTCTCTCTTGATTGCTGTGATCCTTGTAAGGTAGACTGGGCAGCTGCTACTGTTACTATTGCTACTACTATGATTTCCAGTTGTAGTGAGAAAGAAAGGAAGCTCAGAGAGGTGAAGTGATTTTTCTAGGTCACACAGTGAGGACCGACTTCCCTGTCTTCCAAGGTGCTGACCCAGTGCCCTTCTCCCACCCCTGAGGACCATCACACTGGGTGTGCATTACTTACCTCCAGCGAGGGGCGTTCACCTGGGAGGAGTTGAATCAGAAATGTTTCTAAAGGAAGGGGCGCCCTTGCCTGACCTCAAAGGTGCTGGGTGCGCTGGCGTGGGCCACTGACGTCTCCCACTGTTGTCTTTGGTCTGGCTCAACAGTCTGAGGAATTCTGTGGGCATTTGCGTGCTAATGAATTGGACTACAGGTTTGCATGTGATTTAGCTAGGCGGGGCTCCTAGGATTCCTACCTTGCATGTCAAAGCGCAATAAAAATCAAACCATACAAAACCAGGTGCCGGGCCCTGCCCCTACTCTGCTTCTTCCGGGACAGGATGAGCACAGGGGTGTTCTTCAGAGCTGCGGCCCATCAGGACGACTGTGAATGGAGGAGAGAGCCGGAGGACTGTGAATGGAGGAGAGAGCCGCAGGCTCAAGGGCTTATCTTGCCTGGGGGAAGCAGAGCGACCACACCCCTTAGCCTGGGCCCACCACTGGCTCCCCTCACCTCCTGCAGGAAGGGGCTTCCCCCACACTGAGACCTGGGAGGGGCTAGCCCTCCCATTGTGTGTGGAGCACCCACACCCACACCCACACCAGGGCTGGACGAGGACCAGGACCGCCACCCCTTGTGCAGAAAGCGTTCACTTAATGCTGTCGGTGGGTTCCCAGGAACTTTGGCTGTAAGCCAGACGATATGTAATGAGCGGGGTCTCAGGCCACATCACTTCCTTCAGTTTGGGCAGGGATTTTCCCACCTCATCACCCTTACAATGAAATGATGACATAGAACAAATTGAGTTATTCAGGGTCCTGCTGTATCTTTGTTGGACCTGGTCAAAGGCTCAGGTACACCCGCGAGTGCCGGTCAGGCCCACCCCGCCTGCCGCCACCTGCCCTGGAAGGCTGATTCTGCTCTTCCAAGGCAGCCAGAATAAATGCACCACCCTCTGCCGAGGGGCCCTCCTGATATGGGATGCCAACTGCGGTGCCCACAGGAAATTGACACCGGAAGTCTGGCCTCCAGATCTCCAGGTCTCTGTGTTCCTTGCATGTCACATTTGAGTAACATGAGCTCTGTCAGAATCTGTCAGCAGATGGGAACCGTGGGATCACTTACATCTGGCAAAGCTCGTGGACAGAGCAGTGTAATGACTTGAGGTGGTGGGGTCCAGATGCCCACTTTTTTCTTTGCAAGGTGACATGCTCTTATGGGCACCTGGCCAACGTGTCAGTTCTCCTTGGGCGCTCTGACCACATCTTCCATTAGGAGTTTGGGAGGGAAAGAACTCGGCTACATTCCTGGGCCCTCCGAGCCTCTCCCAGTGTGTGAGCCTGCAGCTTGGCCCAGGAAGTCTCTGGAGCTCTGTTCATCCCTCAGGCCTGGAGAATTGCTGGAGCATTTTCCACTGATAGTAATTCAACTGTGGGTACTTCATAATAAGATTTGATGTTAATTTGAAGAGCAGACATTACACATTAAGATGAAAATTACCCCAAGGAAAGAATTAGAGCTGGGAGGGGTTACATGTGTGACGGAAACGACCAGGAAAAAAAAAGAAAACAATACACAAAAACACCGCTGCTAATTTAACTGATGCCTGCAATCCAAGAAAGGCAAATGCCTGATTCTAGTATTTTCTTTAGTGGATTATAAAAAGGAAAATTAAATCAAAAGTAAAAAAGAAAAATAAACAGTTTGATTGTTCTGCACTGTACTATCTTAATAATCGGTCTTTCTGGAAAGTTTAAAAATATACAGAGTTCTATCTGGCCAAAGAAAACAAGAAGTAAATATTGTTGAGAAACTAAGAATTTTCCACCTAGATATGAGTGATGAAAACGCTGTCATGTGGACGAGCCATCCTGTTAGGAGTTGTAGACTGGTAAGTAGTTCGGGACTTTAGTTGGGGCACCATCCTCACCCAGAGGGAAGGAGGTCAGAGGTGGGGAGGAAGGGCTTCCACCAGGCATCTTTGTGGGCTCCCTGCAAATCTGAGCCCCGTACTCATTTGCCTGCACCGCCTGGTGTAGACGTCTGGCTTATCTCGACTGGTGACACATCTTCTCAGTCCAGAGTGATGCTGGGAAGACAGAGTTCCCTTCTGTTTGCTTTCTGTAGCTGGAGGTAAACTGCAGGAGGTGGAGACTGGCGGTGTGGGTCCTGTCCTCATGAGACTGCTGACTTAGGTGTGAGTGCAGGGTTCGTCACTTAGCCTCGGTGGATCTCTGTCATATGGGATAAAGCCCGAGTGTTTGTAGAGACCTAGTAAAGGACATAAATACAAAGTCCAAATACAGGTTCAAGTATATGTCAAAATTTAGTATATAATTAAGGAAGTATTTCATATCAGAGGAACAGAATTGTTTACTCAGGAAATAGTTTGAGATAGTTGACTAGCTTCTCACTGGAGAGGATACTGTGTTAAGTGCCTAGATTTTGATTTTTTTTTAAAGAAGATTTATTTATGCATACAGAGCTGGGGTACAGGCCAGAGGTGCAGGGGCAGTGAGAGGATTCAAGAGACAGAGTGGGGAGCAGAACAGGCAGACTGATGACATCCAATGCTGAGGGGAGCAGCAGGCAGGTCAGGAGAGGTCTGCTGTGCCATGTGGGTCACCTCTGGGGTGGGGATCAAACTCACGCTGAAATGGCTTTAGCTTAGTGCTGTGCTTTAACCTGCTGCACCACCAGAGAGGGCCCAGATTTTGATTTTTTAAAAAAATTAAATAATAAACATTCTATAAGAAAATGTGGGTAAATATTATAGTTTCAGGACATACTCATAAGCAAAAAGATTGACATGTTTGGCAATGTAAAATAAAAAAGTTTTCTGATGAAAAAGATACTGTAAAAAAAGTTAAAAGTTAAGTCGACCCACGCTGGGAACATCTATAAGATACACAAAAATCAATCAAAAAGAGGAAATGGGGGGCCCTTCCTGGTGGGGCAACAGGTTAGGGTGCAGCACTGCAAGCTGGCCGCAGCCAGTTTGATCCCCGGAAGTGACCTACGGGGTGCAGCAGACCTCTCCTGCTCGCCCGCTGCTCCCCTCAGCAGTGTGCTTCGTCCATCTGCCTGCTCTGCTCCCCGCTCTGTCCCTGGTGAATCCTCTCGCTTGCCCCTGCACCTCTGGCCTGTACCCCAGTTCTGTATGCACAAATCTTTAAAAAAATGAATTTTGTTCTAGGGGAGAAGTCTGCTTTCCTTCATTGCTAGGTATGGTGCTTGTGGCAGGTGGTTCTTCAGGCGATGGGTGGGCAAGAAGAGGAGACAGGACCCTCCCTAATGCACCGGCACAGGGTTAGGGGGTCCATTCTCCTCCCCTCCCCCACCTTGTTAGGATTCTTCTGGGCATGTGGGCACTGTGTTTGCTTTGACATCTTCATGCCCTGTATCCATCTTCATACCCTGTCCCTCCTCTAGGAGGTGGGCATTTTGCTTCTCTTGTGGCGGGCGGGACCGTGATGATGGGAAGGGCTCTATGACTGCAGCCCTGTAACGGGCTGTGCCTGTAGGGACTGGATTCTGTCTGGATTCTGTCAGTTTTATCTAGTGAACTAAATCGGTAGCCAGCTAACGAGCATTGATACTTCAGATATCAAAACAAGTCCATGTCACCCAGAAGACACAGGAGCCTCCCAGGCGTCCTGACCTCGGTGATGTGCTGTAGGAGTGCAAAGATGAAAGAGACTGCTCCCTTCCAGAAGCTTCCAGTATAGTCCGGGAAGAACAATCCATAGCTATAATAAGGCTGTACACTGTAAGGCAGAACAGAACAAAGGCAGGTGGGGGATGACATCAGTAAAGGTTTCATGGAGCAGGCAGTTGAGCTGGGTGGAGAAGGCTGGTGGGGTTGGAACTGTGGAGCGACATCCTCACCCAGGTGCCAGCTCTGGGGAGGGTCTGTGGGTATTTTGCACTATAATTCAGTGAGTTAGGTAGATTGTCATTTCACACACAAATTTGACAGGCTCAGGTCCAAAGTCAGGCGACAGGTAGCTGTTGAAGTTGGACTTGACCCTAAAGCCTGTGTTGTGGGGAGAGTTCCACTTGAGGGTTTGCAGAGAAAGTGAGCTAGAGACTGCCCGGCAGTGGGGAGGAATCTGGAAAATGGGTTGAACAGTGCCAGAGGGAGCAGGAAGGAGTTTAGGGGAGCAGGGAGCAGCAAAGGGCGCCAAGGTGTAGCCCAGCGAGCAGGGAGTGGTCTGGGGGCCTGGAGCATTGGGGAGTGAGGGCAGCAGGTAACAGGAAGTCTGGAGAAGTGGGCCATTATGGGAGGATGTTTCTGACTGCCAGGCCAGGAAGGTGGAAGTCAAACTTCAGGGAAAATGGAGCCACTGAGAATTTTTGAGCAAAGGAAGATGAAGCCTGCTGAGCAGATACTTAGTAGTTCTGAGAGGTATGCGGTGGGTGGGGCTGACCCAGTTCCGCATCAAGAAGGGAGTGGGGTGAGTGGGCCCAGCTTTTGGGAGAGCGAATCTAAGGATCGCAGCACCTGATGGGGCACACGGAGGCAGGCGTGTGGAGGGAGAAGGACTGTCGGAGCCCAGGGGCCACGGCCGGCAGCCTGTGGGCAGGGATGAGGGTGGCCCCCGAGGGGGGTGTGGGCATCACCGGGCCTCCGAGGCCGCGGTGTCCAGGGAGAAGCAAGACTCAGGAGACACCGGCAGGTTGGCAGCTTTGAAGAAAAAGCAGGGCACTCATCCCTCTTCCTCCCATGGTGGCACATGGGGTCCGGGTGCACTTGGGTCCGAAGCCATGTCTTAGGGGAGGCCTCGCTTAAAGGGCCCCAAAAGGCCTTCAGGAGCAATGGGGTGTGGAGCAGGAGGAAGGACCCTGTGTTTAGTGAGGTGGGTGAACATTGCTCCAGCCTTTGCCTGAGCACAGGGCTGGGCATTTGCTGTTTGCTGCAAACAATAGATCCCCAGCCCAGCTGCCCTTATGGGATTCCAGTTGTAGCAAGAAAGATCAGGAAAGAAGTAAACAAACATGCTGGTCACCATGGAAATGTGAACCCAAGGTGTTGGGAACAATAGCTGTGTGTGAGTCCGGAAGTGGATGCTGTCTACACCGATGCTGGTTTCACCCCAGATCTGTTTCCTTATGGGAACTGGACTGGTCATTATATGCTCATTATCTAGCAGGCTTCCTGGAGAAGGTGACACCTCCTATCGTCATTCAAATAGCTGGCAGCCCACTTTACTGCTTGTGCATGCCAGGCCTTCTGCACTTGGAAGCACTGTTTTTATTCCAGTTCCACAGGTGAGGGCCTTATCTTGTCTAGTATGACCCTTGCGAAAGGGAAAGGTGTGACCTTGAACCCTAACACTCCCTTTTAAAGCCATAGGTACTGCTTCACATTGTTGAGAGAAATAGTAATGAAAGTAGCTAAAATTTACTTCATATGTCTTATTTCACTGAGTTCCCGAGTCAGAAGACAGAAATCCATTCTAGGTGTTTTTTTCAGATGGATTTGAAATGCTCATGTACCTTAACTTTCATTTGGAAGCCCAGGAAGGGTGATTAAAGTCTGGCTTTTATCAACGATGATGTCCTCTCCATGTGTAGATACCTATGAGAGAAACAAATCAGGCGACGGGCCATCATGGTCAGAGGATAATAGCAGCTTGATTTGTCTGTTAGCACTGGAAAACCATATCCTGGAACTCACGAACATGTAAAAATTAAAAAACATTAAAGCAAGAGAGCAAGTTTTAAGAACAACCCTCCTCCCCAAGGCAGATGTGTGCACGTGAGTTCCTCCGTGGAGGGCGCTCCTGTTGGCCGCCCTCTGGATGTGTCACCGTGCTGTGGATGGGGAGAAGTGACAGGTTTTATTCAAGGACGCCCCATTAGCAGATATACCCAGGGCTGCGTCATGCCCCCAGACTGTACATGGGTTCCATCGCAAAACACTCGGCTTATTTTAACATGAAGGCACAAGACCATCTGCTTGAAGTAATTTCTGACCCTTTTTTCCCTTTTTGTCAATGTCTTACAGTTAGGATTTACTGTTAGAGAAAGTGAACTTGGGGAATGGTAGCCTGTTGAGCTTGGGGTGGGGGGGCAGGGTCTGTGCCTGCCATTCTTTGTCATGTGACTGCACACTGTAGGTGCTCAGTATACACTTTTTGAATAACTTGAGTTCAGATTCTGCTCCACAGCAGGTCCACCCCTCTCCAGTGGATGACCAGAGGCTCATGGTTTTGGGGGCCCAGTGTGGGGCCCGGACAGCTAGACAAGGTGGGAAGGCAAGGGTTCCTACTTGGATTCAGCCCCACTCGGCGCTTGTCGCCCTGCCGGAAAGGCTGAGAGACCCGCTCCATGGGGGCAGGAGGGACGGAACCAGGGAATCTCTGGCCGGAGTTGCAGGGGCCGGAGTGGCAGGACGGCGCAGTGTCTGGCTTGGAGCTGCAAGCTCAGCCAGACTGTGGCTCTGGACCTGGGCACTCGCAGAGGGTGTGGAGCGGGGCTCTGTGGGGACCTTTCCCTCGGAGACCCTGCTTATAACCTGGGATCTCCAGCTCCCCCCTGGCCTAAATCCAGGGGGGCTAACTTAACGCACGGAGAGCCAGCTTTCTGTTGGTCACTCGACCGTTGGTGCCCTGCTTTGTACCACATACGGTGTCCCCCGTAGGATTGTCACTGTTTCAGACACAGAAGCCTCCACCACTGCCCCACAACTTGGAAAGCTTTTAACTCTTAATCCCTACAGGGACCCCAGGGGCTCCCCCCACTATCTGAAAGTAGAGCCTTCCTATTTGGTATGATTTGGTAAGTTATTTTTCTGGGTCTGGGAATGCTCATGAGTTTTTCCATATAAATAAACGTTAATAGCATTCCCAGACCCCAAAAATAACCTACCAAATCATACCAAATAGGAACGCTTGCTTGCAGAGAGTGGGGGAAGCCTGTAGCAGGATTGAGGTAGCGTCCCCTGCATGTCACAGGTGAGGATGTTGAGGCTGACAGCAGTGAAGTGACTTGCATGGCCGTATGTGTCTCAGTTGTTTAAACCAAACAAGGGATTTTGACTCTTGTACTTACTTTCCTTTGGTACTAGGTCTCGGGCCCAACTCTTCTTGACATGAGTCTGGGAAGGAAGCTATAGGCCTTGATTTTGTAGGCTTGTTTATTTGAGTTACTAGTTTTTGCTCAATCCCAGGGCCTGGGACCTAGCGTAGGACTTTCTGCTGATTGTAGCTGGTGTCTTAGTGGGACAAGCCCACTGCCCTCCATCTCTCTTGTAGGTCATTTTTAGCAAAGCCGGCCATGAAATTGTCTAATAGAGTGGGCCCAGGAAAAGGGGGCGACCGGGAACCTAGAACCTTCCCCTTTTTTGGGGGACCACCCTGTTACAAAATGAAGTCTTGTAAAGTGAATGACAGTAAAGGGAATCCTATTTCCTTCCTTAACAACAAACTAATCCTGAGAAAGAGTCCCAGAAAGCCAGAGAGAGCTGGGCCTTGAGGACGGGTGCCCAGGACCTGCCTTTAGCCATGGGCCGGTGCCCAGGCCTGGCTCTCCCCTCCCTGCAGCCCTGAGTGCTGCTTCTGAGCAGCTGGGCGGTAGAAGAGGTTATTTGTCATCTAACCTTGGGGGTTTCAAACGTTGGCCCACACAACATTTTAAAAACCAGAAAATTTCATGAAACCTGAAATTTTTTTCTTTTTCCTGCATTAAGATTTAGAAACCTGGAAGTTCTTGCCTTGTTAAGCGAGAATTTGTGCATAGCAACACTTGTCTACAGTTGAATCTACTGGGGCAGGATTTTTCTTTTCTCCACAGGCCTCACTCTTCCCTCTCACCCACACACCAAGTTCCCTTTCCTCATTTGTGTGGCCTGACCCAGCCCTGGGTGTCACACCCCCTTCCTTTTCCACAGTGCATTTGTCTTGCAAATGATGCCATTTATGTAACAATAACAAGTTCATATTAAAGGAAAAAAACAGTTTTGTGGCACAGGGTTTTACTTAATGAGTAATTTTAGTAGGCACTGATTTTGCTCATTTAATTCGGAGAACTGGCAAGAACCCTATCTGCATACTTAGCAGTCCGACGCCTTTGGAACAAAAGAGATGGCAAGCATTATCTGGACTCTCCAGCATGTTAACTGGAAGGGCTTCCTTCAGTAGTGAGAGGCAAGAAGCAAAGCGAAGTGCTAGAGGCAGCATTCAAGAGAGACTCTTAAACTTCAGGGAGACAGAAGGAAGGGGGGTGAGGGACGGTGGGCTTAGTGGGGTCTCTGTGGGGCGAGAGACCCTCCACCAGCCTCCCCCTCCCCCATGGGAACATTCCAGGACAAAGGAAATGGAAGCCAGCGAGCTGAGAAGTGCCCAAGTTTAAGCTGGGTGATGCTGTTTACATGTTCTTACAGGAAAGACTATTATGGGCGAGCTCTTAATGGGTTGTCTGTCAAGGGAAGCGAGGCTGGGCGGGGGAGGGGCTCGCAGCTCTGCTTCTTGCATTTCCTGTCTTTCCATTTACAATTGGCTTGGGGATTAAAAAGGCTTGAGGGGGGTGGGTGTGTGTGTGGGGGAGAGGGTGCTCAGTGAGGGAGGCGGGGGAGCGCTGTGTGTGTGTTTCTGTTTCGTGTTCAGAGCTCTGGACTCAGAGAGGGTTTTCTGGCCAGAGAAGACACCTCTCACAGAGGATGGAGGCATAGCAATCTTCCCTCCAGCGCGTGGGTGCCGGGTGTCATTAGTTTCCTGGGGGAGGGTAGACCGGAAGCAGGGTTGCCTTGCCCTGAAGATTAAACTTTGGACTGGCTCACCCTGGGAAGTGATTTCCTCTGGAGATTTGAAATAAAGAGCAGAGATTTGCTACCATCTGGAATGATGGGCGTGGCCCTGGCTGGCTCTGGGACGGACCCCGTCTTTGTTCTGGGACTAGATACCTCACCCACCCCTAACCCGCTTAAGAAATCTCGGGGACTAGAAAGATTGAGCCTCAGCACATTAGAATTACTGGTAGGAAATTAAGATCCTTTGAGTTAGGCAACGCCAGAAAATACCTCCTTCTGCTTGCCACGTGGCGGTCACACAGTGAGTGGAGTGTCAGGGTGGAGCAGAGGCTTAGTTCAAAGTGGATTGCGAGGCCCTTGACTCTTTCAAGGCCCCACCAGGGCGCACCGTAATTGGATCTGCTGTCTGGAAGTGGTTTGCCACATTCTGGGCGCTGATGAGAAACCGCGCGCCCTCCCGCCCCCCAAGAAGGCCAATCCTGCCGCTTCTGTCAGGATGAGCGGAGTCCCCTTTCATTCTTAGAAGGTTCCCTATCAGGGCAATAAATTACGTAGTCACTGGACCATGAAAGTTAACAGAAAAAACGTTGTTTGGGGAGGGGCGTTGAAACCAAAATATTTGAAAAACATGATTTTCCATTTAGATGTATATATTTCTTGTCAGTAAGCTGCATGACATGCACACCCGTCACAGCCTGACATCTTGCTGGAACGGGAGGAAGGAAGTGTTGTTATTGAGAACTCTCGTTAAAGAAAAAAAGTAGAATGAGATGAAAGAGCTGGAAGCTCCCAGCCAGAGGCTCTTCCTCCCCTACTGGGGCTGGGGACTGAGGCCCAGAACTGCCTTCAGTCAGCTCTGACAGGCCCCCAAGGCGCAGAATGTGAGAGGAGGGAGGATGCCTAGGATGTGACCTTACACAGCTGGAGCACTTGGGAATGCAGATGTCCAGGCCCGAGAGGAGTCCGAGGGGGCTGCCTGCCAGGGACAGGATCTCAGTATACGGGAGCCTCTTGGTCCATCCCTGAGGTCAACTGATCACAAACATGTAGTCACTTCTGTTGAAAGGTAAACTGAGGCATGTTAAACATTTTAAGTATGAACAAAAGTCGATTCCAGTGGGACTGAAATTGTTAGTGCTATAGGGCAACCCAAAGTGACTTTGGGATACAGGATTTGTGGACCCTACCCCCCTAACGTCAGGAGCTGGGAAACCAAGAACAGAGAAAGAAAATGATTTGCTTGGCTGTAGCTGAAAGCCTCGTTGACTGTGATTGGCTGTTCTTAGGTTGGCGTTTGTTACCTTGGGGCCTTTACAGACTTAGGTTTGGGTTTGGGCTTAAAGGCCTTGGCCACTCCAGTCATTGGACATGAGCATTGGGCCCGTCAGTCTAAGGCCCCTTCACTTAATTATTACTACTATTATTTTCTGTTTATTTATGCATGCAAGAGCTGGGTGTAGGCCAGAGGTGCAGGAGTTGGGAGTGTGTGTGAATTCTCACCTGCGAGCTTAAGATTCAGTTGTCCTGCAGGCACACACAAAAGAAAGGGTCAATAATGGGTTTACTCACAAAGGGGAAAGGAAAGGAAACAACCCAGAGAAAGAGAAAGAGAGCGATACAAGTTCACTGGAGCGTCCTACCAGTTCCACGGACTAGGAACCCCAGTAGCACTCTGAACGCTCATCAAGAGCCAAGCGACCAGCCACCAGCCATGAGGCCACAGGGGAGAGAGAGAGAGAGAAGCCTCAGTTCAACAGGGCTCCTCTATATATCCCCAGAAGTCGCAAAAATGGTTGTGTAGCTCTGTCCTTGGGTCCTCACAGTCCTCTGTGAGGTGTTTCTGGGAGTTGTGGTTTCAGTGACTAGGTCAGGGGATGGAGTTTTAGTTTCAATGACTGGAGTAGGGGGTGGAGTCCACAAAATCTGTATCTGCAGAGTTTGTTCAGGCATCCTTTCCCCCCAACAAGAGGATTCATCAGGGACAGAGTGGGGAGCAGATGTACCAAAATACACTGCTTGCTGAGGGGAGCAGCAGTTGAGACAGGAGAGGTCTGCTACACCATGTGGATCTGCACCCTGGCCCCCGGGCTGGGGATCCAACTCCTGCTGCATCGCTGCGATAGCTTGGTAGTGCTGAAACTTAACCCCCACGCCACCAGGGAGGCCCCTCGTTTCATTAATCTAACACTCCCTGGGTAGAGTGACCTATGGCAGACAGTTCCTGCTTCGCTCTGGTTTCCTCCTCTGTAACGGGGAGGTGATACCGTCATGTTTCTCCAGAGTTTTTGTGAGGACCAACTGGAGGAGGACAAGGGGCACCAAAAAGCAGGGCCCCTGCCAGCATGGGGGCTTCTCCTACACCCCTCTGTGCTCACCAGGACCTCTGTTTTCTGTGAGCGAAAGGGAGTAGCCAGCCGTGGGCACCTTCTCATCTGGGGCAGGTGACAGATGGCCGCTAGCTCACTCCCTTCCCTGCCCTGTCTGTCCCTGGCAGGTTCAGTGAGAATTTGCCAAAAGATTTAAGTAGTTTGAACTAACACGAGTTAGTTCAGTTTTCTTGAGATTCAGTCCCACCCTGCTAACCACAGACTTCTCTGAGGACATGTCTTTTGCCAACTTGAAGCTGGCATAACTGGCACTGTTAGAGTGATCGTGCAGCACGGCACAGTGGCTGGCATGCAGGGCGTACCCGCTGACTCAGACACCCCGCAGACAAGTGCCGAGTCCTCCTTGGTTCAAAGCCCTGGGATGGTGGGGTGGGTGGGTAGACATGGCCTCTGCCTTGACTTGGAATTTGCCTCCTTGAGGAAACAGCCTGTGAATAATGCGAGTAACTTGCAATTGAGTAAAGAAATTAGGATGAAGAGAGCAAAGGTTGAGCACTGAGTGGAAAAACTTTGCTGCCAAGTGGGTTGCCTGACATCTTAGAATCTTGGCTGTGAGGGAGGGAAGAGATCTAAGCAGGGAGAAAGGGGTACGGGGGTGGGGAGGGGGATTGGGCTTTTGTAGCTTAATGCCATGACGTGGGGACAGTGTTCACGCCAAGCAGTACCCGGGCATGTGGGCTGTCTGTCTGGGGTTGACTCTTGCGTGACGAGGGCACCCAGTTGTGTCTGCTTCATGCCGCATTCGCCAAGTCAGGATTATGGTACCCAGGAAGATCTGCAGGGTATCAGCAGCTGGCTGGCAAGGTAAGGGTTTGTCCTTTCTAGTGGGCTGTGCACCCATAAAGCTAAAATTATTCCAGTAATGTTGAAACATGAAAGACAGCACATGCGCTCTTAAACGGGAGGAACAGCGCATGAAAGGATCACAGCTGCGGGACAAGCAGCAGCAATGCCAGTCTAACTAGCTTAACAACAAGAATTTATGGCCTTGTTTCTGGGATTCTGGGGACATTCCTGGATTTCTGGACCCAAACGATGTCCCTGAGGCTCTCTCTGTCCCTCTCTGTCAGCTATTCTGTCTCTCGCTTACTTCTTGGCTGGCAGGGGCCCATGGCCGGCCTTATAGTGACCCCAGGGCAGAGAAGGCCTGTCTCTGAAACCCAGCAGGAACGTCCTGGAAAGGATTCTTCCTGCTGATTTGACATCTTTTGCCTGTTCCGAGACTGGAGTTGGAGGGCAGGTGGTGGGGGTCATGGAGAATGACAGAGAAGGGAAAGGAGGGGGTTTGGGATTGAAAGCACACACCTGCCCTCTCGGTGGGGTTAAATAAGACACCTGCTGGGGGCTGGAGACACGTCAGTAACTACATGCCTGGGTGGTAGGAGTGTAGACATTAAACTTGTGTGCAGTCACTTTTTAAAAAAGATTTATTTATACATACAGAACTGGGGTACAGATCAGAGGTGCAGGGGCGGTGAGAAGATTTACCAGACATAGAGTGGGTAGCAGAATGGGCAGATTGATGGAAGTACACTGCTGAGGGGAGCAGCTGGTGAGAGGTCTGCCACGCCATGTGGGTCAGCTCCCCGGCCAGGGATCAAACTTGCTTTCACTGCTGCGCCTTAACCTGATACACCACCAGGGAGGACCTTTCAAAAGTCACAGTGTTTAAAAAAGATGATTGCCTGACAATTGTCTGTCCTGTCTCATTTTAATTGGGGTCAAAATAGATTAAGCTTTTAAGCTTTCATTGTATACACTAGGGTTTAGCAAACCTTCCCTGTGAAAGGCAGATAGTACATATTTTAGGCTCAAAATTGTGGTCTCTGTTATAACTACAGAACTTTTGCTGCAGATTGCATCCATAGCCTATCCCTAAATAGATGGACAAGGCTGTGTTCAATAAAACTTTATTTATAACAGGTGTTGCGCTAGATTTGGTGCTTTGCCATGATATTGCTGACCCCTGATAGAGCAGTAACTGAAAATTTCATGTTCTGATAGACCATAAGACAGAGTAAACCATATGTTCGCAAGCCACATAACTAATTAATAATGAGAACATTTAAGGAACGCCTACGACTCAGTAGCAGAGTAGCAGAAGGCCAAGTAATTTGATTCAAGAACAAAGGACTTGAATAGATCTTTTGAAAATGGCAAACAAATAGCCAACAGGTATGTGAAGAGATGCTCAGCATTTTTTTTTTTTTAAAGATTTATTTCTGCATACAGAAGTAGGGTACAGGCCAGAGGTGCAGGGGCGGTGAGAGGATTCCCCAGAGACAGAATGGGGAACAGAATAGGCAGATCTACTGAAATACTCCGCTGAGGGGAGTAGTGGGGAGATTGGGGAGGTCTGCGGTGACATGTGGGTCACCTCCCTGGCCGAGGATTGAATAGTCTGTTCTTTAACCTGTTGCACCACCAGGGAGAGCCCTGAAGCTCAACAAGAAAAATACAAGCTACAACCATGTCACATCTGTTAGGGTGTCCATTGTCAAAAGCCAAAATCTACAGTGTTGGTGAGGACGTGGGGAAACTGGAATGCTTCTGTGCTGTTGGTGAGAGTGTAAAATGACACAGCTGCTGTTGAAAGTTAAAAAATGATCCCACTTCTGCTATTTGTCCAGGGGAATTGAAATCAGGATGACAAAGAGATATTCACACCTGCATGTTTGTCGTAGCATTATTCACAGTGGCCAAGAGATGGAAACAGCCTAAATGTTCTTTGGTAAATGAATCAATAAAGAACTCGTGGAATATACATGCTGTGGAATATTAGTCTTAAAGTAGGAAATTCTTCCACAGGCGAGTGGAACTTGAGAACCTTCTGTTAAGTGAAATAGCCAGTCACAGAAAGAAATACATTGTGTGAAGTTACTTAGAGGAGGGGACCAAAGTTGTCCAATTTGCACAAAGTAGAATGGTGGTTACCAGGGGCTGGGAGGAGGAAGGAAATGGAAAGTTAAGTTCAAATGGTATAAAGTTTCTGTTATGCAAAATGAGAATGTTCTAGAGGTCTGTTGTACACTGGATAGTACTGTGGTATTGCATGCTTCAGACGTGTTAAGAGGATAGATCTCATTGCTTTTTAACCACACACATGCTATACACACATATGTAAATTATGTATGCACATGCTTGCCGAAACTGTATCAACTAAAATGTATAGCAGTTTATTTTTCTGTTTCTAAAGTGGTGGGGAACATTTAGAAGACATAAAATTGATCCCATAGGGGCCCTCCCTGGTGGCGCAGCGGGTTAAAGCTCTGCACTAAGAAGCTTAAGCCGCTTCCGCATGAGTTCGATCCCCGCCTGCCCCGGAGGTGACCACATGGCGCGGCAGACCTCTCCTGACCCACCCGCTGCTCCCCTCAGCAGTGTACTTCATCGATCTGCCTGTTCTGCTCCCCACTCTGTCTCTGGTGAAGCCTCTTACCCTCCGCATCTCTGGCCTGTACCCCAGTTCTATATGAATAAATAAATGAATAAATCTTAAAAAAAAAAAACTGACCCCATAAAACAAGGAATTCAGATTGCCCTGTCCACAGGGTAGGTAATATTCCATCACAAATCCATCAACTTGAGGTCAGTCATGGCCACATTCTAGAAACGGCAAGTGTGGCCACCGCAGGATGGCTGGGTTCCGGCGCCGACCAGGAGATCGCTGCCCTGCCAGCTCTGCCAGCTCTGGCAGCACACGCAGTGATGTCATGGACCGGCTTAGTGGGGCATGCGTAGTTGAGGCTTAAAGCTCCCTCCTGTACTCTCCAAACCAGGTGTTGCTTGGGATTGAAAACATTTCTTTGTTTGATCAACAGAAGGCCCTCACAGCCCTGCTGGGAATGTCACCTGAGAAGGACCATCTCCTCCTAGATTTGCGTTTTAGCACCTTAGAGGCAGCTTCAGCCAGCTGCTGTTTTAATGGGGCAGCGGCTGATGAAGGCCTCACTGGGGTCCGCGCCAGGGCTGAGACTGAGTCACAGGTCTTGGGATCAGAGGTGGGATTTTGGACCCTGGGCTTCCTGCAGGTGTGATGAGGTGGCGTCTGAGATGATCCGGGGCCCAGGGTCTGTGTGATCATCCTGGGATCTCCACTCCTGCCCCTCTTCCTTAGGCCAGTGAAAGGCGGAAACTCCGAGAACATTCCGTTTGAGTAAGATGCATTTAATAAGAGCAGTGGAAAATGGTAAACCTGGCTTGGGGAAAGGGAATGTGCTCTTTCATGTAAGACAAACAAACAAAAAATGGGACTGTGGGAAGCATCCAAGAAAATAGATGACCCGGAGGCTGGATTTAAAACTTGATGCTGAGGGAAATCTCATTTCCCCCTTGATGACTCCCCCTTCGCTTGTGCTCATGCCAAGGGAGCAGACCAAAATAACTTCATAAATTAAAGTTTATGCAGCAAGAAAGCTACGCCTGGAATATCACACACCAGATGAAAACCTTGAAGACTGTTTACCAACCGATACCCTTGGTTTGAAGGTTAATGGTGTCTGGAGAAGGTTAGGTTATGCACTATGCAATTAAAAAAATAAAATCGCTGATGCTCGTCCGAGAGCCGGAGCTGTGTTTGCTTACTCAAACGTGTGCCACCTTTGTCTGCTTGTTTGTTTGTTCCTCTGGGAAGAATGTCTTTGTCCTTCTGTCATTAATTGTAACCAGCTTTTGTTTAGATCAGCTTACGTGGAAACTGTTCAGAGTTCAAAGGATGTTGGCAAGTTGAGTCTTGCAACTAGAACCACAAATTTTTTCCTTTTAACACAGGAGTCATAGAAAGATGCATCTGGGGTGTAAAGGGTTTAAATCATAGAGCAGCAGGCAAAAGAGAGCTGCAAGCTCCCGTGGCCACTCATGAATACTTCCTGTTCTTTCGAGACCTTTTTCTTTATGTTGATTGATGATGTGTGTGAACAAGTATGTCTATGTGTACACACACGGACATAATTAGTTTCATTTTTAGTACATAAACAGGGTCATGGTGTACATGTATTGATGCTCAACTCTTTTCCCTCAACCCAGCCACATATGCTTCTAGTCCATATGTGTGCACATGTCTCTTTTGGGGATCCCGCAGAACCTTCCCATACTGAGTGAATAACTTTTTGAGCCATTTCCTTTCCTCCTCCTCCTCCTTCTCCTCCTCCTCCTCCTCCTCCTTCTTCTTCTTTTGCTATTAACTGAAGTAGGATAGCATGAGCTCATGGATGTGCCTTCTGGAACAAGTCAGCCTGGCTTTGAAATAGGACATCTTCCACTAGGTGAATGACCCAGCACAGCAGCGGCTGATCCCTGACCCTCAGGCCAAGTCACTCTCCCGGTCCTTGAGCCAAGGATGATTTTTTTTTTATATTTAAATGGTTGAAAAACAATCCAAAGATAGTATTTCCTGATACATGAAGATCGTATGAAATTCACAAGTCAGTGTCTACAGCTCAAGTTTGGGTGGGCCCTGGGTTCCTCATTTGTTACCTGTTGTGTGTGACTTTGAGCCAGGCAGTGTGCTGAGTGGTGGTGACAGAGGCCATCTGGCCCACCTAAAATGTTTAGCATCTGGCCTTTGACAGAAAACATTGGCTGACCCCTGACGTAGGGTAAATTGTTCATCCCTCCATGTTTCAGCTTCCTTTTCTGTAAAATGGAGATAATGATACTGACCTTGTGGGTTAAGTTACTTAATACACAGGTCAAGTAAATATCACATGTTGAATATAGTGGGTGGGTCATGGGTCAGATACACACGTCAGTTGGGTGTAAAACACTTGGACTTTTTGAGGGCTCAGTGAAGGTTAGCTTCTATGTCAGTATCGTTGTTGTCATTATCATGACCTCTGGGGCTGGTGGTGGAGAAGGTATCGGTCAGTGCTCCCAGATCGCCTTCCAGAATGACTTCTCCAGGTCTTGCTCCCGTGCAGTTCATCTGCTTTCCTGTGTTCATAGTTTTTTTCCAATTATTTTTAATCATGGCAGTAACATAAATAGTTATTTTATATTGATGCTTACATGGTATTTTTCCTGTTAGTCCTCAAACACTGAGAAATATATTTTAATATAAATCAAGCAAAATTCTAGATAATGTAATGTTTTCTTTACGTGAGAGATCATGTCATCAAAATCCCCTGTCTTCCCAGGCAAATCTTGGGACCTAAATTTGAGATCTTGCTCTTGCTGTCCCACATTCTTGACAAAGCTGCAGAGGGCTCAGGAAAACTGAGCTGAGGGACCAGCCCTCAGGGGACTGCTTAGAGGTGCTACAGAGTCAGGACCCCCTGGAGTCTGGACCGGCACTCCCAGAGGCAAGCTCCTCGCATGGAGGTCTCTTCTTGCCAGACCTTGACTGCAAATTCTTTTTCACTCTTGCCAGCCACATCTGTCCTACCCACAGAGGACCAGAGCACTCCAACATGATGACTTGTTCAAGGCCCCAAGCCAATATTGCAGACGTGTGGTGTGACCCTCGTTGTGGGGGGCTCCCGAGAAGTTCCTACCCTTATACTTCCAGAAAGAGGTCACATCACACATAGCGTCATCTATCCTCGTTTCCCCAGAGTACCATCTCCATAACTGAGGAAGAGCCAGACGAAAAATTGAAGGGAAAGATTTGGTCATGGCCAACTTGAGCTCCTCTCACTCTAAGTCAGGAGAATGGTGCTGGGACCCTGAATTTCTCATGTGCTGTGAATTTCTCATGTCTGTGCTGCTCAGCCACGCTGAGAATGATGCTGTTCTCATAGATGACACTGCCTTGGGTGAAATGTCTGTCTGTAGGTGCTTCCCCGCTCCTGTCAGGCTCTTTGCGGTGGTATTCCTCACGTCGTTAGCGTGTCTGCAAAACACGCAGCACATTTACCCAGATAGTCTTGACCTTGCGCATGAGGGAAAAATATTTCTGGTTTCGTTTTCAGTGACGAACATTTGCATTCTTTCCTCCCTTCACTTTTTTTCCCCTCTCACATTAAGAAACAACAACAAAATGCCACTCACCCCAAAATTTAAAACTTGGGATCTTAGCTTGCGTAGACTGTCGGTCTCTCAGAGGAATGTGAAGCGCTCGACAGAACTTCCCAAAGGAATGAAGAGCCACGATCCCTGCTTAAACCACGCTAAACAAGAAGCAGCTCCCTCCAGGAGACCTTGTCTCAAGGCATCTCGGGTCATCAGGTTAAAAAGGCCGCCCACACAGGGTGTTGATGGCATCACCCACACTCTGACGCCCTCCATTTTTTTAAGAACACACACGATTCTCTCTTAAACTTGTAATTTTGCTGGAGTGTTTTCCCCGAGGTGAGCTTCCTTTCTGCGGCCGGCTGCGAACAGTCACCAGGACGATGAAAGTCAGGGCGTCCGTTCGTTCCCCGGTATGTGCGTGCTGGTCTGGACTTCTCCGTGCTGGATTCCTTTCACGGTCCTGCGCCGCCTTATAGAGCCTGAGACGGAAAGAGGTCAAGGAGGAGGAAAATACAAGAAGACCCTTCTTCAGGAGGGGTGGACCTAAAGCAGAGTTTGTCAGCCTTGACACGAGAGACTGGGGGGCTGTGTAGTCTTGGGGGGCTGTCTCATCGGAGGGTCAGCAATGTCCTGGACTCTACCCACCAGGTGCCAACCCTTTCCCTGCCCAGTTATGCCAACCAGAAATGCCCTCAGGGTCAGCATCAACCCCTGTCGGAACCACTGCCCATTGCCCTGTGTCTCTCGCACCCCCAGTTCTCCCACTAGGGTTTGGTATTTGCTTTTCCCACCTGACTCGACCGCCTGGGGATATTGCTGTGTCTGGAGGGGTGAACCCAGCTCAGTCTGGGCCCGGCATGTGAGGCGAGGCGTGTTGTTCAAGGGTGGCTGGCGGGTCCCAAAGGATGTGCTGGGGCTGCTGGGAGCCGCCGTGAGGGTACCAAGGCCAACCTGGATGGGGGTGTGCGCAAGGGAAACCACTGGGTCCTGGGGGTGCAGCCTGGGGTCCCCTGCTGCTGGTCTGGTGCTCTGGCCCCTGGGCCGCCCGGGCCGCTGCCCAGCTGTTTCCCCTTTTGGAACCCGCAGGGCAGAGACAGTGAAGTTCCCAGGGAGGAGGGAGAAGCTCAGCGAAGTCCCGTGAACAGGAGTGTGGCCCTTCTGCAGGCCGGCCAGGGGGCTGGGGTGTCTCTTGGGACAAGAATCCCCTGCAGTGGCCGCGCCTGGGAGGCGGGGAAGGGCCCTGGAGCGGGAGCTCAAGGCCCAGGTGTGGTTTCAGTTCTATCCCAGGTAACAGCAAACCCTGGGCAAAAGGGGACCCTCCTCTTATCCTGTGGCTCCCATGTGTGAGCCTGCCTACAACTAGAACATTCTATGTGTCTTTTCCTGACTACAAGCAAAGAAAAGTGGGACTGTTTAGAGATGGCATTTTGATCCTACTGAGTTTACTTTTTAGCTGTCAGTTCCTCATGGGGTGGGAGTCTGGGAGGGCACTGGGCTATCCCGTGGCTTTTGCCTTGTTTTGGGGGGTTTCAGGAGAGACCCCAGTTGTGACATTTCTCTTCCCCGAACAAATTGAGAGATGAGGACATGGTTGAAGGTTTGAGCTTTGGACCTTGCTCGGATTTATCTGTCAAGCAAGTCATCCTCTTCCCCTGGGGACGGCCAATCAAGTGTCCAGAAGGCCTGGGGTTCCCAGGGAAAGTGACTCTGGAGGACAAGGGTCGTGGCAGGGTGCACTGCCAGGGCCTGTGTCTGCCGGAGGGGGCTCCAGCCCCTTTCCTCACACTCGCCCCTGTTGCTCCAGACTGTTTCCAGCCCTAGCTGTTGTAACCTGCTGGGGTGGGGCTGCCCCGAGAGCCTCGAGGTGCCTGCAGTGATGGCCGTTGGTGACGGGGTGATATCCTCACCGGTGCCCAGACTTCCTCTTTGCTTGGGTCAGGGACACTGTTGAGGTTGCAGTGGCCCTTGAGCGAGTCCACATAATCCCAGGGAAGGTCCAGGGGTGGGGGTGGGGGGTGTCGTAGCAGCTATGGCTGGGTCAGACTCGGCACAATGTCCGAAAGCGAGGCCCAGGGCCCAGCTCACTGGTCTCCACGGCCTGGGCTGGGCCAGTGGAGAACAGGAATCAGCCCTCTCCTTTATTCAGCCAGCCGCTGGCACTCCTCACTGCAGCTGCTGTGGTTCTTGGGGCCCCTTTGACTGAGTTGGAGCTCTGCAGGGACCTGCCCCCCCTGCTTGGAGGACGCCCCCTTTCCAAGACGGACCGGCAGGCGCTGCTGTCTCTGCGCACAGCCGGTGCAGAGGTCAGAGCTCACCATAAGAATGGTGTGAGTGCCCAGCACTTTCTTCCTTCTGGTTCTGGGAGGACGCGAGGCCTGAGAGTGAACTTCTTTGAGAATCATGACACAATTCCAGAAAAATGCAGCATCGCCCGGATACAGCTCTGGAGCTCTGCCTGGAAGAGGGGTGCCTGGGGTGTTTCGTGTTGTTGGCTCTTGGTGGTTCTTTGCCCGGGGGTGTGCGTGTGGGGGAGGGTGTGTGTGTGCTTGTGTGTGTGCGCACTTCTTAGGGCACACTTCTTTTCAGATGCTATGTGGCTGTGTTGGGAGTCTCCTGGGGAAAAGTGGAGAGAGCAGAATGCTGTGACACCTGATGGAAAATATTTTGCCTTCGTCAGCAGGGTGATGTGTCTCCTCTGACTCTCCCTTTAGGCCAACCCAAACCCCATCTGGAGAGGATGAGCCACACGTGGGGCCCTCCAGCCTGGGGATCACCCCCCGAAGTGGCCAGTCTTGATTCCAAGAGCCTGTGAGGAAGGCTTTGGTGTCACGCGGTGCTGCAGGAGGGGGTGTGCACCTGCGAGGTCATCTTGGCAGATGGTTCCTCTATTTATGTTTAAAAGATTTTTTATTTCTTTCTGCTTACAGAACTGGGGTGCAGGCCAGAGGTGCAGGGGCTTTGAGAGGATTCACCAGAGGCAGAGTGGGGAGCAGAACAGGCAGATGGACTGAAACACACTGCTGAGTGGAGCCGCGGGGAGACAGGAGAGGTCTGCTGGGCCCTGCGGGTCACTCCCTGGCCGGGGATCGAACTGGTGCTGAAGCAGCTTCGGCTAGCTGTATAGAGCTGCGCTTTAGCCCTCTGCGCCACCAGGGAGGGCTGAATAAACGACTCCTTTTCAGATGAGGGAGAAATTGAAGGTCCCAGAAGACCTGTGACCTGCCCAGGGTCGCACATGTAGGACCTGAATCCTGCCTCTCGATGCCCAGAAAGTGTTTTGTCTGCTTCGTCCAGCTTTAGTTCTCTGAGAGTATGTTGTGGCGTGTTTTAGACCATCTCTGCTTTTGCCCACTCTGGTCTTAACTGAGGCAATGCTCCCAGTGCTGTTCCAGTGGCTGCGGGTTGAGCGGGGGGCAAGGCTCACCTGGCCCTCACACAGGGGCTCATGGTCTCCCGGGTTTTCATCATCTCACGCCTGCTTTTACTGCAGCGTTATTTCAGGTTTTACGTGGCATTTGGCAGGTTTTGCCAGGTTACTTCTTGGGCTGGGAATGATCCCAGAAAATTGCGCATAAATTAATGGTAATTGACATTTCCTTTGATGCCATTTCAACTTATGAACGTTTTCATGGGCCTGGTCTCTTTTAGAATAGTGGGGGAAACCTGCACTTTCCAGGTGGCTTAACGAGATGCTAAGACAGCGCTTCTGAAATGGGAAGGCGAAAGTCCTCCCCGCCTCCCTCCATCCACATCTGACCTGACTCCCCTGGGGGCCTGCCCCGTGAGGGTGGCCCTGCTACAGGTGGGGGTGTAGTGGCTCAAGGTCTCCTTCAAGAGTGGTGGTGCTGTAGTGGGAAGGGCTAGCCGAGTGGCTGGGGTACAGCCCTGTATTACTTCCCTCCGGCGGGCTGTGAGGACGGCGGCAGCACAGCCAGACCAAGAGCAGGCGCGGCCCTCACTTAGAGAACTCCCCTCGCCATCGTGTCCCCATTTATGTGATCAGTGTCATTTACATAGACTAAAAGGGCATGATTCTGTACCCCCCCTTTTTTTTTAAAGATTTATTTGTGCATACAGAACTGGGGTACAGGCCAGAGGCTCAGGGGCGGTGAGAGGCTTCACCAGAGACCGAGTGGGGAGCAGAACAGGCAGATCGAGGAAGTACACTGCTGAGGGGAGCAGCGGGTGGGTCAGGAGAGGTCTGGCTCGCCATGTGGTCTCCTCCGGGGCAGGCAGCAGGCGGGAATCGAACTCATGCGGAAGTGGCTTCAGATTCTCAGTGCTGTGCTTTAACCCGCTGCGCCACCAGGGAGGGCCATGTACCCCCCCTTTTTTTTAAAGATTATTTATGCATACAGAATTAGGGTGCAGGCCAGAGGCCGTGAGAGGATTCACCAGAGACAGAGTGGGGAGCAGAACAGGCAGATCAACGAAGTACACTGCTGAGGGGAGCAGCGGGCGGGTCAGGAGAGGTCTGCGCTCTGGGGCGGGGATCGAACTCACGCTGCAGTGGCTTTAGCTTTTCAGTGCTGTGCTGTGACCCGCTGCGCCACCGGGGAGGGCCCTATTCTGTGCCTTTCAACAGTCATATCCCCACACATTTAACAAATGTAGAGTCCTATAACTATACCTCAATTGAGAAAATTCTTGTCACTCCCTGAAACCCCCCAACTACTTTGTAGTCATCTCCACCCCACCCCCTGGCAACACCAGTCTGTCTCCTTTCCCTGTGCTCTGTCTTTACAAGAATGTCCCATCGACGCAGTCACCCAAAATGCAGCCTGTCGTGGGATTCACCCGTGTTGTGCGTCTGTCAGGTCCTTATTTCTGAGTAGGGTTTTGTTGTTTGTTTATCTCTTCTCCAGTTCAAGGACATTTGAGTTATTTCCAGTCTTGGACGATTATGAATAAAGCCACTACAAACATTCATGAACAGCTTTTTGTGTGAACAGAAGTTTTTATTTCCCTTGGGTAAATATCTAGGAGTGGGATGGCTGGATCATATGGTAAGTCTGTGTGTGACTTTATAAGAAACTTCCAAGCTGTTTCTCAAGGTGCTGTAGCGTTTTCATCCCCCCCAGTGCCCTGTGAACCTTCATTAGTGCCTGTTACCTTCTAGTCCCTGGATGGATCCAGCCACACGTACTGGAACGAAGACCCCTCTTCTACCTCTCCTGTTTTGGGGTCTCCCAGAGTCGACTCTGAGGCCATGGTTTGAGTTGAAGCTTATGTGGGGGTGGTCCCCAGAAGCAGGGAACTGGAGAAATGAGAGGAGAAGGGAGGAGGCCAGCCAAGGGCGTGCCATCAAGCAAGTTACCATTTTGGGCAACTCACACGCTATAGCATCCCAAGGAAACTCTGAGGACTAACACGGAACATGTGCCCGGGCTCTCCCACTCAGGGGCCGGTCTCCCCCACGCCTCACATGCATTACGCGCTGTCCACTTGTGGCTTCCTTCCTGCTCGGTAATTTCTGCTGTTGTGTGTCACTTATGTTCCCACCACCAATTCACTGACTGTTAAATTCAGACTCCCTGAAGAGAGAAATTGGTTGATGAGTTAGTCACTGCCTTTCTATTGAGCAAAGCCCTCAATTTAGCTCATCCTAGAGAGGCAATGAGCTTCCATTGCTGCTCTTGGGTCAGATGACCTGCCCTGGCCAATCAGCTGTGACCGTATAGGTGAGTCAGAGAACTGGGAAGAGCGCTGTCCGATAGAACCTTCTAGATGGAAAGGTATTGTCCAACATGGTACCCACTAGCCGTGCATGGCTATTGAGCACTGAAATGTGGCTAGTGCCACTGGGTGACTGGATTTTAATTCAGTTTAATTTTAATTAAATGAGATTTAATTTTACTATTTTTTAAAGATTTATTTATGTATCCAAGAACTGGGGTACAGGCCAGAGGTGCAGGGGTGAAAGGATTCACCAGGCGCAGAGTGGGGAGCAGAACAGGCAGATTGACGAAGTACACTGCTGAGGGGAACAGCAGAGAGACAGGAGAGGTCTGCCGCGCCATGGGGGTCACCCCCCTTGCCAGGGATGGAACTCGTGTTGCAGCGGCTGCCGACTGCTTGATAGTGCTGTCTCGAAGCTCTGTGCCACCAGGAAGGGCCCTTAATTGAGATTTTAAATTTGTAACAGAATCTAGAACTGCGACCTTCGGGCTTCTCTCTAGCATACCATATGGGATTGCGTTCTCTGTGTATCAGTGTGTTTTCAGTCAATTAATACCTGATTCAGAATTTTTGTGATTCTGAATCCCTTAAACTTTTTTTTTTAACCAGCTACTTCAAATGAAAATACCATCTATTCCAGCAATGAAATTAAAATTGATAAGTTGGTATGATTCTTTTATGAACGACCTTTGACATATTTATACATTTTATGATCAGAAACTCACTTCTTGGCCCTCCCTGGTGGCGCAACAGGTTGAAGCATAGCACTGCAGTTCGAGTGCCGCACTTCAGGCTCCGGCCAGGGAGTGACCCACAGGGTGCAACAGACCTCGCTGTCTCCCTTAGGTAGTGTGTTTCTTTCTTATTTTTAAGATTTATTCATACAGAACTGGGGTACAGACCAGAGATGCGGAGGGTGAGAGGCTTCACCAGAGACAGAGAATGGGGAGCAGAACAGGCAGATCAATGAAGTACACCGCTGAGGGGAGCAGCGGGCGGGTCAGGAGAGGTCTGCTGTACCATGTGGGTCACTTCTGGGGCAGGGATTGAACTGGCACTGAAGCAGCTGTGGCCAGCTTGTAGTGCTGCATCCTAACTCATTGCGCCACCAGGGAGGCCCGTAATAAAGCTATTTTTACTTATTTATGCATACGAGAACTGGGGTGAACACCAGAGATGGGTTGGGGGAGACGATTCACCAGAGATGTAGTAGGGGGCAGAATAGGCAGATAAACTGAAATCCACTGCTGAGGGGAGCAGTGGGTGAGACAGGAGAGGTCTGCTGCGCCCTGAGGGTCAGCTCCCTGGCTGGGGACCAGACTGCTGACATAGCTTGGTAGTGCTGAGACTTTAACCCCTGCACCACCAGGGAGGCCCCTGCTTTGTGACCTTCGTCAGCAAGACAAGTACAAGTAACTTCTTTTTTCTGAACCTTGCTTTCTTCGCTGTCAGTGTGGAGTTCCATAGAACACCATTGTGGGAAGTGTTGACAGGGAGAGCCCAGAGGAAGGATTCTGTGTGACATCCACTGTGAAACATCTCTTCCTAGGTCTCTTGGATATTCCCAACATCCATTCTTGCATGCAAGGCTCTGAAAAGTCCTGTAGAGAAATAAAATCTCCTTTTCAATGTCTAAATCAGGGTTTCAGAATTATCTGAGAGAGGATTCCCATCTTTTTTTTCTTTTTTCTTCCTGGGCGGCCTCTTGGTATCTCCTGGAATATTTAGTGTTCCAGCCCCCACCGGCTTGGGAAACAGGCAGAGGCGATCGCTTTACAGTAGCTCACATGTCTGGGCCTCTGGCTCAGGAGCAGCGGGGGGCTCGGGGGCTCCATTAAGCCCTGAGCTCTCTTCTCTCCCCTCTTCCCTTCCTCCCGCAAGTGTGACAACCCGTTGATTACTGGCTGTGGGTCTTTTCCATTTTTCTAACACACATTCTGTTAGAGAGGGAGCATGACGCTGGCTGGAGCGAGGCGCACCCCGGGAGGCTCTCGATTTGTTGCCAAGCTGAGCTTCTCGCCGCTGCCTGGAGGACTCTCCATTGGCATTTTCAACTTGTTTCTGTGTCTCGTTGCAGCCTGGCTCTCTGGATTTCAGGGAGAGGTGATTAGGGCCATCTCTTTCCATTCCAAATGACAAAAGTTCGATGCCAGCCAGCTCAAGCGAAACAAAGTGAAGCCCAGGGAATTCGTTGGCACTGGTGTCTGGGAAGCTAGTCCTGGGTGGGGCTCAAGTTATGTCATCTGGTGACTGTCCCCCTCGGTTTCCTGTCCCCACCCCCTTCCACAGCCCTTGGCGCTGCTTCTGAGTGTTGGCTTCCTTCCTGCCCCAGCTCATCTCTTCCCCCGTCATGGGAAAGATGGCCGGCTGCTACACGTCCTTAAGATGTGTCATCCCCCCCCCAAAAAAGACAGCCCTCCCTGCCCCTCCCCCATTCCCGGTCCCAGCTCCCATATGTCAAATATCTTAAAAGCACGCTGATGAGTTTTCCCTGGCTTTTGTGTCCTCACCTGGAGGTGGTCACTGTGATCAGGGACCTGGGTCTTTCCACCCTTCAGGCAGGTGCCGGGCCCGGTCGGTCACAGTGAGTGGGGCAGGAAGGTCTTCAGCGGGAGGGGTAAAACAGTAGTCCCCACCCCCACCCCCTCCTGGCCAGGGACACTCTGCAAACCAGGGTGTGAAGTGTCTCTTTGATCTCTGGCTTTGGAACTTAAAACCTGATCAGACAGAGTGACTTTGGCTTTGACCAGCCTGTAACCCTGTCTGCCAGGTAAGAGACCAGAGTGGAGCGTGGTGCAGCTGTGAGGCAGCTGTGAGGCTGCAACAGTGGACAGCCAGTTCTCTGGAAAGGGAAAGTTCCTGGTTGCTGCATTCGCCCATTTTTATGGTATGAATACTCCCTCCAGGCCTGTTGCAAGCCAACAGCCTGACATTCCCCAGCAGGGGAGGGGGACAGCTGTTCGTAGGGGAACAGCTTCCTGCACAGCGGAATGTGACGTCCAGGGAAAGGTGGTCTGGGGGCACAGGGGCCTGGGGACTTGCGGGCTGGGGGAGGTCATCAGAGTCAGAGCCTGGAGGGGACTTTTGAGGGGAAAGACCCAGGAGCGAAAGAAGAGATAAAAGAGGAATCACTCCCTTTAGTGAGCGGTTGAGTGGAGGCCCGGAGTGGAATCCGTGCTGTGGCTGTCTGGCCGCCGGTCACTCCCTTCATTGGCCTGTGCTCAGTGGAGAGGATGTTGAGACCCCCTTGAGGTCATGTCGGGCTTAGTCCCCAGAATCCTCACCATTTCACGAGGTGAGTTGTTACACCGACCGCGACTAGGCTTTGTACAGGATTCTCAGATTCAACTAGGGGACGCAGACCTGTCCTCGGGGCGCAGCGTGTGGCTGAGAGCAGAGCCCTGAGTGCCCCCACCCTCTCGGGTACCCTAACCCTCCTGTACCCATCCGTGCTGGGGCCTCTCTGGGCCACCTGCAGCCTGCATCCGGCACGTCCTGCAGGGAGCCCGGAGCCTCCCCACGGTGAGGCCAGCAGAGCCCCACTCCAGCCTTTTATGGGGGGGTCCTGCTCACGGGCCAGGCTCGGTCCTTCCTTCTCATGAAGTCCTCGCCGAGCCAGGTGTCCAGGCAGTGCCGGCCCAGCGTCAGCGGAAACTGAGACCCAGGGTAGAGCAGGCCCTGCTGAGGATCCGGGCCGGCAGGGCCGAGCGGGACTGTGGCCTCAGGCTGGTGTCATGGACTGGAGGTTTGTGTCCTCAGAGTTCCTGGCTCCCGGGGTGCATGAGGAGGTGAGCCTCTGGGAGGCGATTGGGTTTGTGTGAGGCCATGAGGGGGGGTCTGGGCTGGAAGCCGTGGCCCGTCAGGAGAGACCGGAGCTCGCTCTCCACCCTGTGCACACGCGAGGCCCGAGGACGAACGCCCGCACCCCGGAGCAGAGCCCTCACCAGGAAACCAAACCAGCTGGCACCTTTGTCGCGGGCTTTCAGCTTCCAGAACTTCGAGAAATAAATGCCCCTTTGTTTCAGCCACCCAGTCTGTGGTACTTTTAATGGTAGTGTGAGCTGAAGAATACAGGAGGGCTTCTCGGGGGCCACGGGACACCTAGGCGCACGTGACAGAAGCCCTCTGCGAGGGCGTGTGTGCTGCTCCTGGCGCTTCCAGCCCAGGAAACCGGGCTCTGCAGGTCCTGGCTGCGGAGCGGCGCCGGGCACGGGCTCCCTGAGCGTGTTCGGCTCCAGGAGGCCGCTGAGGCTCTGAGCTCAGCCCCCCGTGCCTGGTCCTGGCTCCATGAAGACTCTGTGGGCCCCCTTTTGGCCCATAAACGGAGAGGCTCTCCGTGGATCCCCGCGGAGCCGGGGCCACCTGGAGACAGAGGGCAGCCCTGGCTTCTAGGAGGATGTCCCGACGAGAAACAGTTGTGCCCACTGTCTCGGGCAGCTTCTCGACGTGGCTGTGGGCCTGAGCAGTCCGCTGTCCGGAGCAGGCCGGGCGCCTTCACCAGGCCGGGCCCTTCCCGGTGCCCAGCCACTACAGCGAGCCTGTCCGCTCTCCTCGCTGTCGCCGCTGAAGGTCAGGACGTTAGATAGGGAGGCGGGCAGGGCGCGGCTGCCGTCTCGGTCTGGGCTGGAAGCGGGCAGGCGGTTCTCCTGAGCCGAGGGGGCTGGCTGCTTTAGGTGTGGGGGCTGCTGGTGGAGTCCTGAGGGCTTTCCCATGCGGATGGGGTGTGCTCAGTTTGGTGGGCTTGAGGGGTGCAGGGGAGGGGTGTTTCATGCTCTGGCCCCTTCTGTAGCTCACCAGGCTGGGGGCCAGGTTCATAACTGCCGGGCAAGCTGGGCATCAGGCTGTAGCCTTTCTCATCTTGGCCAGACGAGAGACTTCCCCGGAGCTGGGCAGCTCTCCCTGCAGCCTGGCAAAGGACTGGTGGCCGAGCTCTGTTCCCTGACAGAGGGGTTGAGTTTGGTGGTAGTGGAGAGGCAGGGCTTTAGCCAGGCCCCTGAGGGTGGCCTTGGTCCCGTCCCTTTGGAGCAGTGGCACAAAGATTAGTAAGGCGGCTGAGGGCCTGTGGTGCAGGGGGCTTGGCAAGGAGCCTCACTCAGCCCAGCGAGGTGCTGGGGCTCTGGCACTGGGAGGTTGTAGGGAGCCACGGGACGTTGTAACGCAGGGGCAACCGAGGCTTACACAAGCTGGCCTGTGGCTGCAGAGTGGTCCGCGGGTCACAAGCGTTGGACACTCGGCCTGTAAAGCAGGAAACTGCCCTTTTCCCCTCTGGTGACTCTTGGGCCCTTTCACACCTGCCGCCCCCCCCCCCCCGCCACCCTCCACCTTTGGTGCCACAGGGCCTCCTGCGGCGACCAGGCCAGAGAGGCTGTGCGGAGCCGTGACTCCGACCCACAGGCACGCACGCGCTCGTTCCGCCCTCCTGTTCTGCGCGCCACCCTGGCCCGGCAGGTTTTAGCCCTGCAAGCACCAGTGAGCCCCTCTCGGCTGGCTGGGGCTCAGGAGCCCCACGGGCGCCATCTCCAGTAAACGAATTTTCCTGCACAGATTCCACAGTCGCCGGGGACTGGCCAAGGCCCTCCTTCTTTAACGTTGCGGCGCTGCCTGCAGCGTGCCACCCGGCGTGACCCGTGGCTCTGGGGCATCACGGCCCAGTGCCCTGAGCTCTCCGTCCCGGCATAGGGTGCTCTGGGGCCTCCCCAGGAAGCAGCCAGCCGAGGCCTGGGGGTGCCGCGGAGTCCACCCCCGTCCAGGCAGGCACCAGTGAGGGCGTTCTCGCCCGGCTCCTCACACGGGCAGGGGGAGGTGAGGGGGGAAGGGGCACGGGAGAAGCGGCCACGGGCCGGCCGGATGCCTGGCCAGGCCAGCCTGCTGCCTGCAGGGGAGATGCACTTGACCGTTCTAGCTGCTGCTTGGGTCCAGCATCTGTGTGTGGGGCCCGAGTTTGGTCTCTTATGAAACGCGGGGGTCTGATTAACTGGCTCCTGGGAATGTTTTCAAAGCTATGGTTTTGCTTGGGAGCTTCGCCACACCGACGGTGACGTGGGACTGGGGAGGCTGCTGGGCCCGGAGAAACGGTCCTCCCACCCCCTCGGCCTGCCAGGTCCAAACCCTTGGTACTGCCTCACAGGAAACGGGGTCCCCTAAGCCGATGAATAAACGATGAATTCCCCCTGGAATTCTGCAGACGTGAGCAGCACAGGGTTCCTTTGTCGGTGCTGATTCCCCAGTGAGTGTCCCCGCTAAGCCCCCTGGGGTTTGGGGCCTCCGTGGGGCGTGGTGAGGTGGCACCAGCCCAGGTGGGGGTGAGCAGGGCCGCTCTGCTCTGCCCCTGCTGGCACTCACATCTGCCTCCCCCCACGCGGCCCAGGACGGGGAATGTCTCCTAGTTCTCGTTACCTCTCACCTACTTCTGAAGCAGCAGCTGGGAAAATTGAATTAGCAAAGTCAACGTCAAACAACTTTTGTGTTAATTAGGTAGAAATAATTAGATTAATTAAAAACCAAATCCAGTGCTGTGCTTTGCTGGCCTCTGGATACCATAGCTTTCTGTGCTAAGAAGTGGGTTTCCTGTTGGGGAGGCCCCAGCGTGGCTCCCCTCGCCTCCGGGTAGGTCCCACATGTGGGTTCAGCAGCTGGTCTCGGTGACTGAGGGGTCACCTCAATTCGTGCAGCTCCCAGATGAACCCGACCGACCCCCTTTGCTACCTTGGTTTTGTAGTTGGAAGGCTGAGCTCTTTCCCCAGTTAGGAATCCTTTGTGTGTGTGTCTCTCTCTTTTTTAAAGATTTATATTATTTTATATTAGTTATTTATACATATAAGAGGTGGGGTGCAGGCCAGGGGTGTGGGGTGGGGGTGAGGAGAGGATTCACCGGAGACAGAGTGGGGAGCAGAACAGGCAGATCATCGAAGTACACTGCTGCGGGGAGCAGTGGGGAGACAGGAGAGGTCTGCTGCCCGGGATCGAACTCATGTGCAGTTGGGCCACCAGGGAAGCCCCTGTGCCTCTTCGTCTTCATCTGTAAAGTGGAGATAAAGGAGGGTGTTGATTTCAGGTGCCACGTGCGCGTGCTGGGTGTGTGCCACCGTCAGCGGGCCACGTGGCAGCAGTTGCCATTTGAGTCGTCAACATCCTGTCAGAACACCAGGGAGACAAGGGGCCGGTGTTGTTCCGCCTCTGGGTGGGCACCCGAGGTGGCATCCCACGGCCTGCCGCGGACCCTGCTCCTCGCGAGCTTTGGGGGTGGGTTCCTGGAGCTGGCGCTGAGTCCCTGAGCGCCGGAGGCCACCCTGTGGCTGCGGTGGGGGTCCTGGCCCTCCTCAGCGCAGTGCTCTCGGCAGATCATGACTTCACCACATTCCACACACTTCCGGGCAAGTTTCTGCGCTAAATAAAGAGGGACTTTCTGCAGGAAGCTTGCAGACCTGCCACCTGCTTGTTCCTGGGGTGCCCGGCCTCTTCCCTGACAATCAGTGCGACTTGCCAGAGAACAATAGACAATAGTCGAGGCCTTCCTGTGGGTGGGAAGAATGGGCACAGGTGGGCGTCCAGAGGCCCCTGCCTGGCAACCTGGGTCCCGGGTGTCCTGCAGGCCAACACCGCTGCGCTGGATGCAGTCAGGCGAGCTCTTGGCACTTGGGGCGCCTTTATCACGGGTGCAGCGGCAGCCTTTGGGGGTTTGGGGCCTCTGACTTTCTTGCTTTCATCCCGTGGAGGTGATGGGGGATGGGTGGCACTGGGACAGGCCCAGTTTTCTCTCCAGGCCTCCTCCTCAGAGCCACCTTTGCAATGGGCTTCTGTGGGGGAGGGGCCTGCTTCCTGCCCCTGCCTCCTCTACCTGCCCCTGGCTCCTTTTACTCTTCCTTGCTGCCTTCCTGCATGGGGGAGCCCCCGGTCTCTCCCCGACCCTACTCACTGCCCGTCATTTGCAATTGTACGTTTGTTGGTTTGCTCTTCTGGGCTGGTGTAAGGCCTCATCTGTGCCGCTCGGCTCAAGGGAAGCCCTACAAATTCACTGGGGGAGGAGGAGGTTTTCAGAGCTTCATTGGCGAGATGTAGAGTGGAGAGTTAAGGCTGGTTTTTGTAAGTACAATAACAGGCATCGTCCTTCCAGCAACTCAGGCTGCCGTGGGCCTGGCACGCTCGTTCAAAGGCAAAAGAAAGCCCTGCGTTCTTAAGAAGGCTCTGGAAACTTCACCTGCCTTTGGGTGAACTGGCGTGCCAGGCCTCTGCAGCACTGTGGAATTTGAACTCTCCCCTATCTCAGAGAGCAAGGCAGAAATTTAAATTTAAATGTCACGCGTGTTATTATTAGTGGTAATCTTATCTTTGTTAATAGTAATAACAGGGCCCGCCTAGAAGTCACTAAGGGGCAGACAGACCTTTCCTAAGCTGGCCCTGTGAGCCAGCAAGACTGTGACCCAGGGGAGGCACAGACCTCGTGGACACACCACGGGGCGGCTGGACGGCCGGCCGGAAGCCCCACCGAGCCGCATCCCCACGCCTGTGGTGTGCTGGCCACCCACAGGGGTGCCCTCTCAGGCATCTGCCTCGCCTCGTCCCCCCTGTGCCAACACAAGAAGGGGGTCTGCAGGTTTGGGGCCACAGGCAATCAGCCCCTCCTTCCAGAGTTCTCTCTGGCCTTTCCCTGCTATTGTTTGTACCCCAGTGACTTGCAGAGACAATATGTTTCCTACAGATTTTGTTTGCTGCATCGACTTCTTTGTTTTGCTCAGATAAACAGACATTTAGCATATACAGATCTGTGCTCTCGACAAAGAGAAATCTGGAGCCCTGGCCCCGCGGCTGCACTGAGTCACCAAGTCTGGGAGCCTGGAGACCTTGGATGGTCCAGAACCACGAATGACTCACGCCACTGGGGTTGGCCCGGCTGGGTGGAGGCTCAGGTGCCGATGGCACTGGGAGGGAACTTGGGCCTCCGACTGCTTGGGGGAACGTGTGCTCTAGAGCCAGCTCACAGAACTGTGGGCACAGGAGGGCAGACCGTTCTGGACAGAGTTCAGTTCTGAAGTCTTCAGCAGAAGCCAGAGCTCTGCGGTGGGTCGGGGTGCGGCAGGCCACCTTGATACTTTGAGCGCCCTTTCCAGTCTAGACTTTGCAGATTATTTTACAGATCACTCCCTTCCACACTACGTCCAGACCACTCCCATCCCTTGGGTAGGAGCACAACTAATCGGGGTTCATTAGCACCATCTTCAGAGGCACAGGGGGCGAGGAGTTGATGCAGGCCGATGACCACTGAATGTGGATTTCCAGAACGGTCTTGGCTGCTCTACCCTAAGTACAAAGGAGGTGGTTTTGAGAGGCTTCCCTTGCGCCTGTCCTGGGATGGGCGTTGCCCCAAGGCTGTTGGCTCACCTCCCAGCTCTATCCCAATTGGCCACTTGCTTTCTGATCCTGGTTTTGGGGGTTCTTTGGTGGTAGAAAAGTGACTGAGTCATATACTGGGGTTACCCACAAGCCCCCTGCCACACCCTCACAGCTACCTCCATTCTCAACACCCCTACCAAGTGCTACCTTGTTACAACTGATGAACTTCCATGACACGTCATAACTATAACCATACAAAGTCCATAGTTTACCTCGGGGTTCACTCTAGGCGTTGTCCCTTCCATGAGTTTGGCCAAATACGGAATGACAGGTATCCATCATTTTTATATCGTATTTTTATTGCCCTACAAATCCCCTGTTTGCTGCTTGTTTGTACGTCTCTTCCTTCTAACCCCTGGCAACCAGTGACCTTTTTCTGTATGCATACTCGTACCTTTTCCAGAATGTCTTGGGATCATGCAGACTGGCTTCATTCACGTAGGAAGATGCACTTACATCTCTCCATGATTTTCGTGACTCGATAGCTCATTTCTTTCATGGTTCCTTCCGTTCGTTGTCTGGAGGCACCACGGGCTCTCTGTTCTCTTGCTGAATGGCATCTTGGTTCTAAGTTTTGACAGTTATGAATAAAGCTACTATAGATGCCAGTGGGAAGTTTTGTGCTTTGCATTTCCTTTGGGTAAACGTTGAGGCGTTTTTTGGCTGGGCTGCATGGCAGACATGTTTAGCTGAGTGAGGCGCTGCTGTGCTGTCTTCTGAAGCGGCTGCGCCCATTTGTACTCCCACCAGCGGGGCATGAAGTTCCTGTGGCCCCACGTCTTCACCAACACTTGCTGTTGTCAGTGTTTCTGATTCGGCGTAGGGTGGTGTCTCTGATTTAATTTGCATTTCCCTCATGACTGGAGGAGCATACGTTCACGTGTGCTTGCCCTCTGTGTATCTCCTTTGCTGAGATGACTGTCCAGGTCTTTGGCCCATTTTCTAGTCGAGTTCTTTCCTTATTGTTGAATCTAAAGAGTTCATTGTATACTGGGATAACTGTCCTGTATCTGATGTGTCTTCTGTAAATGGTTGTCTCTCCATCTGTGACTTGCCTCTTTGTTCTCTTGACATTGTTTTTTAAAGACCAGAGGTTTTTAATTTTACCGATATCTAGCTTAGCAATTACTTCTTTCATGGATCACGTCTTAGGTGCTGTGTTAAGATGTCATTGCCAAACCAAACTCCCTAGATTTTCTGCTGCATTATCTTCTAATGCCCTCATCTCTTGTTGACATTTTGGGTAGACTTCTCTGGATCTGGTGCGTTCTTTCTTTCTTCAGCTAGGAAGAACTCAGCGAGGGTCACAGGGGAGAGAGCCCCGAGGTGCTTAGCCTTAGATGGGGTCTGGCTCCAGCCAGCCATGCTGCTGAGGAGAGGACCCAGGCGCTGACTGAGTGGACTCTACACTCTAGACTGTTCCCAGCCGCTGGAGTCAGGGGGTTCAACTTGGTTTGTGGAAGGGAGTGGAAGTTTTAGGGTTGTATCTCTGTCTCCTCGGGTGGCAGGCCCTTGCATCCTTTGCTCTGTCAGCTGTCCTCTGGGTGGGCTATGAGGCTGCAGCCTCAAGGACACCAGTGTGTTCTTGCCCCAGCTCTTGACTGTATGGCCTTGAACATATGTCCTTGCTTCTGTGACCTGCAGGTTCCTGTGGCTACAAGGAAATGTAGAATCACAAAGGTTAATGTGAGACTTGTTGGCGAGAGCAATGCTGCAGTGTGGTTTTAGAACCTGGGATTTGAATTACGGTTCTCACAGACGCCAGCTACGAGTTCACTTAGGAATATGCATTTCAGCATCTTAAGGCCCTCAGTTTCCTCTCCTGTTAAATGGGCTAACAGCGTTCCCTTAACCTTCATTGGCGTTGGGAAAAAGGAAACAGAGGCCCCAGGCAGGGTCACTGGCTACTTGGTGTGAGACGCAGGTAGGTGGCGGCTTTCCCACCGTCACTGTCCTGATCCGAGACGTTTCCGTCCCAGCTCAGAGGGGCAAGCAGGGGGCAGGTGCCTGACGGTCCCCCAGGCTGCACCCCGAGCCGAGCCACCAGCACACACAGCACCTGTGGCATCTCCTCCCCAAGCAGCACCTAGACAGCCGGCGGGACTGTGGCCAGGGCCTGACCAGGACTACCTGGGAGAGGCCCCTGCCCACGGGCAGGAGTGGGCCTGCGGCCACTGAGCCCGTTTCCATTTCCTGGAGACAGCCAGTCCTTGCAGTTTTGTGTTTCGTTTATTTAAACTTTCCTGAGAAGGAGACTTGATACAGAGGAAGAAAAACATACGGTGAGCCCTTTATTTCCTGTGATAAGTGATGACCTTTGGAACTGAGGTCAAATCTGGATTCTCCGAGGCGGAATCTTTCTTCTTTTTATTTTCGCTGCTGTGGCTTTAAAGTCACGACAGGCTGTGCTTTGGGCTGCTGCTCTTCCTGGCTGAGGATCCCCGTGTGATGCCAAGAAATTGGATGGGTGCTTTGGGAAAGCATTCAGGAATTACTCACTGGGATAAAAATGCAGCATTTGCTGGGGGAGAGGGCTGGGCATGTGTAAAAAAATGGGTGTTACGCAGTTAGCATCAACATCTGACAGGAAAAGAAGGGCAGAGTTTGGGGGCCAGCCTGCTTGCAATACAAGAGAAACAGACAGAGACCCCCCAGGGCTTCCTGGCGCTGCTGGTGTTGAGACTCCTCGGTCGGGCTTGGAGGATGTCTCGCGTCCTTCCTTCTTTTGCTGAGGAGCGTTTCACTTGGCCCCACGGACGGAATATGCTGGACTTTTCACTGCAAAGGCATGCAGCTCCCGTCCTGCTGTGAAGGGTGGACATTTAGAGTGGACTCAGAGGCTGTTTTCGGTTTTCTTGAAGTTGCCTCTAACATCGCAGCAACACTGTGGGCTAGAAGCCCAACATGACTGTCCAAGTCAAAAGGAGGGGGTACTTTTAGGACCTTCAAGTCCTCCTTTTCCAGGCCCAGCGGGCGAGTAGAAGCTAACAGCATACCGGTCCAGGAGGGCCGAGCTGGAACCTGAGCTCAAGCCTTAACTTTGATCCAGGGTCTTCTGTGGCTGGCCTCTGGCTGGTTGGTTGCCCTTCACAATCTATAATGGCATATAAAAATTATTTATTACAGTGTCTTCGGTTTATTAAGTGGCAATCAGAGAGCATTTTCTCCAAGGAGCAAAGTCCACCAACTGTTGCCATCTTTCTTTTTTCTCTTCATTTGTTTCTGGGCATGAGAGTGAGAAGAGAGAGATAAAGACCCAGAAAATAAATACCAAGTAGTTAGGACTGCAGAAATGTTGGATATGGCATTTTGTCGGACCTGGAAGCTTATTTCTTGAGTTGAAGTCCCTGATGGCTGTGTTTCTGTGCCTTGGGTGGTGACTTGGGAAAACGTATGATTTCTTGGCCAAACTTATGGATCATGTGACTCAAGTTTTGGCTTCACCCTGTGAGCAAAATTTTAAATGAGATGTCTGCCAATGAAGAATTAGGTGATGGGGGTCCAGAACATGGCCTCTCGCTGGCCACTGTCCATGGGCCACTGACACCTGCATCATTTAGCCAGACCATGACAGAATCCTGAGAGCACCGCTTCAGGGCACAGAGCCCAAACAATGGGCTGACTACGTGACCTTTCGCTCCCAGTGGTTCTCCCACATAGTTCTGGAGGACATGAAGGGCTTTCCAGATGTCAAAATAAAAAAAGCATGTCTGCACTCTTTCCCAGGAGGGATCCTTGAGGATGTGGAGCGTGTTTGTGTGCGTATTTATGAATGCACAGATGGGGCAGGGTGAGGGGCAGGTTGCCACCCTGCTCCCTTAGGCTGGTCCTCCCTGTTCTGCTCCAGGGTGTTAGGAAGCCCTGCACCCCAGCTCTTTACTTCCCCTGCAATACCCCCACCATGACAGGGCTCCATTCTCCACGATGGCACCCAGGAATCTGTGTTCTTTTAAAGCCACCTTATTGTGGTGTAATCAGCAACAGGATACTGGATACTCAAAGTGTGATTAAAAAAACATTTGCTTTAAAAAGTTTGGATATATCCATACACTGTGAAATCACTACAAACACGGTAGTGAACTCTGTTACACTCAAAAGTTTCCAGATTTCCTTCATGATCTCTCCTTTTCACCCTTCCTTGCCCTGTTTCCAGCCCCATTCACCCTACTATGGATGGTTTGACACTTTCTAGAGCATTATATAAATTCAGTCATATAGTAAGTACTATTTTTGGTCAGGCTTCTTGCATTCAGCATATTGTTTTGAGATTCATGCATGCTGTTGTGTGTATCAAAGGGTCATTCTTTTTCATTGCTGTGCAATATTCCACCGTGGATATACCACAGTATCTTTATCCATTCACCTATTTGGACATTTGAGTTGTTTCTAGTTTTCTGTTAATGTTGCTGGTACCATTGTGTGTCTTTCTATGGGCATTGATTTCATTTTCTCTTAAGCAAATAAATTCATAGGCATAGCTAGAGTATATAGTAGGTTTAGGTTTAACTTTTCCAGAAATTGACAGATAGCTTTCTAAAACGATTATACCATTATACAAGGAATCTATAATTCAAAATAAGCCTTCCCAGTGATTGCCTTATAGCCTTTTCCTGCCTGAGATCATTTAGTGGCCTTGTGGTTGACCTTGACTGACAGGTCTTATGAGCCAATCTCCTTCACCTGTTCTCTTGGGGAGGACTTGGTCTTGTACCAACTTGCAGGCTCCCCCTTTGTATGGGGCTGCTGGAGAAGCAGGGGAGAGCGACTCAAGTTCTTTCTCTCCACCTACCTTTATTTTTTTTCTCCATCTACCAGCCACGCCACAGCAGATGCATGGACTTGCTATCAGGTTGACGAGCATGTGGTCAGGAGCTGACTTACCCCTCACCACAGGGCCCCACCCAGGGGCCCAAAGAGATGGACTCTCCTGCGAGCCCCTTCTGAGTCATGGCGGCCTCGGGCTCATTTCTTGGCTGACTGTGGATTGCCATGAGCCATCGAAGAGACAGTCTGGAGTCTCACTTGCCTGAATAGGTAGATCAGAACCCCTCCTTTCCAGCGTCCCCCCAGCCTTCACGCATTAATAACAGCCCCCTTTGGGGCCAACCCCTGAGCCAGATGCATGCCACAGAAAGGTAACCAGAGCAGTTCTTCCTGGGGAGCTCAACAACGGGGGTGGGGGAGTGGGGGGGTGGGAGGGGGGATATGCAGGAGGGGCAGAGCGTCCATGAAAGCCAGCGCCTGGGGGTGGGCATGCTCACAGGCTGGTTGTGGGTGGGATGGTCAGCGGACTTGCTGCGGTGGCAACGGCAAACACTGCTGTCCCTGTCGCACACCCTCGCAGCATGCTGCCACTCTGGCTGGGCGCTGGCCTTCTGTGCCTAAGGCCTGCTTGAGTCCCGCAGGGTGAGCTGGAGGTGACTGGCCCAGGGTACCCGCACCAGCAACTCAGCAATAGCTGCTTGGTGTTTCAACAGGTGGTGGAGGGCTCATGGGCAAATGAGTGTCATGGGAGCAGATCCCTGTGCTGGGGCCAGAATGAGGCAGGGGGAACTCGTGCCATTTTCTGGGGGGCAGTGGGTTGGAAGGGAAGCCTGTGGAAAATGGGGCGGCTCCAGGGAGCACAGCGTCTCTGTTTGTCTCTGGAAATGTGGGTTGGTGGGGGTGGAGGAGGCCTGAACTCCACTTCCTGGCGGTGTTGCTGTGTTTCTCCTCTCAAGGGCCCCCTTTTCATTTGGTCCTGCTGTCCTGGACCCTAAGTGTTGCACTCAGCCAGATGAGAGGGCTCTGAGTGCCAGAATGGGTGGTGTGGGGGATGTGTCGCAGGGCCTTGCTCTGTCCCTGCAGAAGAACCACTGTAGTCAGGTGAAAAGTGACCTTAAAATGTTGGTGCAGGGGCAGCATGTTTGCTGATGAACTGTCCCAAGAAGGCTGCTATGCACAGGCTGTGGTGATAAGCAGGGCGTGCTGGAACGCTTGCGGCCTATGGTGGCCTCGTTTGCCCTGGCTCTCATGGGGGGAGAGGGGTATGGCGGGGGGGTGCTTCTCTCGCTGACTTTGCAGCTGGCAGAGCAGGACCATCACCTGCTCTGGCCTGCCACGCTGGTGCCCACTGATCCACAGCTCTGTCCGCGTTCAGAAGTGGTTCTGACAGCTCTGGGCGGCTGGCCACCCCCAGTTCCCTCTACCTTTGTGGGGAGATATTTGTTCTATTCACTTGGGGCTTTCAGGACACGCCAAAGTAGGGTGTCATGCTCAGCTCAGCCACGCTTGCCTGGAAGTGCACTCTGTCTTCCCAGGCATTGAGTGGCGGGCTCTATATGCCCGGGGGACGGGGTACCCTAATACGGAGATCCATTTGCAATGGAGAAATAGGTTTTTGTGGCGGGGGTCTTTTTTGTATGGTAAAATGTACATAATGGGAATTTATCATTTTGGCCATTTTTCAGTCCACAATTCAGCGGTATTAGTATATTCATAATGCTGTCCAGTCATCACCATTGTCCATTTCCAGAACTTTTTCATATTCCAAACAAAAACTGTATACCCATTAAACAGTAACTCCCCATGCCCCTGCTCGGGTTCCTGGTCACCTCTGTTTTACTTTCTGCCCTTCTGAATTTACCTAGTCTGGCTGCCTCGTCTAAGCGGAGCCATTTAATGTTTCCCCTTTTGCATCTGGCTTATTTTACTTCACACAGTCTTTCCAATGTGCATCCCTGATGGGGCCGGTATCAATGGCTCAGCCCTTTTTTTTTTTTTTTAAGATTTATTTATTTACTCATACAGAACTGGGGTACAGGCCAGAGATGCAGAGGGTGAGAGGATCCACCAGAGACAGAGTGGGGAGCAGAACAGGCAGATCGATGAAGCACACTGCTGAGGGGAGCAGCGGGCGGGTCAGGAGAGATCTGCCGCGCCCTGTGGATCTCCTCCGGGGCAGGTGGGAATCGAACTCATGCGGAAGTGGCTTAAGCTTCTTTGTGCTGTGCTTTAACCCACTGCGCCACCAGGGAGGGCCCGGCTCATCCCTTTTTAACGAGCGAGTAACGTTCCACCGTGTGGCTAGACCACATTTTGTTTATGCATTTCTTGCTGCACCCTTGTGTTGATTCTGCCTTTTGGCTGTGAAAAACGCTGCGTGCACCTGCTATTTGAGTCCTGTGAGACTTGTACCTGGATGTGGCATTGCTGCATGAGGTGGACACTGTTCATTTAATTTTTTGAGGAACTGCTAAACCATTGCGGAATGCCTCAGACGCAGTGACTTGCCATGGCATAGAGGCCCAGGCCTTGCCCACTGCATTCAGGACTTGTCATTGTGGCCGGAGCTTGGGAATCTGCTCCCAGTGTCCTGTCTCTGTGCTTGGGCTCAGTCACTCCCCTCACCTGACCACTCCTTCACCTCCCTGCTCACCTAGCACAAATCCTGCCTCCCTTGGGAAGAAATTGCCCTTCCCTGCTGCTCTTGGGTCTGACTGGGCGGGTGGGCGGGCCCGCTGTGATCTGGCCCTAATTTACCTACCTACTAGGGTGAGTGATGTCTGCCTGGAGGTGATGCTTCTGCCCTCCTGCCAGGTTTGGGCCCGCGTTGTGTAGCTCTTGGTCCTGGCCGTGTTCGTCTGGGATGCCCGTGACTCGCCTGGGTGCTGGCTGTGGCCTGTGGTCAGCCTTCCCCCGTGGCGTCCTCTCTGCAGGGAGGGATCGCACGGCCCTGGCAAGAGGTCACTGAGACTTCCATGCTGGCAGGCTGCCTCTGGTTCCCGGGGTGATGGCTGGCTGGTTCTTCTCCTGGGCCCCTGCCCATTTGGGGGTGTGCAGAGTGCCGCCATCCCTGAGCCAGGCCAGCCGGTCACCCGCGTGCACAGTGCGGGAGCTGACAGAACGTCCTCCCGCGGCAGCTGCAGCCCCTCACAGAGCATGGACGGTGGGGGTGGGGGATACAGGGGCAGAGGGTGGGTGCTGAGCCGCTTACTCTTAGGGGCTGTCTTGTTGCACAGGAGAAAAGCTGCGAGTGACCTGTCACCCAAGCCAGCAGCCCGTGTTCAGCTCTTGAGCCGCACCCCCCCACCCCCCCGCACTCTGCTCACCTTCCTCTGAAATGTCTGCCCCTTCTCTGGTTTAGGTGGGTGCTGTGGCTTCTTCTGTGGTCCTCTGCTTCTGGATGAGGCTCCCCTTTCCGCCCCCCACGCTCCCATCTGCCTTTTTTTTTTTTTTTTAAGGATTTGCTTACTTATGCATACAAGAATTGGGGTACAAGCCAGAGAAGTTTCACCAGAGACAGAGTGGGGAGCAGAACGTGCAGATGGACGAAGTACACCGCTGAGGGGAGCAGCGGGCGGGTCAGGAGAGGTCTGCCGCCATGTGGTCACCTCCGGGGCAGGCGGGAATCGAACTCATGCTGCAGTGGCTTTAGCTCTCAGTGCTGTGCTTTAACCCGCTACGCCACCAGGGAGGGCCCAGGACTGTTGAATTTTTTGTTCTGTTCTGAGAGTCCCAGTTTGTTGTAAAAAATTTGAATTTCTCAGGATCACAAATATTATGGTATTTAAAATGACTTTTCTTCATCCCATAGTGCTTTTATATAAAAAACTGGGTAGTAATTCTGTCCTCAAGGTCAAGCAGCTTTAAGAGATGCTTGTTGATAGTGATTGGGTGGATCTGTGATGGGTCAGAAATGTCCCTGCTCCTGGGGACCCAACCTAGCCACATCTGGAAGTGATATCAAATGTTTGACCTAGAGGCAAAGTTCCCCCTCCCATCCCCATCTTCACATTCCCACCCCTCCAGCCTTCTCCCAGACTGGGAGTTGAGGAAGACTTGGTCCTGGGAGGGGGAGCATGGCGGGGGAGGGGGACCAAGCCTGGGGCTCGTGTCTGGGGTTTCCCTGGGGCTCATCCCTGGGAGAGTCTGGGGTTTCAGCAACGCACTTCCCTGGACTCCCTGGTGAAGTGCTGAGAGGGCCTGCAGAGCCAAAGCGGGCCCCGGGGAGGCTTGCTCCAGGAGCCAGGGCCTGCTGTGATGGTAGGTGGGTGCCCTGGATCCGAGTGCCATCACGCACTGCCCAGCCTGATGCCATCTTCAGTGCAGACCTGACCGCGATGACCCCATGACTGGGTCTAGGCTGCGCAGTCAGTAACAAAGCTAACTTCCTCCTAGGCCCGATTGGGATGCCTCCGGCTGGACAATGTCTCAGGTTTTGTCTGGATGACCCCTGTCCCCCGAGCTCAGGGCAGCAGGTGCTTGTATCCCCTGGGTGCAGCTGGGGAAGCTGCAGACAGGGCAGGGTGCACGCCCAGCGGCGAAGCCCGAGGAGCTGGGGTTTGGACCCAGCCGGTGCGTCAGCACCACTGTCCAGACCAGTGCTCCTCAAATCTCGTGAGCCTCCTGTGAAATCACAGACTTTCTGGCATTTAAACACGTAAGAGAAGAAGCTGAAATTATTACTTGACTTAGTCCAGCATACATGAAACAGCTTTTGAACGTGCACTCAGTAGAGGGCTTGCTCACAGGCAGTTATGTTCCCGTGTCCACACGAGCGTGCTGAGTCCAGCGTGCATTTCCACTTACGGCACTTCTCGGTTTGCACGAGCCACGTTTCGGATGCTCAGTGCCGCTGTGTCTGGCGGCTTCTGAGGTGGGCGGTATAGCTCACTCGGTGAGTTGATGAATGAATATTGGGCGTTGTTGGCCTTTTGGAGCAGAGGGACCAGGAGGAAGTGCCCAGAGGGAGGGAAAGGCAAGGGCAGCTGGAGTGGCTCAGGCCCGCGGTGTGTGCAGGGCCTGGGCGCACTCCCCAGGCGCCCCAGGACGGGGGTGCTGGGTCCAGGCTGCCACTCAGCAAAGGGGTAGCCTGCTGGGGTTGCCCCTGGGCATGGAGCATCTTGCCATGGTCACAGGGGTTCCTGCAGGATGGTGGGGGGCAGATGCCCTGAGCTCGCAGCCCCCAGCTCCCAACCCCTGAGCTTCGGGGAAGGCGTTGCTAAGTTGGCCTGGGGACCTGGCTCTGAGCTGTGTTTCTTTTGGCCAAGAGCAGTTGCAAAACTCCTGGAGCACAGAACAGGTACGGTGTGTTCTTGGGAAAAGGTTACGAGGTTTCAGACATAACAGAGGTTCTGAGCACACAAATAGAGGACGTCTCCGGGCCGGCGCTGGAGTCGGGAATGAGGTCATCAGCCCATACATCACGGGTACGGGTCAGCGTAGCCTGGAGGCTGACGCATTTCAGGCCCCTTAGGCGTGGAGGCCGGTTCCAGGGGAGGCTAGAAATGACAGACCCGGGGGCAGGAGAGTGGGGGGCGGTAGGAACGAGTGTGTTCTCGAATGGGTCCGGTGCAAGGAGACTTCAAAGTTCCCGGCTTGGTCTGAAGGGGCAGTGGGAGGAGGGTGGATGTGAGAAGGAAGTCCCACAGGCCAGGATCCCCCCAATCTCACGCCTGGCTGGGGCTCTGAGATTGGAGGAATCTGTGTCCAGTCTCTGCTCAGATAAAGTTTCTAAAGAGGTGAGTGAGGGTTTGGCACAGTGGAAGCTGGCCAGGGGAAGCTGTCTGCTGTGATGACGTGAAGTGCTGCTGGAAACGCTTTATGCCGGGACCGTCCTCCAGTCAGACAGGCGTGTGGGTAAATTATCCAGCAAGCGTGACTGATGCCGGGCCGAGGTGAGGCCCTGACCGGAGACTGGCTGGCCCACCAGCCTGGCTTGTGGGGACCGTGGCATGCTTCTTAAAACCCCAAGTGATGTGAGAAGAGGGGTGGTGGCGTGCAGAGCATTTTAACTTCAAAAAGAAAAAGATTTGACCATGACCAGCCTCTCCCTCGAGACAAGTTCAACCCCTCTGGCCTGGCTTCCTGGTGGATGCTCGGGCGGGCCTCCCCATCTGCAATGAGGGTCCCCACTCTCACCCTCGCCCCCCCAAACATTTAATTAGATGCTTCACACGAGGGGCACTTTGGGCTGCAAAACACCCCAGAAGTCCAGCCAGTTAGATTTTTTTAAAGATTGTATTAATTTGTGCACACAGAAATGGGGTACAGACCAGAGGTGCAGAGATGGTGAGAGGACTCACCAGAGACAGAGTGGGGAGCGGAACAGGCAGATGGATGAAGTACACTGCTGAGGGGAGCAGCGGGCGGGTCAGGAGAGGTCTGCCGCGCCATGTGGGTCACCCCCGGGCCCTGGGATCGAACTTGTGCTAAAGTGGCTGCAGCAAGCTTCATAGTATGGCTCTTTAACCCGTTGCACCACAGGGAGGGCCCCAGTTAGTATTTTATTAGCCCCCACTGTGAATATTTCATTTTTATTCACGCTACAGGCGTAAGGTATCAATTGTCTGGTGAGCTTATCAGGATTAAACAATATCTTTTCATTATGAAAAAGTCCAAATGTCACGGGAAAGGAGAGGACTGTATGATGAATTCCCAAGCTCTTTAGCCCACTTCACCGATTCTCAGTATTTCATCAGGGCGATTTTGAGGTCATGCCATAGTGATCCCTTTCGTTAATTGAGCTCCCAAAGTACTTTTAAGTCCTTTGAAGTGAAAGCTCACTGGGCACAAATCTGCCCCTTGCTTGGAAGAGAGAGCTGTCTGTGTGCATTGAGTTTCTAGCTAACACACGCACTCTGCTCTCCCTGACAGCCCTCAGCAACATCTCCTTGGGCCCTGAGCTTCGTCCTGGAGCCTAAATGCCTATTTACAGCTGGCCCGGGAGCCAGGGTTCTGGCCTCGGTTGACCTGCTTCCGCCTTTCCGGCCCCCTCGCAGCTCCCTGGAGTGGCTGCTTTGGGGGACAGTCACCCAGTGTCTCGCAGAGGTTTGGTGGGGCGGTGGGGAGTCAACTGAAGGCTGACTGGACTTGCTTTCCCTGGCCCGGCTCGAGGAGCCGTGATAACTCAGGCTTCTTAACTGGAGGTTCACTTTCTCATCGATCCAAGAGGGTCAGTGACTTTGCTAAACTTACTCTTAGCACTGGTGAGGGTCAGATCTCAGCTCTCGCAGGTGTCCTGTCCGGCCAGTTTTGTGACTCTGCCCTCTGTGCTGTGGACAGCATCTGGCACATTCTAAATGCTCTGTTCATTTAAAAAAATGTATTTATACATACAAGAAATGGGGTGTAGACCAAAGATGGGGTGGGGGGATGAGAGGATTCCCCAGAGACAGAGTGGGGAGCAGAACAGGCGGATCTACTGAAACACACTACTGAGGGGAGCAGCAGGGGGGTCAGGAGAGGTCTGCCGCGCCACGTGGGTCAGCTCCCTGGCCGGGGATTGACCTTGTGCTGCAGCGGCTGCCGATAGCTTGATAGTACTGGGGCTGAACCCGGCACCACCAGGGCGGCCCCCAGATTTCCTGCAGACCTAGGACAGGACCAGCACATGCACCCAGGCTGACACTGTCTCCTCCTTGCTACTGCAGGGGACGCTGTGGTCAGAGCGGTGAGGTGATTCCCAGGTAGGCTCAGCTACTAACTTAGATCCGGGCTGCATCTTGCTCTCCTGAGTGTGTCCTTGCCCTCTGCTCTGGCCCCTCTCTGCACCAGCTGACCCTGACAGCTTGGAAGGGAGCCTGTGTCCAGTCCAGGGCGACTCCGAGCAGGGGACACACAAGAGATGAAGATTGAAAGGGAACACGTCGCTGCAGCGCTGTGGACAGTGGTGTCCTGAGTGCCTGCAGATGACCCAGGAATCTGGGAGCCCTGGGGGCAAGGCCATGGCTCCTCCAGCCACAGTCAGGGCCCGCTGGGGCTGTGGGGCCTCTGCGGAGTGGGGGGCCTCAGACTGCCCTGGCTCCTGAGTATAAACTCCGAGCATCCTGGCCTTGTCTGCTTGCTGCCTGCGGTGACAGCGGCCAACACGGGGCACGTAGTGGGTGCTTCACGGGGCACGTAGTGGGTGTTTAATAAACACACACTGAATGGACGTGCCTGCCCCCTGCCTTCTCTCAGCTGCTGTGTCTTGGCTTCTCATGTCATAGCTGAGAAGTGATGGGCCAGGCTGAGGGGCCCCCGGCGTGACCCTGTTCCCTGACCCGCCACTGCTCAACTGGCGGTCACTGGCGTCACTGCTCCTGCCTGGAGCCTGTTCCTTCAGGGCGGCCTGGTCTCAGGGGGGCTGGCCCTGCGGTTGCCCCGTGACCCCTGAGTTCTCCCTGCCCTTCGCTCTGAATCCTGCACCCTTGTCTACAAGTCAGTGATCTGGAGAGGGGGACGCCGCGTCCGAGCCACTGACCCCCGGCTCCCAGCTGCCCTCCATCCGCCGTGACCAGCCCTGTGACCCCCAGCAGCACTTCAGGGCACATTCCCAGGGAGTCTGCAGGGGACAGCCGGCTCTGTTTATTTGGCAAGATTTCAAAAAAACATGCCTTCCCCCCTGTGACCTTAAGAAACTTTTCCCCCCTCCAACACTTGTATTTTTAACTTCATGAGAAAATATAGTAAGGGAGCATTTTTCTGAACTCTCGTTTTAAAGACTTAATTGAACGATAGACTTCAGGGGACGAGAGAAAGGGGGTTTGGGGTTTGTGCGTGCGTGCTGCGCGATTGTCTCCAGCTGAGTGGCACCTTTTCCTTTCTTGGAGACCTAGGAGGACCAGCCGGCTGGTGAGCCTGTAAACAAGCACTTCCCTCCTAGCGGGAAGCCCTTCAGGTCTGTGCCTTCTGGGGGCGGAGCCGGCTAGGCTGGCTGCTTTCATCCCCTTTGGGGTGAAGGAAGGCTGCGGCCTGTGAGTCAGTTTGCAGCTCTGAAGCTTCACCTGGTAGAGGTCCTACAGGGGACCCCACGAGGGTCAGTGATTTGGCTGCGGGCATACAGCCACCAGGCCAGGGATGCACAGACGCCCCAAGTGTGGCTTCCCTGTTTCCTCAGGTCCTTAGAAGGGAGCCCCCCAACCCCCGGGCCTCCCTGTGACCCAGCTGCAGCATGTCGATTGGCTTCCTGGAGGCCATTTCCTGTGAGCAGAGGCCGAGCAGTTTGGCCTGATGGGGTAGCTGCATAGCGGTTCTCTGGTTCCGGGCAGTAGAGCCTCGTCCTTTCAGCCTCTGTCGGGAGGGGAGGCTGGGCCCCTTGCTTTAGGGGTACTTGCAGAATCGAAGACTTTAAGTTCAACAGGTACTTTTTGATTGAGAGTCTGCTTTGTGCTCAAGAGAAATATAAAAGCAGGCTGATGCCTGCAAAGGAAATGCCTGTGAACAGGGGAGCTTGAGTCCTCAGAACCCCTAAGAGCTGAACAGCTCCTGGGCACCAGCTGGGCCCAGCCCCTTCTCATCCGCTGCTACTGCCGATCCTGCCTGATCCTGCCTCAGGTCTCGTCCTTATCTGCCTGGGACTTTGCAGCAGCCTCGGAAATGCTTCCTGGTCTTACTAATTGATGATTCCAAAATTTGCAACTGACCTTGCCTCCCAGTCTGGTTCCAGAATTTCTCTTCCCCTCCCCCGTGCCCCCCCCTTTTCCCCT
>NW_004567112.1:5865358-5875983 GCF_000260355.1 Condylura cristata | reverse complement strand
GCCTCGCTCTCTGCCCAGAATGCTCCCCCACCGTGCTCGTCCACCCAGGGGTGGGCCATCCCTCCTCTGGGGAGCCTTCTGGATCCTGGGGCTTGGCTTTCCCCTTCTGAATCTCTACAGCCTTCTGTTCCTAGAGGAATCCTCTGAGGTGGACACAATCGTCTGCTTCCCTGTCTGTGTGGTCGCAGGGGGCTTTCAAAGACGGAAGCTGCTGATTCAGGAAATGAGCCGGGACCGGTGGGGCGATTCCTCCCCCGGGTGAACAGCCTGAGATTTGTGGAGGAGGAAGACTTGAGTTGGTCCTTGGTGGACGGATAGATACCAGGTTGGTGGGTGGATTCTGGGAGGTCTTAGAAGTGGGAACAAGTGGAGGCCCCTGGAGTGGGCTCTGGCCAGGCTGCACTGGAGAGCAATGCTGGGGGGTCCGATGGGGACTGACTCCCCGAGATCTTTGGCTTCTTTGGATGGAGGCAGAGGCCGCTTCCTGGGGTAGCCAGAGTGTCTCCAATTCAGCAGGAATCTCAGAGGAATCCAGTTGACCTTTTCGCCACATCCCGGGCTTGGGGGTTCAGCCTTGGAAAAACAGACTCAGCACGGGCTCCCTTTGGGATCATTTGTTGAGGTCGACACTGGGTGAGTGGGTGTGGCCTCGCCACCCTGGGCACGGGTGGGTGCAGCCTGCTTCCCCGAGCCAGGAAGGAACTGCTTCTCAGGGGCGCCCTCAGCCTCCCAGTCGCCGCCCGCCGCCGTGTGCTCATCCGCTCATTGTTTTTGGGTTGCTGCCTGGGGTGGGTGGCTATTTTGGGGGTCTTTCAGGGAATTATAAAAAATAAATAAACCCCAGACTTCGTTTTACCCTGAGGGAATAAGTGCATTTGAAGTTCTCCGCTCCGTTAAGGACGCCATTGGCCAGCAGGATGGACGGACGGACGGATCTCCAGCTGTCCCCAGCAGACCGTTTGCAAAGTGCCCTTTGTGACAGCGACTGGGCAGTACCTCGCCCTTCCTCTGGCTCAGACGCTGCACCAGCCCTGTGGGACATCACTCGTGTGATGTGTTTGTGGTTTTAGGGGCAAGAATTGTCTCACGTAGGTAGGGCAGTCACAGGCCCCCTGTTTAAGGTCGTGCAGAGGGGAAGTGGTCAGCGGGGAACACACTCTCTGAGTTTTGTGAACAAGGCAGGGAAAGTATTTTTAGCTCCTATGAAGCAGATGAACAAATCAGGGCCTGGAGTCACCCCAGACACACCCAGCCGGGACCTGTGGGGCTGCATCGCCATCTGAGGTGCTTCCCCTGGCCACAGTGTCGGGGCGATGAGCTGGCAGACGGGACTTTCCCCGGGGACAGTCGTCGGTCAGGACTGGTGTGGGGTGTCACAGCAAGTGCTCGCCTTGAGAGGTGGCTGCTCCTGTCTTCTCCTGCCTACTAGGCTGGCGCTCCCCTGACCCTTGACGACGGGCACAGCAGATCCATATAGGCCAAGCTGCCCAGTGCCAGGCACAAGGTGGCTTCTTCCTGGGAGTGCAGTCAGCACGCTTCTCTCCTGGTCTCCTGTCCAGACGGACTCCGAAGCTGCATCCTCGCTGCCCTGGTGTGTGGCAGGTGTGGACAGTGCCTAGCAGTGCTGGCAGGATGGACCCCGGCTCCAGAGCCTGCAGTGCAGGGGCTCGTCCATCCCTCACTGACACTCCCAGCAGGGTGGTTCTCAACCCAGGAGTAGGAACAATACTCCATTGTGCTTTAAACCTGAAATAGACACCTTCATGGCGGGGTAATCGGCGCCTATTACGTCTGATGACAAGGCACTCTGTCTTTGCAGATCCTTGACAGGCACCTACTCAGTCTCCCCAGGGACAGCAGAACGAGTAGGGAGACTCAGGCTCCTCCGCCACCTGTACCCCACCGCTTTGAGGCTTGGGGAGGTACTTTTATGCTTTCCTGCTTCTTCCTGGCGGGAGAGGCCTAGATCTGGGTGGACGGCTGTGGTGGGTGGTGAGGGAGCATTGCGCACAGAACCGAGTTGGAATCTCACCTGACACGTGCTGTGCTTAGCACTGCCCACACCATGGCCCGTTTATTCCTCGCCCTGAAGTTCTCTGGGAGGTCAGTGCTGTATCACTCGCTCCTTCATCACGTTGACTGAACCGTGTGCCAGGTGAGGTTCCAGGAGTTGAACAAGGCAGACACACTGCTGCTTCCGGGAACTTGCACCCTGGAGGGAGCTATCCGGGAGCCGTGGAAGGCAGATTTTCCTGGGCAGCCGCAGCCGAGCGGGCGGGAGTCCCCGCGGGCCTGCGGCGTGCAGCTTTGACCTCACCCCGCCACCACCGGCATGTCTCCACTTCCAAGCCGGCTTTCTCTCTGGAGGCTGTCTCTGTCTGGGTGTTTCAGGCGCCACAAACAGCATTTTCAGAGGGTCTTGTTTTTGTTCTCCAGTGTGTTTTTCTCTACCTGCCTCCACAGGTGTCCTGGGGACCTGTACCAGGTGCTCCCAAATCATAGGGTGAACTAGGCCTTAGGGAAAGATGGGTAACACCTGTGTTTTAGAACGTTCTTCCTTATAGGAATATCTTGACATAGATTTGCAAGAGGCTTGCAGACAATTTTTGGGAGTTAGCACTTTCTGGGGGTGTACTGCCCAGTGGAAAAGCCCAGAACCCTCATTCATGCTGCTGGATGAATTTGCACGAAGTGCACGTAGCACAGATCCAGCCTCCCTAGGGCCCCCCAAGCACTCTCCGGCTTGCCCGGCAAGTCTGCCCTCAGGGGCTAGGGGACCCACAGTGTTTGCTCTTTGATGTCTGGTTTCTCTCACCCTTCCCTGTGTGGCCAGTGTGTGGTCTTTCTGTCCTGAAAATACCCCATGTGGCAGGCCTGACCCTGTTCCCACGATAAACCCCACTCCTGACTAAAGGAGACCTACTAATAGAACATTCCAGACCCCAACGGCTCCTTTTCCCTAGTTTTTATTTTGTTATTCTTTTAAAAAGATTTATTTATGCATACAGGCCAGAGGTGCAGAGGCAGTGAGAGGCTTCATCAGAGGCAGAGTGGGGAGCAGAACAGACAGATCTACTGAAATGCACTTCTGAGGGGAGCAGTGGGAGAGACAGGAGAGGTCTGCTGTGCCATGTGGGTCAGCTCTAGGGCAGGGATTGAACTTGACCTAAGTGGCCATGGCCAGCTTTGCAGTGCTGTGCATTAACCTATTGCACAGTCTGTCATCAGGGAGAGCTCCGTCATCATTTCCTCACTGTGACAGCAAACTGTGTTCCTAACTCTGGGTATTTATTTCTGGGCCCTTCAAGTTAAACATCCTTCCATGTCCTGGAGGAGCTGGGAGTGGATGGTGGGCTGAGTGACAGTCCCGATGAGGTGGCTCTGGGACATGTCCCATCCTGCAGCTGCTGAGCAAGTGACTTGACTTTGTGGGAGGGAGCTATCCATAGAAATTGCTGTTCGTTCTCTTTGTTCCTCTACAATCTGGATTCTCCGTTTGAATTACTGACCTTTTTTTTTAAACCAATTGAACTCTGAGATTTCTGAATTCCCACTCTGAACCTGCTTTATAACTAAGCCTTAACTATGTAGCATGCAGTGCATCACTGTCCTTGCAGACGTTGCTAATCAATCACGGCACGCCTGCTCACCAGGACTGAGCCTCTCGCCGGTCCTGAAACTCCAGGGAGCCACTGCCATCTATGTAGAGCACACAGGTGTAATGAAAACTTTTTGCTGTTGCAGCTCCAAGTGGTACAAACACAGTCTTGCTTTCTGCTGAGGAAACTTGATTTCCTATGAAACGACCTGGAAACGAAGGGAAAGCACGGGCTAGTTTCCCGCACTTTGCACTTTGTGGGTGGAGTGGCAGGGAGCGAGTCCAGGGCTTGTCTTGCCTGGTGGGTACTTTGAGTCATGCAGCCACCTTCCTTCAGAGTGCCATTGCTACTTCCAGAATCACACTTTCAAGGGGACTTGAAGATGGTAAAATAAATAGTGGGGCTCACTCCCAGCACCTCCCCCCAACGCCTCATAATTATAATCCGCTAGTGGTGTCCCCAGAGTCATCCACCAGGATGAAAATGCAACCGGTGCAAGCTCCAGCTTGAAACATACTCACTTCCTGCTTCCTGGTGGGGGACACCACCTGGCAGGAAGGAGGAGGTCCCGCGCGGCCGGGGGCAGCCCAGGACAGCCGTCATGGTCTTGGTAGCCTGGTTTGATTGGGGTGTCCAGTGTTCCCTGTCTCGTGTGTTCAACTCTAAGGCAGAGCTCAGGGGTTCCCCGACACCCTTGCTCCCCCATTCAGGGGGCTGGTGGTCCTCTTCCTCTAGCGGATGAGAGGCTGGGGGCCACTGGGAGCTCGGCAGTGCTTCCCTAGGTCCCCCACTTGTGAGCTACCCCCCAGTGTGCTCTGTCATTACAGCTTGAGTGGCTGGGGTGCAGCGGGCCTCAGGCCAACCTCCCTGGTAGTTTAAAACCAGCCTTAATCGAAATGTAAATACTCCTCTGGCCCGACAACAGGGCGTCCAGGTGCGTGAGCTGAGGCCGCTGAGGCCCGAGCCTGTGGAGAGGCAGGCCTGTCAGCTCTGTGCACACACAGGGCTGGGCTGCCCTGAGGCCTCTGCCAGGGGCCTCTGGTCACCAGGGTGACCAGGAGCCTCACCTGCCCTGTGCTGCTTGAGGACTGTCCCCCAGCACAAGTTGTTCTGGCAACAGCACCTGCCCCTTCCCCCCCCCACCCTCCTCTCCACGACCCACACCCCTTCGGAGTCAGTGACGGGGGGACTTGAGGTTCAGAGGGTGCCTGCGACCCTTCCTGGATTACCCAGCAGGCAGGCGGCCGCTCGCACCTGTGGCAGGCTAGCCGTGGGTCTGGCGACTCTGCCCCGGGGATCAGCCAGGACAGAGTCTGCGCTGGCCCTGCCCTCTGGCGGGGGGCGTGGACCGGCGGTAAACCAGGAAGCACACGATCGCGTCGGGAGAAGCAGCTGGTCTGTAAATACATAACAGCAAGGGCACGATCGTCTGAGGCTGCGCCGTCAGTGAGCTGCAGCGGGCTGTGATGAGAGGACAGTCCAGACCCCAGCAGGGGGACCTGTCATCTTAGAGGGGGCCCACGGGGAGCCCCCAGGGGGCACATGGGCTGAGGTTCAGCATGGAGCCAGCGTGGGCTTGGGATGACAGTGGGGTGATGCAGGACGCAGCTGGGACCGAGGGCTGCAGGGAACTGAGCTGGAGGCCCCCGGGACAGGCGGTCAGGACGTCCGGAGTGGAGTGAGGGCCGGCGTGGGGGTGCGGGGGTCCCAAGGCCTCGGGCGTCATTCCCAGTGTCGTCGGAAGACTTTCAGTGAGCGGATGCCAGATTTGGCTTGGAGTGGGTGGTTCTGCTACCGGGCGGTGGTTGGGGGCAGGAGCGCAGGCGGGCCTGGACCAGCAGAGGCAGGAGAGGAGCTGGCCTGACCTGGTGGCAGCTGTGGCAGAGACAGGTCTGTGTGCGGCTCTGCCACACGCAGACCTGGCGGGGGGTCGGCTCCGGCGCGGAGGGTGCGATGGAGTAAGGCTCCCCCGGTGTGTGCTTGGGCTCGGGGACCCCGTCCACTTCCCAGGGCGCAGGCCGACTCCAGCTGCCTTTCTGGATCCAGGAGGCTGGCAGCGTGGTGGCACCTGGAGCTGGGGCGAAATGGGGAACCAGAGGCAGGGCTTTGCCTGGCTTGTTAGCACCTGAGGGGCAGCTGGAGAGGGCAGTGTGGCCTTGGGCAGCTGGGCTGATGTGAGGGGTGCAGGATGCAACCCGTGGAGGGATGAGCAAGGAGAAAAGCAGAGGGCTGGGAGCTGCCCGGGCACCTGCAGAGCAGCAGCGACAGCCGGAGCCTCGGCTGTGCCCTCCGTCACTCCCTGCAGCCCTGGGCGGTGCAGGGGACGTTTTTTCGTCCTGTCTCATGGCTGCAGAGTCCAGGGCCCCCAGGGGCCCGGCCCAGCGACAGCCAGCTCACCCACAGACTTCTGCTTCCAGGGTTTCAGCCCGTAACCGGCGGCAACACTGTTCCCAGTGCCCCGTGCTGCCCCCTGGCCCTCACCTGCCGCCTGGCTCGGGCGGGGACGCTGTAAGCTGCACCCCCTGGCGCTGTCCAGGCTGCAGCTGCGGCTCACAGGCAGTGTGCTTAGGGAGGGGGGTCTCCTAGTGGGGTGCCCACGTGGCACTCCGCCCCCACCTTCCTTTCCTGCCTTTCTTGGGACTAGCTGCGGGCGCAGGCCTGGTGGCAGATCTCTGGGCCTGCCAGGCTCCGTGTCCCGCCGCGGCCTTGGCTCCTCCGCCTCACACCTGGCACCTGCTGGGGTGCACCTGACCACTTTCACGCTGCTGCCGCCTGTGCCGGCCAGTGGGAGGGGCTGGCCAGTGGCCTCTGTGGGGCTTGGACCACAGGGAGGTGCCCTGAGGCTCTGAGGATGAAGATCCTGAGGCCATGAGAGAGCCTGCGGTTATTCTGATGCCTGCAGTAGACGGGACGTGTGTCCATGTCCCCGCCTCCCTTCAGGCGCCCCGGCCAGAGGCAGCGGCCTGCGTCCTGATGGGGACAGACCCACGGGCGTGGTTCTCCTCACTGCTCCTCCACGGTCTCCACCCCCTGCAGTGGGAACCGTGGCCTGCCTCTTGGGGCCTCGCGGCAGGGCGGGGAGCAGAGGAATATTTACGTTACTGTTCCTGGGCGCTCCCCCCGGCAGCCACGCTGTGCCCCTCTGTGGCGTGCCACGGATGCTCTTCAGTCGTGCGTGTGGCCTGCTTCTGCCCTGCGCCCGGGGTGCCCTGGGCTCACCTGCGGGGTGGAGCAGGCTCGGGATGGAGTTTCAGCCTGTCGCCCCGGCCGTGGCTTGGGGAGCTCCCGGGAGTCATGCAGCCCTGAGTGGCTTCTGAACCGTTTCCCCTGTAGTTCATCCGTGTAACAAATCAGGGACCGGAGGTCGGGAAGGAAGGGTTGTGGGAGGCCAGGACTGGAGCATGGGCCTGCGCGGAGGGATGGCGTCGACTTCTCGTCCGGGACCAGAAGTTTGGAGCGGGAGGGACTGGTGGGGAGGCCTGTTGTCACTTGTCTGTGGAATAATGTCACTGTTTCCGGGTCACGGTCTCCATGTCTGTCACTGGTCTCCAGTCTGTTCATTGACGGGCTGCTAAGCCTAGTTAGGTAAGGCCCCAAGGACCTCCCAAAGCGAGGAAAAGGGCTCCTTCTGGCCCTGAAGAAACTGAGGGCTTTTGAGGGCCTCCCCGAGGGGAGCAGCGGGCCTCCTTCCCCGCCGGCCGGTGCGGTGCCGCGGACTGCCTGTGGGTGTGGAGACTGGGGGCAGAGATGCTGAGTGACTGGTGTGGTAGTGAGGGAGGGCACATTGCCCAGCCTTGGTCAGGTGTGGCCAGCAGGTAAGGCCTGGTGTGGCCAGCCCCTCAGAGGTTAAGGGGTGAGATGCAGCCCTGGCCCAGCTCTTGGGGTTCCCCAAGCAGCTGCTTCTCATACCGAGCACAACTGTTCCCCGAAGCTGCTGTGGTCAAGCAGGATCAGGTGTCTGTCTGTGGGGAGCCCTGGAAAAACTGGGGTGAAGATGTTCTGAACCTCACCGGGGGCTTGACCTTCCACTCCCAGGGCTCCCTGTTGGGGTCTGGGGCTCCTCACCAACCTCCTCCCCTCCCCTTGAGGTCAGGAAAGGGCAGGCAAAGACGCCATGTTCATCCCGGGGTCTTGCCTGAAGGGAGAGGCCACTGCGGGGCCTCTGCTCCCTGGCGCTCAGAACCTCCTGGCTGTGGGTCACCGTAGGGCAGAAGGGACACGGCCTGTCGCGGATGGAGGCCTGGGGAAGACAGAATTTATGGTTTGAAGGAAAAGCTAGGGAGCTGTGGGAGAGAAGATGGAGACGAACTCTGGGGCGGGTGGGGTCAGGATCGGGGAATGAGGCCCGAAGACATGCCAGGAGCTGGGGGTGCCGGTGCCAGTGAGCCCGTGCTTTTGTGGTCCAGGGAACGGCATGTTCAAAGGCCCTGAGGCAGGGAATAGCTTTCCCAGTGAGGACGCAAGTGAGGTCTGGTTTTGCCCTGGAGGCCACTCCACTTGGGGGGCAGAAGGGACTATCTCTTTGCGAGTCTGCTCCGGGGTGCCCGTGAGACTGGGAAAGACCCTGGCTTCAGCCTGGGGGAACCCCGGAGTGCGCTGTCCCAGGGGAGCAGTGTGATGGTGGGGCGGGGAGGTCTTCGCGGTGAGCCCGCCCTCTCTGGCTGGAAGTCAAGGAGCCAGGTGATTCCTGTTTCCTTTGGTGGAAGAATTTGCTGGTGAAACAGGCCGTCTCTGTGAGAGGAGCCCCTGTCTCCCCCATTTCGTTCATTTCAGGCACCTCTGAGCGCCCCACGGCCTGAGCCACACGTCTGGTGACCTTGCCCATGGGCAGCACGCTGGTATGGGCAGCAGCTCTGTGTCCACTGGCGGTTCTTCCCCAGTGTTCTGGAACTCACTGTGAGGCTTCCGGACCCTGCAAACACAGGCTGCAGATTGAGGGCCCCTGAGGTGGGTCAGGAGCTTTTCTGATGTGGCCACGGAAGCACCAAGAGGAGAGGTGTCCAGTCCAGAGCTGACACAGAGGGAAGGCGGGTGACACGTGCGGCCCAGAGCGCTTCCTGCTGGCTCTGACTCTCGGTGGCCCCAGCTGAGACTCGTCCTGCTGCCCTGTCCTGGGAGAGACGAGTGGTGTCCGCCTCTGGACCCTGAGCCTGAGGGTGGTTGGGAACTGGCCAGGGGCCGATGCACCTACAGGTGCTTCCTGCTGCTGTCCTGCTGGGGATCTCTCCCTCCCCCTCGTGGGAAGCTGGCTGTAGCTCCTCTTGCATCAGGGCAGGGCAGGGCAGGGCAGGGTATTGGGGGGCTGTCATGTCCACCTTGCTCCATCCTCCTTGGGTTTGTCCTTGCCTTGCAGTGGTTAGAGTGTACTAGGGGTTGCCCAGGAAAAATGCTTGTGACACATAATTCACTTCTCTCTGGGCCTCTGTCCCCAGCTGTTCAGTGAGGATCACCAAGGTCCCTCCCAGCTCTGATGCCTGTTATTCGGAGACTGCTGGAGAGGAAGGGGAGTGACAGCCCTGTCATGGAGCTTCCCCACTGTGCTTCATGCTTTACGGGCTGCTCAGGACTCTGGCCTGTGAGTCTCCATGGAGCGAGCTCTAGCAGAGGTTGAGTAACCTGCCCAGAGTCATGCAGCCAGTAAACAGCACAGCTGGGACTTGAACTGGGCAGTCTGACCCTGAATGTGGGGTGTCAGTCACCACTGTGGTCAGTCAATAATAGCACCCCACAAAGATGTCAGTGTTAGATGCCTGTAGCTTGTGAATGCGTTACCTAGTGAATACCTGCTTAGTGAAAAGGACATTTTAGATATGATTAAGGTGAGGGTCTTGTGATGGAGAGGTTACCCTGGACCCAGTGGTGTTTGTAAAAGGGAGGAAGGGGAGACTTGACAGTAGAAAAGGTCAGAGTGATGCATCATGAGAAAAACTCAAGCAGCAACTGCTGGCTTTGGAGACAGAGGAAGGAACCAGGAGCCAAGGATTGCAGGTGACTTCTGGAAGCCGGAAAGGGCAAGGGAACAGATACTTCCCTCAAGTCTCTAGAAGGAACCATTCTTTCCACTGCCTCAGTTTTAGCCCAGTGAATCTGATTTCAGATTTCCAGAAATTGGAAGCTACTACAATGTTGCTTTATTCATTCATCTCTTTGCAGTATTCAAATTCTGAATTCCTGTAAGTAGAAATCTAGTATGTTTAATTGAGCCCTTTCTAGCCCTAAAGAAGCATTTAATTTATTTATTTATGCCTACGAGAACTAGGGTGCAGGCCAGAGGTGTGGGGGGTCAGCGGGTTCACCAGAGACAGAATGGGGAGCAGAACAGGTGGACTGAGTGAAATACGCTGCTGAGGGGAGCAGGGGGCGGGACAAGGGAGGTCCCCTGCTCCGTGTGGGTCAGCTTCCTGGCTGGCAAATGCATTCCGACTCTTGTAGGACACCCCAGCGCCCCCCCACGTGGGCCTCTCTGCAGGCTGCTTGAGCATCCTCACAACATGGTGGCCGACTTCCCACAGACCAGATGATCCTAGAGCAAGCAGGGCAGAGGCACCCCGACTTTCACGATCGAGCCTTGAGTCATAGTCATACACCACCAAGTCTGACCACCCCTCCTGGTTACACAGATTCAGTGTGTGTGGGGGGTGGGGGGGTACAAGGCTGTGAAACCAGAAGATAGGTCATGGGGAGGCTGGAGTCGGGTGACACCTAAGTCCACTCCACTCTGGAGCCGTGAGGCTCCGGGATAGTGGCGCTGAAGCACGGGCCGGCTGACGGCCCCGGCCCCTGGCCCTCAGCCCTCGCAGAGCTGCGTCTTCAGGTCACTGGGAAGGATTTCTGAAGAGCGATTCAGCTTCTTCTTCTTTTTTTTTTTTTTTTTAATCAGGAAAGCATTTATTTCAGAATGAGATGCATGATTCCAGTCCATGACCAAGGGACAACCTTAAAGCATATATGGGCACAGCCAGGGTGTGTTGGATTCTGCTATTGAGGATAAGACAGGGATATGGTCTGAGCTTGGATTATTTATTT